>NW_028278627.1:0-372648 GCF_059751315.1 Micrasema longulum
TCAGGTCCCCTAGGCACTGATGGCAGATGGTGTCGGGCAAGCCGTCCTGGCAGACTATCTGCACTCGCGCGCACAACATCACAACGGACGCGATACTCCCGGATTCACACTCCTCATAGACCGATTTCGACTTTTCTTTATTTTCCGACAAACAGACTCTACAGAGCTGCTTTAGTTTGCCGGACTTATTCAGCAAAAACTCAGTTATTTGTAACTCGTTATTCATGTTAATATTTTTTGTAAAACCATTTGGAATCTAGCTGGATCGTTAAAACTTGCACTATTTTTTATTTATTCCGGTACCTTTTAATACGCATTTATGAAATACACAATTGTATAAATAACAAACAATTCACAATAATATTTTGCACATACAACAGTGTGCTTCAATTTTGTGTTATTTTGTCATTTGTGACATTTGTGTAATTTGTGTTCGTCTGCTTAGCTGTCAATTATTCTCGACTTCTGTGATTCTCGATGTCGAAAAAAAAATTGGAACCATGTTCCAATAATCAAAATGGTTGTCAGACGTATTATCATGCAATGAGCATTTCGCAAATAATAAACTGAATTATTAGTTTTGTGCGTAGCTATATTGTTCAAGCATACCGTCTGAATTATTAAAATATCTAGTTATATTATTTCTTTAATAAGCAGGCCAATAAAACATTTTTTTTTCGTGTAAAATATTACAATTTTAAGTCATACCACTTACTTACACAAATTACTACCTCATTATTAGGACTAAAATAAGTCCTAATTGGTAAAATTGAAACCGGCTGACGTATAACTAAAAATCGATTTGGTTAATACCAACACCGACTACAAAATAATACAAATTTATAAACAAGTATAAAATGTCGTACAATTTTATTTATGTGTTTTTTTTTTTTTAATGTATAAGAATTTCTGACGACTAAAAATATTAACCACAACAACAACAAACCATCACGCCGTTTCCCCGTAGGGGTAGGCAGAGAGGATAGAACGCCATAACACTCTATATTGGCATACAGACCTCGCTTCCTCTACATTCATATATCTTCTCATGCACACACGCCGATTATTCCTACTTTTGACATGTCCACCTTCAAGTATTTGATGGACTTGATCGTGCCATGTCTTTCTCGGTCTTCCTTGTTTTCTGCATCCATCAACATTTGCATCGTAGATCCTTTTAGCCGTTCTTTCGCTGTCCATTCGCTCTACATGTCCAAACCAACGCAGCACCCCTTTTTTGATTCTGTCAATAATGCATGTCTCAGCCTTACACACTTCACGGATCTCGACATTTGTGCACCTATTATACATCGTTTTACCACACATTCGCCTGAGGGATCGCATTTCGACAGCATTCAACCTACTTTCATCATTATTTTTCCAATTCCATACTTCGCTCCCATACATTACCCATATATTAGGGAAAAATATTAAGTCAAAAGTATTTGGCAATTTCTTTTTTGCCTTAACACTACATTTGAATAAAACCCTTTAAAAGACAATGTACTTTTTGTTTTTTATTACTACAAAAAACATATTTTATACAGGGCCTTCATTTAAAACAATGTTTTCTGGCTTGTTACAGCATGATAGTCGCACTTCTATGATGATTCTGAACGCTTTACAGCTTTTACCATCTTGCAAATGTTACAGTAACGTAGATAAAAGTACAACTGACGCAAGGCATAATAACCCAGAATAGACATTAGAATAATTTGTACTTAACTAGTTTCTGAACAGCATTCAAAGGTCATTTTTATTTTGACATACACGATTTTCTATGTTTTTTTTACTGACAGTAATTTGACAGTTCGACTTCTAGCTTGTAACTTAAATTTTTCCGTTTTTATTTTAAATTATTTTAATTTCATGGGCTGAAAGTATTTTATTATTCTTAAAGACTGGTTATCAAAAACTCACTTTATGGCTATTATGGCTGAATTTCTAAATACACCAAGTATGAATACCGAGATACAATTGACGGAGTTTTTACTAACAAAATCTGATAAATTTGACAAACTGTGTCGAATTTGTTTATCAGAAAATACAGAACAATCTAGATCCGTGTACGAAGAGTGTGAATCTGGGAGTATCGCGTCTGTTGTGATGTTGTGCGCGCGAGTGCAGATAGTCTGCCAGGACGGCTTTCCCGATATCATCTGTGCTCCGTGCTTAGGAGACTTGGAGGCCGCTAACAGCTTCAGGGTCAGGTGCGAACTCTCCGACTCTCTTCTGAGAAAAGTTTACACTGACTCTGATCAGAGTACAGCCCAGGAGATAGAAGAGAGTAAAGAGACACTAGATGTAAAGGAAGATGTGTTAGGCGAGTCATGGATTAAATCTGAATTGGAAGACAATGCTGATAGCGATACTCAGTACGACCCATTGGTTGAGGATTCATTTGAATTCCCCAAAGTCAAAAATTTGAAATTGAAAAAGTCTGTAAAAAAGACATCGAAAAATAGTGATTTTAAGTTGAAAATGTCAAAATCACAGAATGAAGTTGAAAGAAATTATGAGGATCATTCAAATTCTAGCCCTGATGACTTCACCATAGAAAAGGAATACAAAACTCAATCTTTTATGTGTTCTTTATGTAGTAAAACTCTAAGTAGTCATAGAGCGCTGGAAAATCACATACGCTCTATGCATAATGAGAAAAAAGCTCTTCAAATGGGCTACGTGACAGGTAAAGGAAAAGATAGAAGATTTAACTGTTCCGAATGTTCGTACTATACAAATTTCAAATCGAAATTAAAATGCCACTCTAGAACTCACACTGGGGAAAAACCATACAAGTGTGATGTATGCGAAGCGAGTTTCAGTCAATCCAGCGGTCTGTATTCACACAAGAAATTGCACAGCGATCAAATGAGATTCACCTGCCCAGAATGTGGAAAACAGTTCAAGCACAAGAATTCAATAGACCGCCATAAACTGGTGCACACAGATGCGAAAGATTTTATCTGCGAAATTTGTAACAACCCCTACAAAACAAAGAAAAGCCTCGGCGTCCATATGAAGAGACATCTCAACATTCGCAACTACAGCTGTGAATATTGCGGACGTACGTTCTTAGACATGATGGATCTGAAATACCATGCGAAAATGCACACAGATACAAAAGACTTTGAGTGCAATATTTGCGGTTTTAAAACCAGGTTTAAGCGAGTGCTAATTGGACACCTGCGCCGAAGACACAATGGAGAAAAAAATGTTAAATGCGAGCTTTGTGATTACATGGGGTATGATATCTACGCGGTGCGAGATCACATGAAGCGACACAGTACAGAAAGAAAATACTCTTGTCCAATTTGTCCCGTGAAATTCAAAAGCAACAATCACATCAATAGACACATCACAAGAATACACAAACTCTCGTATAAAGTCAGTGATTATGCCAAAACTTAAGAAAATAAATAATTTAATAAACTTATCTAATCCATATTGGCTCCCTGAATGGAGTATATTATGTCTACAAATTCTCTATAGGCATTTCTGTCAGTAGTTGACTCACATGCGTCCTCTTAATGATAGAATGTCCAGAGACTTACCAGTAGGATGCACATTTCCTTGTTATATGAGATGGATTTTTAGACCTGCTAGCTGATTTGAAACTGCGTCATAGAATAATCAAGTGCTATGACATGTGCGGTCAGTTCTTTTACGTGGTTCGAAAACGTGGACCTTGAACACAGAATGGTTCACATATCATGGACCAAAATATTGACGAACACAGAGGTCTTACAAAGAGTCCATTTTGTTTTCTTTGACAATCTGACAGATGGAAAAATAATTCAATTTTTATGTAATGCATTTGCTACTTACACATGAAATGTGATCCCATCCTGTTTCTCTTTTATCCCAGCAGTGTTTCTACACGTAAAAATGACACAAGACGGCATATTTTAACTGAAATCGGGAGTTGCGTACTGAGCGACGTCTACAAAGAAACTAATGGGTCAAAACGTAAAACTATTCCTTTAAGAGTAGTTTAGTCGCCTTCCGTTTGATGCATGTATGCGGTTTCTGGACTATTCTTAATTCTATGATGTACATACATCCCACACCTGTGATATTGTTAACTGTCAACTTCAACTGCCGACGCATATTTGTTTTTGCTTATGTCACTTTATTTATCCTCGGTCTTATTTGTTTCACTGCAATTTTTCACTTCACGCTTGCCTTTCTTTTCTGGAAATACTGGTTTTCAATAAGGTTCACGATCCATGTTATTTATAAACCTGATATTGATTGTTGATCTCTGGATGATTTATTATTAGTTGTCAGTAATCACATCATCATAAGATAGCTCTTTTCATCAACTGTGAAACTACCCATTATCTGTTATGGCGCCAAAAACATCCAAATACTTCGCATCCTTATGTGCGGTTTTCAATCCCAGAAACTGCCCCGTGTAAGACTGCTAATAAAATTCCCCAAGATTTAGCACAACAATTGTCATTATTAGAATCTTTTTAATCATGGGTTGGCTCACAACAACATAATATTCTTGTCGGCTTCTAATAATAACATTGTATATTTATTATTTTTCACTCATAAATTGTTTGTCATTTTTTTAGTTGGAATTTTATTTTATTTTTTTCAATACTTATTTAATGCCTTGCATAAAATTGAAATGTGTGACTTTTTTTTCTAAATGAAAGTCTGATTTTCTGACCTTTTCTCTGGTATTATGATCAGGTTTAAATTGGCATTGATCAACTTTGTCGCAAAATACTGGGTTTTTTAAAAATCAATAATTATACCATACACAAATATCATGGTATTGTAAAATATTATTTGCTCATATGTTAGTATTTTTAATAAATTTAACATTGACTTTACCCTTGTGTATCTGTTTTTTACAAAATAATTATTAAGGCTTTTTACAAGAAACATGATCTTGTACAATTTTTTGCTCATGTGTTTTGTGCTTTTGTTTAATTTTAGTTACTAAATATATTATTGTGGTTGTGATTTACTTTCATATTATCTTATTGAAATAAGAATCAAAATTTGAAAATTAATAGTTTTATCAAGATTAAATTTATATTTAAATTATAATTACACGTATGTAAGAAATGCCATGACAAATTTTATATTGTGGAGGACATCACCAACAAGCAGTGAAGTTGGTGTATCTAAATGTGAATATTCTTCCGATGCACGAGATTTAATAACTTGTCCGAGCTGATGTTGCATCGGATTACGCGTTGTGGGTGGTGTTCGGCTCTGCCAACTTCACGGCTTATTGGTGATGCCCTCCACAATATTATGAATTAGTGAATAAATACAGTACTATCTCAGTAATCTGTCGCTCGATTATCTGACAATCCACCGTCATTTTTACTAGTTGAAAGCATTAAATCAGGCTTTATAATTTGACATAATTTGTATGTCGAATTCAATAGTCTGCCTCATACCTGTAGACTCGACTTAGTTCCTTTAGAATAATTAATTCAGAGGGTGACTTAAAATTCAGAACTAACGCAAAAATTTTAGATGAATGGATAACAGAAAGCTCTTAGGAGTTTGAGTCACTTTTTACTGAAGATGAGCTCATTAATATATTTTGGCTTGAATTCTGAGGGTGAAGACAATAATTGTCAACATACTGCAGCTCATATGGTCAAATCCTTACAAAATAACCTCGATAAAAACTTTTTTATGAAATATTTGTTTTAAATTCTACTATACAGTCGAACTCGGTTATAACGATCACGAAAATAGCAAGATCTCGGATGTAACGAGGAAACATTAGTTGACATTTTAGTTCATAGTTTTTTCCATACAATTATTCACTGTTATAACGAGCTACTTCTCGGACACACCAAACAAAAATATTGTCAAAAACTACCCAAAAAATCTTTAATTGTTAAAAACATCATTCTCGAAATAAGAACCTAAGTAATAAAATCCAAATGGTCAGCTAACATAAAGGATAAATACCGCCGGGCATTGGGATTGGATTATGTTTATGATAGCTATTTAAGTGTCTAAGTACCTAATTGGATTTTTCGCCGACAATATTGAAAAATGAACACACATGGTTTTTAAAAAATCCAAGCTTTGTGAACTTAGTAAGTGCCGGTTTGGCACATTTTTACAATTTACAGCTGTTTTTGCAGTTCATGTATGACATGCTTCTTTCGGGGGTTTCTTTTAAAGATTTTTTAATGTTTTATGCTTATTTCAATACACAAAAAACAAAACAAGTAAGCGATATCAAATGAGTTCTAGACCAGATCAGTTAAAACCTAACCCCTGAATTATAAACATGTCTACTAACAAGAGGAAGTGTCTCTCAATTCGTGAAAAAGTGGTAATTATTTGCAAAATTGACCGTAGCATGAAAAATGTGGAAGTGTGTACAAAGTTTTCTCTATCTTCATCCACAGTTAAAACATTACGGAAAAATAAAGATGTTTATTTGTCTGCATTTGAAAAGAATATCACAGACACAAAAAAAATTAGAATGTGCGATCGTACTAATGTTGATGAAGCATTGCTCCAATGGTTTTGTACCCAAAGAAACGCAGAATTTTCCATCGATGGACCAATATTGAAGGCGCAAGCGGAAAAGTTCGCAAAACAATTTGGAAACGATGTTTTAAATGTAATAATGGTTGGTTAAATCGTTTTAAAAATCGACACGATATTGTTTATGCAAAAATAAATGGAGAAGCAGCATCTGTTAACGGTGTAATGGCAAGTGAATGGGTTAATAGCGTTTGGTCAGAACTGAGAAAGGAGTGACACTGTAAAATAGCAATTGTATAAAAAAACCTTTCTCTGATATAATGAGTAACACTTATAACGAGCAAATTCAATCAGTCCTATCTGCCTCGTAATAAACAAGTTCCACTGTATTTTGTTTTTATGTGTGTACTATAATCTACCGTTTTTAATAATTAAACGCATTCCTCGTTTTTATGGTGGGCGGATTACTGAGAACATTTGAATGGATTTAATTTTACATAAGTTTATGGAAATTAATAAAAAGAAAGTTTTTTCGTTCCACTTGTATTATTTTTATTGAACGAAGTGTGCTTTTATTTTATTTAAAAACCTTTTAGGTATTCTATTTCTGAAACAAAAAACAGCAGACATTCACCTACTAAACATACTCAACTTAATATACAAACCATTACGCCGTTTCTCTGTAGGGGTAGGCAGAGAAGATAGAATGCCACATCACTATCTTTTCATACAGATCTCGCTTCCTCTACATTCATACATCTTCTCATGCACGCACGCCGATTATTCTGACTTTTAACATGTCCATCTTCAAGTATTTGTTGGTCATGCCATGTCTTTCTCGGTCTTCCTCTATTTCTGCATCCATCAACATTCACATCGTAATTATTTTTAGCCGTTCTTTCGCTGTCCATTCGCTCTACATGCCCAAACCAACGCAGAGCTCCTATCTTGATTTTGTCGATAATGCTTATCTCAGCCTTACATAATGTACGGATTTCAAAATTTGTGCATCTATCATGCATAGTTTTACCACACATTCGCCTGAGCGATCGCATTTTGACAGCATTCAGCCTACTTTCATCCCTGTTTTTCCAAGTCCATACCCTCCCATACATCAGGGTCAGGACCAGGACTCCATTGTGAACTGTTAATTTTGCCTTATAATATAACATAATATATATCTATTTACCTAATTTCAGTGTTTGGAAATCTATATGTTTATGCTCGTTCCAACATAAGATTACTTTTGTTTGCAATATTACTTATTATTTAGTCATCAAACTTTTTTTTTCATCAAATTTAATTTCCTATATAGGTCAGTAATTACTTCTAGAACGTTGAAATCAATATGTGTAGTTGAGAACGGCTATTGTTAAAGCAGTGCCTGCCAGACACATTGCGCCCGAACTCGGGTGGTCCAGAGGTGCACCTGACGGGGGGCTTATCTATGTTACCGTATGGAATAAACAGAGGGGATGGTGCATTTTATACAAATCTTTTACCTGTTCATTTTTTTTCAAATTTTCATAAAAATTATGCCTTAAAACCATTTTCTTTTCCCCCTGCCTATTTATTGTTTAAAATTAAAAAATCAATAGAAAAATATAATTTTGTAAAGATCACAAATGTTTCTGAATCACAAAATATAAGTATGAGACATGGAAAAATTGGAAATATCATAATTCCTAAATTAAAAAGGAAAAAAAAACAACATCGTTATACAGAGAGGATTTTTTTTCTCTGATGAAATCAATAAAAAAAACAAAAAGGATATTTGAATAACAAAGTATTAAAACAAGAAGCAATTTCTTTTGCAGAATTTTATTTAGGTTAATTAAGAGAATTTATTCAATGATAATAGAAAAAACATTATTATAAGACATAATGCCCCATTATCATTTACTGTAATGTTTTTTTTCTTTTATATGCAAACTTTTGAAAAATGTAAATGAATAATATATTTTTTTTCATTCATATGAAGATGCCTATAACATAAAAAAATTAAAATGTATTCCTAATTCTATGAGGCCAATAGCCCTGTGTTGAGTTGGAATACCACCAAATAGAAATTGGAAGCATGCATATTATTAAATATAAAAACTACAAATAAAAATTATTACATAAACATGAATTTCAATAAAAATCTGGACAACACGCTCAAAAGTACTATATATAAATCTATTCAATGTCTCGCAGCAGTCTCCTGCAATGGTCTTTTCCCTTAGACAAAATCCCAACTTGTACACTGCTCCTGAAAATACCCTTCTCAAAAATGTTTTCTGTCTTTTGCAATATCTAATTGTATTTTGTATATTTTTTCTCAGTTTATAAACCATTATGTTTGGTAATAAGAATTAAATCGTACAAGTATTGACTAATATTTTTTTTTCTTAAATTATTGTCCGTGTAATAAACTTTATTACATGTGCTGCCTTACAGAATGTGTTTAAAACATCATTATAAGTTTAGTTTTCCATAAGGTACTGTATTGGCACTTCAATCACAGTATATTGACGAACATTTGAGTCGAGAATTAAAAAATACATCAGGAGGCTTTGCGATTATATTTATACATATTTAATACTTTGTAAAGATTTTTCTGATGAAATAGACGTTTTGTAAAAATACGAATCCAGCAAAAAAAAACAATTTAAGAGCATGTCTTGTAGCAGAATCGTGACAACTTTAGGTTTATAAGTTTTTTTATAAAGTCTTTTTCAAAAATAATTTATTTGCGCGGGCCAAAATTGTTGCTTATGGTACTTTTTACTTTGAACAATTTGTCTATGGTCGTTATATATTTTGAATTTTGACATTTTAGATACAGAGCATAGAGCCACAGCATAGATACAAACTTGTACAAAACAAAAAACAGTACGAAATAATCTGTCAACTGTCAATGTGATGTCAATATAAACATGAATCTCATTAGATTCCAGTTATTCCGATTATAATTCCATTGAATTTTACTATATTATGTAAATAAATTTACTGTTTTGGCTGAAACGTAAATAAATCAAATCAGCATTGGTGACAATAAACCACTTCTGTAAAAAATGAACAGTCAAGACTTGCAAGTAGCACAGTTTTTATTAAGTAAATCCGAAAAGTTACATGAACTCTGTCGAGTTTGCTTGACAGAAAGTCTAGAAAGATCTAAGTCTGTTTATGAAGAGTATAAATCTAGTAATATCGCCTCTGTGCTGATGTTGTGTGCGCGAGTGCAGATAGTCTGCCAGGACGGCTTGCCTAGTATTATCTGCGCTCGGTGCTTGGGGGACCTGGAGGCTGCTAACAGCTTCAGGGTCAGGTGCGAACTCTCCGACTCTCTCCTGAGGAGGGTTTACAATAGCCCTGACCGGAGTAATGCTCAGGAGAAAACAGAAGTTACAGAGACACTAGATGTCAAGGAAGAGGTGTCGTGTGAGTTGTGGATTAAACCAGAATTTGGAGATAATAGCGATAGAGATAAACCGAACGATCCACTAAACGATAATTACGCATATGAATTATCTGAGGTTAAACCCAGGGGCAAGAGTTTAAAAAGAAAATTAATAAATGGGAAAACTAAACAAAATAATATGCATTCTTCTGCGTCTAATATTTTAACAAATACTGCAGTGTTTCAGTGTAAAACCAGTGGTTCTAGTAGTAAAAACACCAAAGAATCAAATGTCCGAAATATAATAGATAGTTTTATTTGCATACAATGCAATAAAATTTTCAATAGCAGTAAATTGCTGAAAGTTCATACTAATGTCGTACACGGAGACATTATGTTAACAAAAAAGGAACGTGATAATCAGTTTAGCTGTTCTGAATGTTCCTACTCCACATACAATCGATACAAGCTCAAGTTACATTCCCGAGTTCACACGGGTGAAAAACCGTACATTTGTGACGTATGCGGCGCTTGCTACGCCAATACAAACAGCTTGAAATATCACAAAAAGAGACATGCCGGCGACAAGCCGTTCAAATGCGAGGTCTGCCAAGCTTCGTTCTACGTGCGATGCCACCTGAAGTATCACATGGCCCACCACACGGAAGGAAAGTCTTTTAAATGCGATGTTTGCGACGCTCGCTTCTACGATTCGAACACTTTGAAAAACCACAAAATGCGGCACAGCGAAAAGACGTCATTCACTTGCGCGAAATGTGGAAAACAATTCAAAAATAAAAGTTTTTACCACAGACATAAACTTCTGCACGTCGATCCCGACATGTTCACTTGTAAAATTTGCAGCAAGCGATTATCGTGTAAGACCAATCTCAGAGTCCACATGAAACGCCATTCGAATGTTCGCACGTGCAGCTGTGAATATTGCGGGCGCACATTTATAGACAAAATAGATTTAAAATACCACGTAAAAATGCACACTGACCCTAAGAAGTTCGAATGCGACTTTTGTGGGCATAAGACCCGGCTTAAGCGAGCCCTGATCGGCCACCTGCGGCTTCATACGCAAGAGAAGAACGTTAAATGTGACCTGTGTGAATATAAAGGCTACGACAGTTATTCGGTGAAAAGGCACATGGCCACGCATTCCGGAGAGAGAAAATATTCCTGCCCCATCTGTTTGGCGAAGTTTAAGCGAAATGTTGCTATTAACAAACACATGATGCGGATACACAAGATCACCTACCGCGTTGGTGATTACAGTGATAGAAGAATGATAAAATAATTTTTATTACTTAATGATTTGTCTAAGTTTATCTTATTTATTTGCAATAATACCAACATGTTTTACAGCTGTTATAAAGACAAATATTGGTCA
Organism: Micrasema longulum; assembly: GCF_059751315.1. Taxonomy (NCBI): domain Eukaryota; kingdom Metazoa; phylum Arthropoda; class Insecta; order Trichoptera; family Brachycentridae; genus Micrasema; species Micrasema longulum. The sequence goes on from NW_028278627.1 coordinate 11,262, forward strand.
CCATTCCCCTTTACCATTGACATATAATCCAAATATACTGAAAGAGATCAGTTTGTGTGTTCCCAATAATTATACTAGAGCAAGATCTGTTGCACTGTTTTGCACACCCAGAAGCCGTACAAATGAGTCAGAATTCAACCATTAATAGGGCAATTTGCTTGCTAAATACGTCTTCTGCGGATAATATGGATCTATTTTTCTGTACATATCGGCAGTTTAGCAGCTATCTGCTTTCTGTTCATTAACTTCTAACTTATATTTACAGTCTACATTACGTAAAACAGCCCGTAAAGTAATGAAGACTACAATTTGTCAAATAAATAGGCATGTCCTATAGAGTAAAATATTTTTACAAGTAGTGACACGAAAACGTACTCATAGGTACTAAGTACTGTTTATTTGTCGGCATCGTGGTGTAATGGTCAGCGCATTTGCCTACCGGGCGAGAGGTCTCGGGTTCGATTCCTGACATGGTTTATATGAAATATTTATTTAAAAGGGTGTTTTCACACTAGAATATTTTCATACCCCTTGGACTGGTACCTGAAGCGTAAGGCGTAAGCGTTTTTTTTTTTAAAATAGAAATATTTGCGGTTTTATGATTTACCGAAATATTTAATTTTGAGGGCCATTTTTAATGAGTTGTAAATAACTCACTGTTAGAAAATGGAATCAAGTTGGGGTAGAGTGGGATTCGAACCACGGACCTGTGGTCCGCGAGTCTGAGACACTAGCCACAGGACCACAACCCGATTGATACCCAAATGATACTCATTCTTCTTTTCTTTCCTTAAATTCCTTATAATTTCAACCCATTTATTTCTTTTCACTGGATTTTGGGAATGCAAAAATAATATTAACTCACGTTTATTATATTTTAAAAACGTATTTCAACAACATGTGTAGTGTCCGTAGTAAGCGGCCGGGCGGGTGCAGCAAGGCGCCGCGTACCGCGTCCGCGCCACACCGCAAACACTCCACCTGTGGCCAAGCACTGAAATGTTTTATTTTTTGTCTTCCATTATTTTGTCTTGTATGCTAAAGTTATAAGTTTAAATGTTTATGATTTTTTTTCTATGTTTGCCACGGTTTTGATATATATATTTTTTTAATATTCTGTTAAAGGCATGAGCCGTTGAACGAATAAATAAATGTATTTAAAATGTAACTTTTTCCATGATACAAAGTATTAGATGCTTATTGTTATATTAATTCCTTGTGCAATTTCTATTCTCCATGTTACAAATAAACATGTATTTAAATTAATTGTTATTAATTTTGTGTCTTTTCACTTACTGTATATTTAAGGTTGAAATGACTTGGGTTGAACCCACAAATAAATTTACTTAAACTTTGGAAAGGGTGCGTGCGTTATAACCATGCGTTTTATAAACTAGAAGTAATTTGATTTTTTCCCATCATTAATGGCTCACACCATTACCAGTTTGTATACAGGGCTTTATGTACATGACTAAACTTTACATCTCGGTTCCACATGCTTGAAGGTTACATCGCTTCCGCGCTGATCGCCTCGTTTGTGAATGCATTACAATATATTGTAATGCACGTCTTCTTAAAATCAGTTAGTAAGTGATCTTTCAAAATGATTTTTAAATATTTAATGACTCTGGACCTCAGACCTTGCCACTGCAGTATGCAATGATGGATATCGCTTTGTCAGTTGTATCCTCGAGTCATCTTCATTTGTGGGCACCGCAGCAGGTGAGAACTTCTCTACAATTGCAGCTCGCGTCATCTCCCACCAGAAAGCCCACCTCTGCTGATTGTATCTGTACCTGGTCACGCCTACCCTTAGTCTCTTGAGAGCTTTCCACGATAGCATTATCCAGAGCCCATCGCAGAGTTCATCTCTCCACAGATCCTCTCTGAGTTTTTCTACAGAGGCCTCCAAGTCAGTTGTGACTTTGAAGAAGTTCATTCTCGATCCTAGTCTCGGAAGAGCCATCCGGTAGTCGTAAAGGGGGTGTCTAGGATCATGGATCTGTTCTTGTCTCTCGGTGTTCGCCGCTACGATTCCCCTGATATCGGGTGGAGCAATTCCTATTATAGGGCAAAGTTTGTGCACCGGTGAGGGCTTAAGGCAGTCGGACACCAGCTGCGCTATGTTATTTACAGCAATATTCACTTGCTAGGCGTGTGCTGACATCTGCCAAACTAAACAGGCGTGGTCTGCTGCGGAGATATACAAACCCGAGGCAGAGATGCGGAGTACATGTGGGGTTGCTCTTTAAATAATGTCTAGTATATAAAATATAAAAAAAACACCAAACGTGTACAAAATATTTTTTATATTAATTCATCCAAGTACCAAAAAACAACATATATGAACTGTTTTTTATTAAGTTCAATAATTAGTCAAAATAGTAACATTTTATATTTTTGCAAAAAAAATAATAATTTGGCAACGTAATTATAAAGTTCATTTCAAAGGTAAAAAAGGAATGTTATATAAATGATATACATCAATATTGAATGCATTATTTTATTATTCTTCTGTCAACATAATCATTAACCCGATACTTGATACTGTGTATAGTCTTCATATGCTTATTAACACTCGTGCTGCGCGTAAATTGCATAAAACAAATGGGGCACGGATATTGCTTGATTTTAGTATGCTTAATCATATGTATTTTCATTCCGTACTTGTCATACGTAGAGTGTTGGCATAGTTCGCATTTAATTTTTTTTTCTCCTGTATGGCGTCTCATGTGACTGAGAAGCATTCGCTTGGTTCTTGTTTTGAACCCGCAAAAATTGCATTCAAACTTCTTAATGTCTATGTGCTTTTGTCTATGGTTGATCAGACCTTCTAGAGAAACAAATGAACTCCCGCAGTGTTCGCAACTGTACTCGCGAATATTCAGATGCCTTTTTTTGTGAATTTCGTAACTGTTTTTAGTTTTGAGTCCTTTGTTGCACACCTCGCAGGTGAAGTTTTTGATGTCCGAGTGGACGAGGTAATGGCGCTCCAGAGTCACCTTGTACTTGAACTGTTTTCCGCACTCGTGGCACGTGTAGTACATCTGGTCGCTGTGAACTCTCTTGTGGATAGTCAGGGGCCCGTGCTGGGCGTAAGAAGCTCCGCAGATATCACATTTGTACGGCCTTTCCCCCGTGTGGGTCGTCGAATGATAAATTAGAGTTTGCTTTCGAGGAGTCGAATAAGTGCATTCGGAGCAGTGGAATCTTCTGTCTTTTCCGTACCCTGTTGAGACTCCCAGCTTTAACTTTTTACTCTCGCTATGCATAGATTGCATATGCTTTTCGAGTGATTTATTATTACTAAGAGGCCTGCCACATATTGTACAAGTAAATGATTTGATTTTACCCCTTTTCCCGAAGGTTGTTTTCAGATTATCACAAATATTCTGCGATATTGGAATGTTTGAATCATTTAGCGTTGCAGATTTCTTATTCTGAAATAAAACTTCTACGCTTTTAGAAGGCGTCTTTTTTGATTTGTTTAGATTTTTTTTAACTTCAGAAAGTTCTAGAGAATCCTCAAATGAGGGATCGTATAGAGTATCACTATCAGCGTCGTCTTCGAACTCCGATTTGATCCACGGTTCGCAAGATACTTCCACTTTAACATCTTGCGTCTCTGTAATCTCTTCTTTCTCCTGGACTGTACTCTGGTCGGAGTTGCTGCAAACCTTCCTCAGGAGATTGTCGGACAGTTCGCACCTGACCCTGAAGCCGTTAGCGGCCTCCAGGTCTCCTAAGCACCGAGCGCAGATGATATCGGGCAAGCCGTCCCGGCAGGCTATCTGCACTCGCGCGCACAACATCACAACAGACGCGATATTACTGGATTGATAATCATCATAAATAGATCTGGTTTGTTCGGTATTCTCTGATAAACAAATTCTACATAGCTTATCTAGATTTTTAAGATTTTTGAGCAAAATATCCATGGTTCGCAATTATTGTCTTATCGTAATTAACTATATTTTTAGTTTCAAAATCCATCACATCAAATTCGGACACAAAAAAACACCAGGACAACACCCGCCATTCCTGTCAAAATAAGCGGTTATCCATAGATGACATTTGGAGCTGTCAAAATCTAAACCATAACAAACATGCGTTCCAAAAATGACCGCGATCCAAATCGTGCCTCAAAAAGACTTGTCTGTGACTAAGAAAAGGTGGCGGATCGTGTTTTTTTTTTCATATTCATAAAAGTGTTTTTGTAGATAATAACGAACCAGTCTAGTAAACAGAAAAGCCTTGGTTCTTCAAAGTGATGTGAATTAGTTTGAAACATCTGGGCACTACTGCAATGGTTCTTACTGATTCAGAACCCATGTCCGGGATTCTGCTATATGCGAATGTCAGCTTGAGAAAGATTTAAACCATGTTTTTTTTAATGTCCCATAAATGATTGTAATCTTAATTTCACATCAGACCTCTTTGATATTTACATCCCATTCCCTACTCATATTTTAACTCTCCCTTCCTTACCCAATTAACATGTATTTAATTTTTTATTTTAATATTTAGTTTTAAATGGTTTAAGTTTGTAAGTGGTAAATTTTAGTATTAATAATAGTTTTAAATAAGTTGTAAATATGTAAAGTTTTCAATACCTAATATACTATATTACTAACAAATGTGTAAATATCTAAAAAACGAAAAAAGAAAACTCGACACTGGCTAGAACACCCTATTTGGTGAAAAGGCCATAAAAAATAAGGAAGAAGAAGTCATCGTATTTTTTCCGTATACCAAAAGCATAAAAGTATTTTTTAGATAATCACGACTGTTCAGAATCCATGTCCGGGACTCTGCCATTTGCGAATGTCAGCCAGATGAGGAAGATTTAAACCATATTATTTTTGGATGCCCCATAAATGATTGTCATCCTGATTTCCTATCCGACCTCTCTGATATTAATATCCCCCCTATTCATATTCTAACTCTCCTGTCCCCACCCAATAAACGTGTATTTAAAATCTTATGTAAATATCTAGTTGTAAATGGCGTAAAGTTGTAAATATGTTTTATTATTATATGTATATATTATTTTAAATACTAACATACTAACTTGTACATATTATATTACTAAAACATGTGTTTATATGTAAAAAACAAAAATACTCGACACTGGCCAGAACACCCGAATTGAGAAGTGAAAAGGCCATGAAAAAAACGAAGAAGAAGAAGAAGATAATCACGAACTAATCTAGTGAACTAACAGTGGTGGCGGACGTTCTTGTGTGTCAGATAATAATAATTAATTATTGTGTTTTTACGTTAAAAAGAATTCACTAATTTGGTTTAAAAAACTGTGGTGTACATATTATTTTATTTATTAAGAAGTGTTAACAGTAGTTTGTGTTTGTTTTCGTTCCCTGTCCCGATATCTAAAAACCAGGTAACAATTATTTTTTCCATACTCCTGTAGAAAAAAAATATTTGTGGTTTTTTGTATCTTTTTTCTTAAAATGAGCGACAAAAAGAAACCTCCGAATTAATCTCAATCAGACTCGCCGTGCGGCACAAGTCCTCTTCAATTAACACTTTTCAGGTAGAAGAGGCCTCTGATGCCCCACTCGGAATGAGGAGACAATATTTGGCGGATAGATTTTTGCTGAAGTGCTCCGTCCAAAAAAGTAACCTGCTCCTCAAAAAAGTAACCTGCTCCTCAAAAAAGTAACCTGCTCCTTAAAATATTAAAATTGCTCTCCGACTGTGTGACTTCATCATCTTTCTGGTCCCATAAACCGCTCCCTTTACTAGTCAACAGCTTTCATTTTCATCTTTTGAATTTAACATTAATCCTAAAGACCTTCCCCTTTATTGTTTTCAGTTTTATGTTTCTATATATATGCCCTAAATATTGAACTCACATTTAGAGTTGAAACCCACCTACAGTCCCAGTGTACATTCAACCGTATTTGGTCGTCAAGATGGATAGGTTGGAGAATTATCTACACTGATGGATCTCGGTCAGATTTGCCAACCCACACGGATTCGGCCATATATTGTGAAGACGACATCATTCAAAGATTGTACAAATTGCACAATGCATCTGTACAATCATTAAAAAATTGCATTTGTATTTACAGCGGAATGTATCGCAATCCGAGAAGCTGTCAAGTACGCTTTAAGCTCACAATATAGCATGTTTCTTATCCTGTCCGATTCCCCGAGTGCCCCAAAAAATCTGGATAATTTTACTGTGGTAAAGGGGGTGATTCTTTCAATACGGTTAAGAAACACTACTTTTAGGGTGTTTTATCAACTGAATAAATGTTTTTAAAATTCAATATTTTAAAGAGTTTAACGCATAACAGTTAAAGAAGTTTTTTTTATTCATTTTTAAAATGTTTTTTGTCTCGAATCGAAAATCTTTCAAAACTTTTTTTTTAATGTCAAAATTAGTGTTTTATTGATGTAAAGTATACATATATGTAAACGTATAAGCATAAAATTGGAAAATGTGTTAAAATGTAACAAAAAATAAATATATCTAAATTAAATTTTTTATGGGTTCGGCTATTTATGTTGCCGGGGGTGTATATATAAATAAAACAAATAGCGGTATTTTTCAATAATTTTATTTTTTACAAATATATCAGCATCACATTTAAAATTTACAAAAAACTAATTTTAATACCTGTTTAATTTCAACAGAGAACTACGCAATACTCTAGATAATTAAGGCAACGTCTTACTAAAGCAGTACACCATTTTACAACTGCTTTAGTGAGATTGCACAGTACCTACTATAAGCAGTTCTCAATTGCTCTCTTTATAGGCCTTAAACACAAATAAATAAAAAAATATATGTAGTCAGAAACTCTGACATTTGTAATGGTAACATTAGATCATGTTTTGTATTTCTATGTTTAAAAATAAGCAATTTATAAACTTAATAAGCGCTGGTTCACATTGCAATTTTTGGTGGTGCTTGTAAGCTGTAGTACTCACTAGCAGACTCGAAACTCGTGGCACGACCAAATTAAGAATGAAAAAAGTTGCAAACATAAAAAAATCAGAGAAAGAGCAAGGATTGTTTATTCGACTTTATTAAAGACCAGTTGCGTAGAAAAAAGTTATGGGCAAGGTTAAATAAAAGTATATTTTACAAAAAAGGTCATATTCGATAACTTTTTTCTCGTGCAACCAATTTTGATGAAAATGTGACATTTATATAACTTTTTTTGATGCAATCAGCCTTAAGTATAAGCAAGTTATATATAAAATTATACATTACTGTTATTTATAATCATAAGATTTTATTTAACTATCAATGTCTATTATTCTATATTTAATTCAATAAATAAATAAACTAACTAGATCATATACAACGAAGAGAAAAGATTAATGATATGAGTACACAATAAGAAAACATGACTTGGCAAATAAAATTTCACTAAATAATTAAAAATTTGAAATTAAAGCAAAACCCGTGACTGTTAATTTTACATAAAAAGGATCTTTCTTGCCTATTCTCGTTCTACTAATTACCATTCTTCATCTATTCATTCCACGTGGCCACTGTCACAAAACACGAAAATACCGAAGAAACAATTTTAATTACGGTTTGTGTAATACGGTCAGTATGAATGATAATATTTAACATTTTGTCCGTGTCCGAAGAGGACCTGTGTGTGTAATAGAACCAGAATCCTGGACGAGTGTTTTTGACTCGATACCTTAGCGCTCTGCAGGAGGGGCGAGCGTTTTGCAGCGTGGCGCGGACGCGGAAAGGCACCGCGTACCGATTACTGCACTTATGAAACATATAAAATGCCAAACTTACAATGAAAGGGACTACGAAAGCAGTAGAGGTAAATTCAATGAAAATTATAGTAAAACGCTTCCAGGACATTAATACACCTCCTCGAGTACGCATGATGATTATTCGGACTCTTGACAAGTCCATCTTCAAATATTAATCGGATTTGGTTATGCTACATGTTTCTCGGTCTTCTTCGTTTTCTGCGTTCATCAACATTCACACTGCAAATTTTTTTAGCTGTTCTTTTCTGTCCATTTGCCCTACACGTCTAAACCAACGCAGCACCCCTTTCGTAATTTTGTCGACAGTGCTCGTCTCAGCCTTGCAAGCCGCACAGATCTCGACATTTGTGCACCTATCATGCATTTCGACAGCATTTATCCTACTTTAACTCTTGTATTTCCAATTTCATGCATGGTTCCGTACACTAGTTTCGGTACCAGGATTCCACTTAGTAAACATACTTCCCAAATGTGAAAATTATTCCAACTGTTCAGGATATTTCCATTCAGTTAAAAATTAAATTATTTTAACTCGTAAAGGTACATCGCAGGGTATTTACAACTAGTAACTTCAAAATCGGCATTTGTGAGTTACCCACTAAAAACACATTTTTTTAACCTCATTAACCTTTCCCTTACTGTCCTAAAAACATCCGCGCGTCACGGTGCTGTGTAGTCACTTCACATGCAAAAAATGAGAGATTTTAAATCGTAAAAGTGATATTCATCGGCAAATGCTTCAATTATTTATAGTTATATAGCCAAAGTATATTTATATTATAGTCAAAAGTGATGACATTTAAAAATATTAATTATTGCTCTTAATGCGCGCAAAAGAACCACCCCCAACAAAAGCCGGGAAGCTACTAACGCAGCTAACGGGCATCTGGGAGAAGTACAAGAAACTTTGTTGTTGGCGCGGGTGAAGCATAAAAATTGTCTCTCTCACTCCCAATTATACTCATATTATCGAGAGTGAGACGTAAAGAGTGTGCGAGACAATTTTATATAAGGATTACTCTTTTACTACAAACGCAACATGTGACACATTGGTAAACTTTCTATTGTATTGGCGATATCTCTGATTTTTGATAAAACGCTTTTCATGTTCCCAATAAGCATTAATTATTTAATAAAAAAAAGATTTTTACCGATAAGCAAATGTATAATGAAGGAATACCGAAAATCTAACCCATCATTTATTATATTTATGGAGATATTAAAGTTATTAAATGCAATGTGTACTGGCTACACATCCCCGGGAAGGGAGAGTTAATGCTACCAATAGACAAGTCATACATTTAAATCAGCATAATATGATTTGAATTACTACTTGCCTATTTGTAGCATTTACGGAGGAAGATAAAAATATGTGTTTTTAGTGGGTAACTCAAAAATGCTGATTTCGAAGTTACCTAGTTTTACTAATTACCCCACGATACAGTATTATAAAAATATAAGAACTCTCATACTGGATTTATTTTTTAAGAAGTTCTAAATTAATGAAAATCGTGTTTTGAAGTACAGTATGCCACACACAAATCACGCAATTTTCTCACTTTTTACTTATAGTAAACAATTTCTTTTCTTTGGTAGGTTAGAGAAAATATTAATTGGTGAGAATCAAAAAAGTTTAAACCTAAGTTATTAGATATTTCAAAGTACATGTCGTCAATGATACCGCAATAGCGTGTAATTATCAATGGAATTTTTTGGCACGGAAGCCTAAAAACCATTCGGTTAATATATTACGATTTTAATCAACCAAAAGTTATTTAAAACTAACAGCTCATAGTGGAATACAAACTCTGTTGGCTTATGTATAAGTCACCGCACAACTCTGCTCCAAAATATCTAAGGGAACTTTGCATTCCAGATGAGCTAGCTGATAGACGTCTTACGCTTAGATCAGCTACATCTACGTCGAGAGGAAAAGTTATTATACCTCTACGGAAACAGCGCACTGAATTCGACAAACGCGCTTTTGAATTGGCATGGAATGCTCTCCCAGCAGAGGTGCGAAACTGTAAGCGTGAAGTGATTTTTCGGAAAAAACTTAAAACCCACTTGTTCTCTGAATCATTTGAATAAATTCTTAGCATGTGATGACAAAGAACATTGTTTTTCTTAAATTACAAATTTATTCCTTTATATAATCACTTTGTAAAGCCCCCTCGAGGTATTATATTACGAAAATGGCGCTATATAAGTTATCCATAATAATAATAACAGCTAATGAATTCCAGTAAAACATTTTCACCAAAAAAAACAGTTACAGGGTACTGCAGTACCACCGACGATATTATATTACGATATTATCTTGTAAGCCAAAAGTATTTTACATATTTACAAAGAGAAAAATACTTAACAGATTGATCTAATAGAAAAATACTAAATACACGATAGACTAATTATGGTTCAATTTTGATTGAAAGTAAATTCATGTTAGTAACGCGATTTGTCTTTTGGGTTATACAATTTTATTTACATTTGTAGAATATAGTTTTCAAAGAAATACAAGAGTGGAAGCATTTATAGGAAAAAATTATAGAAGCACTTGAATATTGAATAGTATGTATTTTGGATATGACATATTTGTGTATTATATGGACAGTAAACGGGGCTAAATGACCAATGGCCGGAGAGTGAATTTTGCAGTGTCAATTTTTAACTTAAGAAATACAAATAAAACAATAAATACACAACACGGTTTTATTAAAACGAAGAAAAAGAAATTGACACATCTATTTTGTTGCAAAGGCCTCGATTAATGGAATATAATAATTGAGGGCATTGGAAGCAAAGATAAAATACCTTAAAAAAATATTTCTTTTGGTTATGATGTCATTCTGTAGTTAATCACCTTTATTTTTATAAAAATCATGAGTTGAGTTGCAAATGTAGTTTAAAGTCATACTTCTGATTGTTTGAAAATAGTTTGGAAGCAAACGTAGCAATATCCATCAGCCATTTTATTCGACCAATGACAGGCTTGAGATATAAATTTTCAAAATGGCTGTGCCATACAAATATTAAGAAAGTTTTTTTAATTTGTGTTTCTATTAAAGCTAATTTATTAGTATCTTAAATTTTAATTTCGGTGAAAATAACATTTCAAACAAAGACTCTCTTTGACATTAGTGTAGCATTTTTTGTTATTTTTCTCGAAAACACCAAAACGCGAGTTTGCTTTCTTTGCTTCCAATGCCCTCAATTGATAATAAGGAATAATTCACGCATAAGATTGTGAAATACGCGATGAGTGAATTGATATTTGAAGCACTAACTTAGTGATTTTCGATGTTATATAGCTTAACTACGTATTTAGTTGGTGTAAAATCACTTAAATAAATTTACAAGTATTAATATATAATATATACTAAAAGTATAACTTTGGCGACGGTGAAGAAACTAACGAAACATTAGTATATATCGTTAGAACCCTGGCCTGTCTTTATTTTTGATTTATTCCTTTTCTTTTCTGGATTCTTTTCCTGTCTACTTCCAAACTCATTACCTGATCCCACATTCCTCATCATATATAATGTGTTGACAGTAGTTTATATGTACAAGCAGTTTATATGTATATCCGTCCACTAAAAAAACAGCTGTAGTTTGTATGCTTAACGGGTTTTTTTATTTTTTTGACTAAATTTTTTTGACCAGATTTTTGGTTGGCTGGAAAATATTGCTTTTAGCAATGAGCCGGCCAGAGTGCATACATTTTGTACTTGATGTTTAACAAATAAATGATATGCTGACCTCTTACCTTTGTCAAGCCTTGACAACGAAGCAGTTAGCTGGTGACGAGTGTTTACAATTCTTGTGATGTTTTCCAGGGCTATATCTGGTGCCGTGTATTAAAGCTTCTTCTTGCCGATGTTTCGGAGAGCGTTACAGCTTCCATCGTCTGGGCTGATGTAGTCTTAGCGTATTGTAGTCGTATGAGGAATTCGTACCGTGCCATTGGCAGGTTTGTTTTTTATTCAATGCCATGCACCACGATGTTCAGAGGTGCATTTCGTCATCTTCATTTGTATTATACGGATATCTATAAATTTCAAAGGCCTTCTTTATCAAATGAATTTGGTGGCTTTTGGGACGACCTAATATTTCGGGATCGAACGAAAAGGTTTATCCGGAATGTTCAGATAGTGCTGATTTTTTGGGATAATGAGTCTGCAAAGGCAATGAGCTAACCAAATAATGAATAATAGTTTTTTGTGTGGTGCCACAACTGGTGATCGATCCGTAATTCGGTGACCCTATAGCTCCACAGCCGGAGACATCCAACGCTCGGATATCACAGCCAGTAACTCCGAACAGTTACTGGTACATTTATGAGGTGTTTCATTCTGTTAACTCGCACAATACTGCATGCATCATGGAATGGCAATACAATGAGTCTTACCTAAAGGAAATATCTTGATCTACATAATAGTTATGAGTAAAAAATCTGTGGTTTCAAGTGTAAAAATCCTCAAGTCAAGTAAAATGTACAGCATCTATATTTTATTCAAGTTAAACTTATCTGTGTGAACCTAAAGGCTGATGAAGAATAAAATTCTGTGTGTGAAATAGAAGCAGAGCCCTGGCCGAGTCCTTTTGACTTGATGGCTGCTTTCAGATATTTTATCAGAGAGCAGCCATCGAGATTTCCTTTGTGAGGATTTTTATCCTGACAGAAATTGAGTGGAGATGTGTCCGCCTCGTTGCGTAATAGTTGATGTGTTCACCTACCATTCTTGAGGTCCTGGGTTCGATTCCTGGCAGGGTGGAAGTGAAATATTGATTTGAAAGGTTTTTTGCGGGAATTAAATCAGGTCTGTCTGAAAGGGTTCATCATAGGCAAAAAAGGTTTTAGTTAAGCAATCGATAGACATTTTGGACGAGCGCTAACCTTAATAATGTTAACAATATTATTATTATTCAGTTTCAATGAAAGATGGATTTTTATTTGCCCAAAATAAATCTAGCCCATTTTCCATGATGTCAAGAGTGGCTTTTGTAATGGCTTATTCCAACTATCGACAACTCTATTGCTCCGTGAGCACCAAGTCGAGCATCTTATTTCAATTTGAATGTGGAATCCGAGTTCGGGTAGCTATAGCGACGGTTGACCATTTTAAATGTCTCTATCAAGTCACCACTTTTACACCGTGACCACAGAAGTAACCTAATTATTTATTTTAATATTTTATATGTAGAGCTACATAATTATTGTAATTGTATTATAAAAATATAATATATAACTAACACAGCCAAAACAAACGAGTTGTATAATTCCATAATAAGGTGAATCAAAAGAGGATTCTACATACAAGTATTATTGGTTTTGACTCAAAACCTAAGGCCATATTTACATAAACAAGTGGTGCCAGGAATATTGGTTTTTCAAAATAGAAAAAAATATTTAATTGGAAAATTATGAGGTATTTATTGTCTTTCTTCATACTTTTATGCGTAGTTCATATGAGGAGAGTACAATGCTGTCTTGTCCCAGCTTCAAACCTGTTGTTTTCGTGTGAACAGAAATTTGGAGGACAAGACAATGGACCGAGACCATGTCCTAGAGAGAGACGGGCAGGTTATCTCCGCAGGACAATGGCTTACTCCTATCGACGCGTGCGGCTGCATTGTCCGGACAGAACCGTAGGACAGGACAAAACGCATTTGCTCCGGGAGTGAGATTACAAAATGAAATCAAAGATCGAAGCCTGTGAAATGCGGTCCTACAGAACGATATTAAAAATCTCCAGGGTGGACAGAGTCCGAAACGATGACAGATGAAAAAAGATAAAGCGGTACTAAAGACCATAAGGAAAAGAAAATTCAAGGTCATGTGATGAGAGGCGAAGACATTTTATAAGTCATTCTGCAGGGAAAGATTGAAGGAAGACGCAGTGCAGGAAGAAGGCGCATCTCATGGCTAAAGGATTTGCGTGACTGGTTCGATTGCAGCACTCGGTTCTCGTTCAGGGTAGCTGCTGACAAAGTGAGAATTGCCGCGATGATTTCCAACCCCCATCGGGGAGTGGAAAGATAAGAAGAATGACCGTACATAGCGCATCGATTGCCTCACTCGGCTTAACGAGCGCCCTAAACTACAGGCGAGTTGACGTATCGTCCCATTTTCCTATCCTGCGCGGTTGAGGCTGTTCACAGAGCTGAGACAGGACAGTATTGTCCCGCCTATTGTATTGCCCTCGCATGAACTCTGTTTTGATAAAGAAAATTAATTGAAATAGGGTTAGTTAAAAATTAAATTACATCCTACACACAAGAATGAAAAAATTTCAAAATAAATTAGATTTTCAATAACTTAATCTCAAATGGTTCAGTATAATAATTCGTTTAAAGACCATTAGATAAAAAAATATTTTAAACTTAAGCCGGCTTATACAGATCAGAAAAAACAGAAAATAGAAAAGACACATTCGTATATATAACAAAACAGGGTAATTAATTATGAATCTGATAAGAGTTACAACAAAAATATTTACATCGCACCGACTATAAAGTGGAGAATTCATTTGTTATTAATAATTAGAATTCAATAAAATCAGGAATACACTGGAACCTCTTTTTACCGTACAGATTCAATTCAATAAATTAACAAAGCAGTCGGTAGAAAAAATAAATGGTTAAAAACAAAGTTGTTTTATATTTATCTTAGTAAACAATATATTTATTTTCAATTCCCGAATTGACCACCCCCCTTTCGTTGATAGTGAGTGCGGATTCGTAGTAATGTAATATTTTTCGCAATGTAGTGACATTGGAAAAGAAATTAAAAATAATTGAAATGATAGAAAATGGTGATAAAATTGCAGTTGTAGGTAGGGATTTCAAATTATCAGAGTCTACAATGCGATAGATTGAAAAAAAAGCCAAGATAAATGTTTTTAAAGCAAGCAATGCGTGGTTTGATCGGTCGAAATAACGATCAAACTGGCGTTGCCTTAAAACGATTGACAAATCGGGGAGTGAAGACATAGTAACAGCTGCAAAATATCCGATAGAGTTTCCGTGAAAAATCCCCCATTGATCGCAAATTCCATTTATCGCCGCCATGTCCAGAACGCATCCCTCGCGATCAACGGAGGTTACCTGTGGCCCCATTCTGTAATGTATTCGTTTCGTAAATTCATTCGTATCGTATGAGAGGGAACGAGAGCGAAATACGATTTTTATTGAGTAACAGTGAGACGGATATATGACAAACTAACGAAGCCGGCTGCATTGTTATTTTTTTATACGGAATATGCGTGCGTGTAAAAAGGGGTTCGAGTGTAATATTAACTTCATCGCTCAAATCCTAGGCAACCGATCTTAAAAAATTTATAGAACAGTAACATAAATTTAAAATTAGGTTGGAGACATTCATACGTCACTATGTAAAATGGTAAATTTTTTTCTATGCAGTCTTCACGTTTGTACGTCGGTTGGGTTCACCTCTTCTTCTTCTTAATTTTCTCCGAGTCAAACATCTCCGGTTCCGAGTCCAGCTCGGCTTCCGAGAACGACAAAGAATAGCCTAGCCTCCTGTCCAACAAGGTTTCCTGGAAAAGCACATAAACAAATCATACATTATCAAGTTTTTTAATGTCCTGCCGGTAAAACAACTTCAATTTTTTTTGATCGGGAATAAAAATATGTCACAATAGCCTTGAGGTCTTCAAATAATAACTACAGTAAATTTCACAAAAGGTGTTATAATTTTTCAAATACATATACCTACCTACTTTTATGCAGTATTTTACACATATTAGGGTATTAGAAGCAAACTTACAAATCTCCATTGAAGGAGTTACGGAGATATTTGCGAAAAACTTCGAAAGAAGTACTGTGAGATAGCAAACGCTTCACCAACTCAATGGAGAATGCTAAGTTTGCGGCGTCAAGTAGTATAATTGAAATCTGTTTTTGCAAGATTTAGAGACGGTTTTGAATGACGCTATTACTAACTAATCAGCATCAATAACTAATTTTTCATTTTTAGTGGAGATTTCTAAGTTTGGTTCTACCAATACCAATACCCTCATATCTATATCAATAAAGCATAATGTCATTAAATACTTTATTTTTAAAATTGTTGTTTATTAGATAAGTCTTCTTCTTTATTCCCTTTCCGCACCGAATGGTGCATAGGGCACTGCATTGGTACATCAATCAGTCTTGGGCTTCATGTGCCAGTCCAGACATGATTATGAACATTATATGATGTGAATCAATTACCTAAGTCATTTTTTAAAGATTCTCATTAACTTATTTCATAAAATATAAATAAAATAAAAGATTAGTGACTTATCAAGGCAAAATATCCACGCGAAATAAAACAACAAAAAAGAAAAACACACTAAAAATATAACAAAAAGTAATTACAACAAACCGCCATAGTAGAATCATTGAGAAACTCAATGTTCCCTTGGCTATTTTATAAGTAAATAAAGAAAACTTGTTATTTAACAATACGCACAGTTAAAAATAAAACAAAATAAGAGAGATTATCTATATATAGGTCTTTTTAAATCTAAGAACGAGGGGGTTCAGTGGTATTATTTTAATTTGTTATGAGGCTATAAAGACTACACCAAATAAAAAAAATGTGTATACTATCAGCGCTATGATTTTTCAGTTTTGAAATTTGACGTCACAAGTTCTCTTCGGATGTTCAGCTGATTGGTGAATTGGCTTCCCGTAAACTGGAAATCCATCTCAAAACTCTATTGTGGTTTAAAGAAGTTTGTGTAT
Organism: Micrasema longulum; assembly: GCF_059751315.1. Taxonomy (NCBI): domain Eukaryota; kingdom Metazoa; phylum Arthropoda; class Insecta; order Trichoptera; family Brachycentridae; genus Micrasema; species Micrasema longulum. The sequence goes on from NW_028278627.1 coordinate 27,792, forward strand.
ATTAAAAACAAACATATAAATCCAGAGAAGCAATAGCTCTTTTTTTATAATAGCTCGCGCTGATAGTATACACATTTTTTTGGTATAGTTTTTGTCTAAATCTTCGTAGACAAGAACTGGATTTAACCCCCTAGGGAGCTGTTAATATCAATTTATTACAACAGAGAGTGAAAACATTTTAGAGGTTTCAGCTTTTTAACTTCACAAACATCAACAGATTGAAGAAATATTTGAAACCGGGTTGTGGTCTTGTGGTTAGTATCGCGGTCTCACGGATCAGAGGTCCGAGGTTCGAACCCCACTCTACCGCAACTTGATTTCCATTTTCTAATAGTGAGTTATTTAAAACTCGTTGATAATGTCCTCCAAAATATAAATATCTGGGTAAATCATAAGAATGCAAATATAGGCAGAATGGCGAATACACACAGTGCGTAAAGTGGCCATTTATACCAGCCAATGACAATTCATAAGCCTTGTAGATGGCTAGACTTATATAATCCCTTCTCTCCATCTCTGTTGTAATATGTTAATAACCTTTACAATTTTGTTTTACTTTTGGTGCTCGTTATTAGAATTGAAAAAAATAGACACAACTTATGTTAACATCTAATACAGTAGAGGATAGAATACGAGCATGTGAAAAGACTGCAGAAGTTGATTAGTCGCCACCACCAAAAGTAAGAAAAGTTCCATACAAACATGACCAGGGAATAGGACTAATATGTTCCAGCAAGCTCGGTATCACTCATCCAAGAGCTCTCCATACTGGATCCCATTTGCTGGAATGTTACAAGACTGGCTTTACACTGGAGTACTATCTTAGGAATAATTCTTATACAACTCGGCGGTTAAAAGGATAAATTACTAAATAAATGCAAAAATTGATCTCTCAAACTTTTTGGTTTTATCAATTGAATGATGACGGGCTTCACAAATATTGATACCATCGAAACTCTTTACTGCTCACTAGTTCGACCCCATTTAGAATATGCTTCTCCAATTTGGTCTCCATTCCATAGGACCCATATTGATCATATGAGTCTGTCCAGCGCCGTTTTCTAAGAAAAGTGGCATGGTTGCTCGGATTGCAAAGGGGTAATTATTCCTATTTTGAAATAGAGCTATTTCATAATCTGTCTTTATTGGAGAAACGTTGAACTGAAATGAACCTTATATGCATTTTCAAAATACTTAATGCTATAAGTGATGGCCCATCTCTGTTGCAATCAATTTCTTTTCATGTTCCCAACCGTATCACCAGAAGTCAAAATCTGATATTTAATTAATCTTTTAAGAGCGACTTTTGTTTAATGCCCCATGTCCAGAATTTTTAGATTAGTCAATTCGTCACACGACTTGGAATTTTTCAGGATAGAACTTCCAGCTTTTCTTGGATCTCTTTGCCACTAAAACAGTGTGGCTTGAAGATGGATTCGCATGGTTAAGCTTGATGTCTTGTATGTTTATCGTGTTTATGAATATATTGTAGAGCATTATTTTATTGCCCTTGTTTGTCTTTGCTACGTAGTTTTATGTTCTTTTTGTTCCGTTTTTTGCATATGTGTTTCTTCATGTAATTGCTGTAATTGGCTTAGGCCATATGTACAATAAATAAATAAAATACGAGAGTCGATTGAAGATTTTAAAATGAAAAATGAGAATAACATTTAAGGTAAGGGGCCGTTTACACCAATACAATAGATAAGACAACATCGTCCTGTCCCAGCTCCGTGAACAGCCTCGACCGCGCAGGACAGAACGCTGGGACAATATGAAAATTCAGTGACAGTTCACATGTGTGAACGCTGCGGAAATGAATACACACACGGTGGCATTTGTTATGATCAAGTTCACGAAAAATACTACATATTAATTTTATACCAAGATGTACTGGAATTGTTAAAGAAAGAATTGGCGGCCTCCGTGGTGTAGTGGTTAAGACACACACGGAAGGTTCTGGGTACGATTCCCCGTGGGAACAAAAAAATTAATGTGATTTTTCTCAAGCCCGGGTATGCTGCGCTGTAATTCACCACTATAATTGGGCCTCCTGGCCTGTTGTGGTTCAAAAAAAAAAGAAAAACTAAATAGATTATTTTCTGCCTCCATTTTTGGCAGAAAAATTATGCGGGAGTGACACGTTCACATCAAACAAATTTCTATTGTCCAAAGGTCCCGCCATGCATGTAATCATTATTCCGTGGAGATGGTCAGTCTCGCGACAATGGGTCTTGGGTCCTGGGACAAAACAATATTGTATTGTCCATGTGTGAATGGCTTTAACGCAGGTGTTATGTAAAGCTGTTAAGACTATGCGGGACAGTGACGGGTAACCTATGACGGAGGCCACACCAAGATATTTCGAATGACATACGTCGTTTACTCACAATATTTCCGTTAATGTACTTTTGCGGGACCTTATTCTCAGCGTTGAATAATATTAAAACAAATTAATGACTCGACTGACTGATAAAGTTTGCAAAGCTAGTTTGTGTTTCAAATGTACGAAATACTAACCTTCAATTCGTTTTCAGTTTTTAATAATAATAATTAAATAGTTCAAAAACTATTTAATTTACACCTTGTAAAAATAAGCTTCAACCATAGAAAATTCCCATTTTATTTACAAATATTCAGTGCCTATTCAGAAGTGAACAATATTTTTTTAGATATTGTACGAAAAAAATATTAGTTGTAGAAGAAGAAAAGCGTGCAGTGTGTTAATCGGCGTTAACTGGATAAGAGAATTACAGTGAAAATTATAAAAAAAACTAATTTTAAGATTTATTTACTACAGAACGTACTAAAATTAAAAAAGCCTCGAGTTTATTTTTTAATTACTGGTTCTTATTTCTAAATGAGGAGAAAATATTCAAAAAGTGATTTGTCCAAATTTAAAAAAGAAAAATAGATTTAAATAAAATTTTACTGTTCATATCTAAATCTATGAGAAGAAAACACATTGAGCCTTACTTATAAACCTAGTATAAAGTTACGCCTAGGCATATAACTAGGATGGTATTCCCATCAGTATTCTACCACTTTTAGGCGTACCTAGGCGTTTTACCTAGGCGTAATTTAAAGCCCCAGTATTCATAAAAAAATGTATTTTTTTTTACATAAGTATGTCCTAAAGTTCATACATTTAAACAAATCGCATTGTAAAAAGAGAGTTGTTTTTCAGTTTTCAAACTATATTTCTGAGACGCATTACTTTTTTAATGTTTGCTCCTCAAAAATGTCTCTATTTTTTTTGTGCTCAAGTTGATAGTCAGCATCAAACGAAGAAAGTTTTTTTAGCTGAACGAATTTCTGTCTTCATTACAAATAATATTACATCACAAATTATTGTGATATATTATATACGTTTTAGATACTGTGCCGATCAGTCATCAGTTGGAAAGCCAGTGCTCATAAAAATGAAAATAAAATAATTCCTTTTGTAATAACGATACATTTTTATATCCAATTAAATTAATTAAGACCTGAAAGGGTTAGCTATTAAACATACCTACTGATATCTCAATCGAGATGAAGAAATTATTCTTATTAATCATTGATTCTTGAAAGACTGTGCAAAAAAATGCCTTTGGAAATCGTGTGAAAGATGAGATTATTTAATTTATAAATTAATAATCTATTTTCTGTCTCTTTTTAACGGAGAAAAGGAAGAAGATATGTTTGGAACATTGGGTGGTAACTCACATCTAATATTCCCGCACTGGGCTCGGAAGCATAGCCCCCAAAGTGAGTCTCTCTCCCCTCGTCCTCAGACTCGGAAAGGCTCTCATCCGAGCGAGATCCGGGAGCCACTTGGCACACCATCTGAGCCAAGTCTGTGAATGTGTATCTGAAAAGCAATTAACACTCGAACCTTAGCGGCGCTGCAGCAGTAAATTTAAAAACTCTCAGGGCAGGGTTCAAAATATTGAAGACAACTCACTCGCTGGCTTTGTGGTGGTGTTCCCTATGCGTGCCCCCGTCCTGGCGCAGTACCGGCAGGGCTCCGCGCCTCTTCTGCCCCTCGAAGTAGCCCTTCCCGTGCTGGTAGCCGACGTCCTTAATCTCGTCAAACGACCCAAACTGCAGCGTCTTGTACTTGTCGATGGGCGGCCTGATGTACTCGCAGTAGTCTGACGTCTTCACTTCCTGGATTAAAAATAGAGCCATAAGATAGACGAGACGTGCGAAAATAATAATAATAATGAATAGATATTAGTGACGGACTAGCCTCCAGTTGCTTCACACAGGACACATATGCCAGCCTGCTCTGTATGTCCGGTATGTTGGGCACCTTCACCGGGGTGACGAAGGGATTCCATTTCTTCCACAGCAGCCACCAGCCGGAGAGGTCGTCGCCGTAGTTGGTCAGGTCCATGTCGTCCTGCGAGCCGACGTCGATGGCCAGGATGTGCCGGGCCCCGTACGCGCGCATTATGTCGGCTAAATGAGACATCGCAAGTAAGCAAAGGTACAAAAACTGTGAAATATTAAATGGATCGATAGACCACAGTGAAGGAATAGCGTACTATAATAAGCGTATTGAAGTGGGTCTTATCTCCACTCAATTACCTTTTCAAGATGTTTACCGGAGAGCGGTTATTGAATCATAACGAGTACGAGTATATTAATATTTCATACTCGTTTTTTTTAAATATTTTTATTTTTAAGCACTCTTTATACCACATATATGTAAATGGCAGAAATGCCGTATATATATAAATAAATAAATAAATAACACTTACAGGATTCTAGTTTTAAAGCACTTTCTTTTTTCTTTCTTTTTTCTCTTTTTTTTCTTCTCTTCCTCTTTTTTTAAAACTGATATTTTCTTTAATTTACCTTTCTTTTAACAATAAATATTTATATTTGTTACGATGTAGTATTTTTTAAAAATATTTAAATACTGTTTACCATTGTATATTTTTCTCAATGTTTTGTTCTTTTTTAATATTATGTTATTTTTTTCACTGGTTTTATTGTAATTATGTAAAAGGTTCATGGAACCGTAAATAAATAAACTCCATTTCGTCATATTTGGAGTAACCGTAGTTTACCTTTTGCATACATAATTGTTACTATATATATATATTTTTTACAGTAAATGAAAAATCTCTTTAATCACAGACAAATTAAAATTAAACAAATACGTTTTGAATAACATACTTAAAAAATTAAGAATTTTCCGCATCATAGTTTGTGAAATAACAAAGAGGTGGAAAATTGTATACTTACCATAAAATCAGAACATTTAGTAGCGTAAAGCTATGGTTTCCTAAGAAAGCGGTGCCGTTACCTAACGGCCATAATATTCCGTGATGCGGTGGGTATTACAAGACCAACCGTCTTGAGATGTCTACTTTTTATCTGATATTTAAAATTTTTAAAGATAATGCTTAACATTATTAGTAGATGTATTTGAAAGATGGAGGAGTCTTCGGAAGTCGAAAACTATCGTTTGGAGAATGAGATGTTTAAAAATCATGATACAGAATTTTTCAAGGTTCAGTGACAATTTTTAGCTGTTCATAATTTTCTTTCAAAATGTATCAAAATTTTGTCGGTTTTAGATGCAAAAATGATATGTACCAAACTGCTCGTACTCCTGCAATTGACGGCACGGCTGTTTGACGTTCTGCTCACAATCAGCGCTCTCTGAGAAACCCGCGCAATCTAAAAAGACTTTTTAATGATGTCATCCACCACTTGGGAAACCATAGCTTAACACATTTTAAAGAGATTTCTAAAGGTTGAATCTTTACAGCGTGTAAAAGTTATAATATACAGCAGTAATTGACACAATTGAAATAAATAGAGAAACATTAGTTACCTGGTACATTGTTAACATAACAGCCGTCTACCAGAAGATGTCCGTCCAAAGGGTCGCAAATTGGTGGGAAAATACCTGCGATGCTCATCGACGCGCGGCAATACCTCCACAATTCACCTAATCAACAATACTGCCGGCTCGAGAAACAGTCTCCAAAGGATAAAACCAACCCACCCACCACAAAATCTCGGGAAAACGTTCACATGTCGAAACACGCGAATGTTCAATTTTGAAAATGGAATTTCAAAGTTGGTATTGCCAGCACTATGACTCTGGAAAGGGTAGGGTCATCGTTTTCATTTGACTTACCTCAGGGTAGGAACTTGCGAAATCATGAAGGAAGGGATGATGTGAGATGCATGTTTATAAATTATACCTACTGATAAAAGTCTGTCTACAACACCGAATGTATTTCATTTCAAATATACACGAGACATCACATGGAACGCACATCTCACAATAGCCAACATTCAAAACATACCAATGGTGATTGCCGATTGTTTTATTTTCCGTTCTGTTTTCGGTTTCGGTCGGCGCCGGGGCAGATCGCTTATGATTGGTTTACCTGGCAGATTGTTGACGTAACCGCCGTCCAATAGTAGATGGCCGTCTGTGGGGTCGCAAAGGGGCGGCATGTACCCGCTGAGTGACATGGACGCGCGCACGTATCGCCATAGAGATCCTGCCAAACGCGAGCTGCCATTTTAATTCAGATCGACAAAATGGCCGACACACAAAACATAAATCAAACAGACCACTGTCCATTCTCCTTAACTCAAAAACATTTCAGTCAAACCAAAAGTGTATATTGATATTAATACTTTCCGAACGAGACACAAATTAGAAAGTTTTAATGAGATTAGGTTAGGTTTGAGAGGGGGATTGGGTGCACTCTACTCCTCTCGGCTAAGAATTTCTAAGCAACTGTTTGATAATTAACTATAGAAGGCATTACCATAGCACGAATAATAAATTAGCTCAAGCTTGCTACTCTTTTAAGTAAAAGTTTACACAAATTAAAATGCATTTCACTAGGTCATCACACTAGCATTTTTTACATTGCTACCAAGTATATTACTGAATAACTTACACAAAATAAAACCATTCAATTGAAAATAATTTAATACTTCAATATTAAATTTCACCTAATCAACACAATCCTTACTGCATAAGCTTACTTGTAAAACATTAAAGATATAAACTATTTCCATAGAATTGAGAATAGTCCAGAAGGAGCGTAGAATCATATTTTAATACATCAGACAATCCCCCCACTATGCCAATAAAATATTGATTGGCACAACAGAGTAGATAAGTTAAGAGTCGTTTAATAAGAGTAATTGAATTAATGAACTTTGAACTTAGAATATAAAACAAATTTTATTTTACATAAAACTGATATTTTTATATCATGTTAAATAATATTTACTGTTTAAAAAAAAATGTCGGTCAAATGTCCACCACATAGTTGTTTAATCCGAGGTCCAATTTTGATTTTTTCTCTCATTAGATGAACAAAGTAGGGTAAACAAATTTACTATCCTGGCAACACAACAAAATGTCCATTTTGATTTCTTCGACAATCTGACAGATGGAAAAATAATTCAATTTTTAAGTAATGTATTTGCTAATTACACATTTATTTGCTAATTACACATGAAATGTGATCCCATCCTGTTTCTTTAAGATCCTAGCAGTATTTCTACACTTTAAAAGGACACAACACGGCATAGTTGAATTCAAATCAGGAGTTGCGTACTGAGCGACGTCTAAAAAGAAACTGTTTGATGCTTGTATGCGGTTTCTGGACTATTCTTAATTCTATACCTATTTCATTGATCATTTATAAGTAGAAACTGTCTATCTCGGATAGCATCTATGGAGATGTTTTCATAGTATTTGGAAATCAACATTTAGGCTGGTTTTAGTCTGACGCACACACATGTATTACTATGAAGCACTTCTGGATAATGCTGATCATACGGTCACGCGCCAGCCCCACTGAACATTCAGCACCGACGCGCCGCCGCAGCCAGCGAGCGTTTTCGTTTCGCGCTGAGGACTACAGTCACGTCTAGTCGCAAGCATCCGTACTTCACGGTAATCAGCACGATACTAAAACGAATCGAGCTGACAGGTCGGCACTGACTTGCAGCGTAAAACGTAAACCAGCTTCATGGTTTTTCTCTATATCTGCTTTTTGACAATGACATTTTTTTTTCAAGATTTGTTTGTCAACATTGCTATATTTTAATTTTTTGAAACCGTTTTAGCAACAATTACTGCATACATCGAATGAATCCAATAATATGTTATTGTGTTTAATGGTTAAACAATGAAAAAGAGGATTTATTTTATGTCTTTTTAGAAAATATTGTACAGACAAAAACGTGACGTCTCAAGTTCTCTTCGACTTCTGCTCGGTCACTTCTGCCAATTGGTCCATTGACGGTAAGTAAACCGGAAACCTTCCACGACTCTCTTATTATTGGTTGATTCATATGAACTAGTGAAGTCGTTCTAAGTAGTTCGTTTTTATTAAAACATATATAATTTTTTTGTACATTTTCAAAAAACTTTGCTGTAAAATTTAATGCTCTAATTTTTACCACGCGCAAGAAAACATTGTATCCGATTTTCCATAGGGCTGAAGTTCCTCATTAATGGACGTTTTTAAAAAACTGACTTTATTTTCATGACATAATAAAATAAAAACAATAGAATATAATGATTATAGTAAACACATACATATATCAACAGAAATGGGGATTTTTTTTATAGAAGGGAATATGGAAGTCTGTCATTGGGTGCTTTAGGTGATACTCTTTATTCACCGCGTAACATTCACCATTCTGCCAACGTTCGAACATCCATATTTCTTCAATTTTTCCATCCGTTGATTTTCACATTTTTTAAACAAGCCAGTAATGCGAAGAAAGAGATACAAGCATTGAAGAAAACACTGCTAAGAAAGAGAAAGATAGAAAAAAAAAGAATTTATGTATTTGTGGATATAATGGTGTGTGTGGGGGGGGGGGGCAGGTGTAATTAATTACAGATTTTTAAATAACTAAGGTGAAAATAAGTTATTATTGTTTTTTTCCTGCTAAAATGATAAAAAAACTATTTATTTTTTTATGAAGTGTTTGGCTACAAAATTAGATTTTTTAGTTGCGTACTATTATTGAATTAGGGTCAGGAGGGGTAATAGTGAGATGAAATTTACATATTTTCTCGCTAAAGAATCTAGTTTAATATATATATATTTAGACATAAATATATTATAGGTTTGAATAGTCTTTCATTATGGACATTTTCTTTGACAATTATAACTATTTACTCAATAGATTTAAAATATTCTTTCCAATATACTCGTACGTACAAAATGATACGTCAATCCTCAAACCACTCTCATACACACGTTTGTCTAATAATAATGTAAAAAATAAATAAAATTGAGCGGGAATTTCGTACCCATTATAAAACGAAATAATACAGACTAAAATGGATACAAAGTCGTTGGAACAATAGGCTTCTTTCCCCCCTCGGCCAACTACATGTGGACCGGACCATCTTCTAGGAATTTCGCAAAAACATGTGTTTGCACATGTGCGACACTGCGACAATGACTAGTGACTACCCAAAATCTACGAAAGCTACCCTTCGGATATTTTTAACTGTTATGTTACCCGTAGTGTTGAAGTGCTTTATCTGTTTAGTTTTTTATTGTTTACTTTTTGGCATGAACACTTTACAAATATACTATTATGCTCAATGTTTGTTTTTGTAAATTTATTGATAATTTTAAGTTGCCAGAATTTCACTCGTCCATGCACTTTGTAGTTGCATCTATAATTTTCTTTAAAACCTACGGGAAACGTCTCTATTTCAGCTAATTCAAAATAACCCCAATTTGAATATTTGTAGAAAAACATTACTATTATTCTTCTAATTTTTTTACTATTTTACAAAAGAGGGTATTAGACGCAAACTTAGAAATCTCCACCAAAAACGGAAAACTAGTTATTGATGCCAAAATAAACTATACATAAAAACCTACCTACCTAAATAGTAGCGTAATTCAAAACCGTCTCTAAATCTTGCAAAAACAGATTTCAATTATACTACTTGACACTGCAAACTTCTCAGCATTCTCCGTTGAGTTGGTGAAGCATAATTACAAATCTTACAGATCAGTGTTTTTTTATATTTTTTAATAGACTATTAAACTAAGCCAAAAAAAAATCTTTTCAATTTTTATATATAGTATTATCAGCGCTAAGATTTTTGTTTAGTTTTGTGTTTCGGAAATAACTCCGCGTGCGACGTCAGAGGTTCTGTTCCGCTTATTCTCTCGCTCAGCAGTTCAGCCTATTGGTCCATTCACGGCAAGCAAACCGGAAATCTTCCATAACTCTACTTAAAGCTTGCCAAATGCTGGGCTTCATTTTAAGAGTGCGCCACGGTTTGGCCACCACTGGTCTAAACTATATCTTTTTTATGTTATTATATCATTGTTGACTGTTTGTTTCTGTAAAATAAATAAATAACTCTCTCTTATCATTGATTGATTCATATGAACCAGTGGCGTCGTTCAAAGTGGTCCGTTTTTATTAAAATGTTTTTTGCTATTTTTTTGTACATTTTCAGGTAACTTTGCCGTACAATTTAATGCTCCGATTTTTACCGCGCGCAAGAAAAAAATTATTGTATTCGTTTTCCGTGGGGCTGAAGTGCTTCATTCTTTTTTCAAAGATTTTCAAAAATATCTCACTAACTTAACATAAAATTTCTCAGTTTGGTTAAAGGAATATTCAGATAGCTGGAACTGTTGAAAAATAAAATGTATTGTAACAAGGGCCCGTGGTTACCTTAATCATACGATAACATTTGTAATTTCTTCTTTCTATTTTTCTAGGATTGTCAAATTAAAATACGACTGGTTATAAAATTATTAAAAGCCATGCGAAATGGTGATTAATGCTACATAAGCTCCTGTGACGTCACTGCGACCTGTGTAGATCCACTGTGACGGCTCTAAACTTAGGTCAGTTTTAGCATGCGAACCCTCATACAAAATGAAAAAACAGTAAAATTAAAATTTATATTACTTTTTAATTAAAAAATAAATAAATTGTATATTTTTCTTTGCATTTTACAATAGGTATAGTAAAATTACATATACAAAAAACTACAGTCGAACTTGTTTATTACGAGAAAAACAGGACCTACTGAATTTGCTCGTATAAGCATTACTCGTTGCTAGGAAAAATGGCAGCTTTAAAAAAGAACTGGGAGTGCAATTAGGAGTAGCAGGCGCCACATTCAACAGTATGAAAGCTGTCTGGAGATCGGATATTTACTCAGTAAAAACCAAATGCTGATGATAAAACGCCTGCATAACACCTATTCTCCTCTACGGGTGCAAATCGTGGCACCTCTCTAGGGCCCAAAACAGCAAAATTCTGAGTTTTGAGAATACGTGGCTCAGACGAATCTTGGGTGTGCGGTGGTTTGACTTTGTGAGGAGTGAGGTAATAAGAGAACGGACGCAGCGAACTCCGGTGACAACTGTCGTCAAGTGGAGGCGATACGGTCGGTTTAGCCATATACTGCGGATGCCTCCTGAGAGCCTCAACCACGCTTGCCTACTTTACAAGGCATCAGGTTCTCGATGTCCTGGACGTCCACTGCTGACAGTTCGTCGGCAGTTTATGTCAGAACTTCGGGACGAGAACCTGACTTGGGGGGATGCAAAGGAGTTGGCAGCCAACAGAGATGCATGGAGGCTCTTTGTAGATACCATATGTTCCAACTAGGGAGCGGACATAGAATGATGATGATGATGAACTAGAGATGAACAGATTTTAACACGGGTAGCGTCTGCGAGGTCTTGAACTAGTTCCCGGGTAAATTTCATTCTTGATCTTAAAAGAAGATACTTTTAAAAATTGCTCTGCTGCATAAGTCAACAACAATGTCATACATATGAAACAAGGGGTAAAAAAAAGGATAAGATTAGCAATGAGGAGTAAAACAGAATCTCAAAACTCATTGTACAAGGGATTGAAGCTGTGCAATGAGTTAACTGAACAAATAATGAAAAGAGAAAAAATCGAAATATTTAAAATTAATTTTTTAAAAATATGTTATTGAGAAATTTTGATAAAAAAAAAAAGTAATATTATTAAAAGTTTATATTAGTTCTTAAGATGTTATGAACTAGCTTAATAAAGTATAAATAAATAAATAAGTAAGTATCTTTGGTTGGTCTTTAATCTTGTATCTTTAAAATCGTCCACAACACTATTCCACCAACAGATTTCTTCGTTTTCTCACAAATGTCTCGCACATTTGATCCTTGCTGATGAAGAATAATAACCTTATGACGATCCATCAGGTTGATTTTCCCCCTTATTACTATTAAAGAAAAATGTGGGATTCTAGAACTTTTTACGCTATAAAATAATCAACTGCTTACTCTCTCTTCGATGGCGCTACAGCCTATATAGAGCTTTGGCCTCCTGCAACTTTCGCCTCCAACTCTGTCGGTCCTCAGCCGCCGTCTTCCAATTACCACCTGGAGAAACTGCGCTGCACCCTTTCTCACTCCATCCTCCCATCTCAGCCTGGGTCTTCCCACTGATCTCCTACCTCCCGGGTGTCCGCTCATTATTGTTTTAGGGACACGTGAGTCAGGCATTCGCTGTACATGTCCGGCCCATCGAAATCTAAGCATCTCCATATGTGCCGAGATACTCGTGGCCTGGTATATATTGTACAGTTCTTCGTTATACCAAATGCGCCACTGATTATTCTCTCTCACTGGTCCGCAGATTCTTGCAGAGTATTTTTCATTCAAAAGTGTCCAGCATTTCAGCCATCTTTACTGTCAGTGTTAGCGCCTCACACCCATATGCCAATACAGAACGTATAATTGTTTTGTATATGGTTATTTTGGTTTTCCTGTGAACGTTACGTGATTTGAACACTGGCAGCAAAGAAAATTATGTTTTGTTGGCTGCTGTGATTCTTTTTCTGATTCCTGCTGGATCCTCATTATTCTCAGTTATACTGGAGCCCAGGTAGGTGAATTGCTCGACCACTTCGAAGGAGTAGTTATCTTTGTATCGGACACAGCCTCTTGCTCTGTGCGATGGGTTTCTTCTCCGTGTCATTATTTTTGTTTTATCAACATTGATTTGCAGTCCCACATCTCGTGCAGCTGTTTCCAAGGGATCAAAGACCTCTTTGATGGCTGTTATTGATCTTCCGACAATGTTGATATCATATCAACTGCTTACTACCACTTTTAATTCTTCTAACCCTTTTCAGTTACAGGAAACGATAACGAATTCTTAGAATGAATTAATATTCATAAATTTCTAGTCATGAATTCCTGGTATTTTGAGGACGAAGGTATTTAAAATATTGACTTTCTGTAGTGTCTGTGTAATTACGGAACACAGAGCCATAACTACCCAGCGTTCGGATCACGAAGCACTTTCGGTTTCATCAATTTCCACTCGGAATCATTCGGCTTCTAGCTTCCTTACCAGTCAAACGTCATTGTTAGAATGAACTAATATTAGATTGTTATAAATGATAAATAGAGTTATCATTTACAAGAACCTACAAAGTGATCTCTTGCGACTGGAGTGGATCCAGGCCAAGGATTTCACACTGGCGCAGTGGCGCATTTAAACATTAAGAACAGTAAGTATATAAGCAAAAAATTGCAATAATAAATTTGTTTATTTAAAGACAGTTTCATAACTACAGTCTATATAATATGATTGAGGAGCTCAGTTCGAAGACTTTGTCACACCACTGTATGTCACAGAATCTTAAAATAGGGCACTCATAAACATATGTTTAGCGCACGCCCTGACCTATTAATGAGTTGCCACCATTATGAGTAAGCTGACTGTTGTGTACGCTTCGTGGTGCTTGTTTGAAATACCGAAAAAAATTGGAAATCCCGCCGCTTATGAGACAAGGTCCGTAATTTGTTTCCTTAATGCGAAGAACATTAAACCAGTCCACATTCATCAACAGTCCTGTGAGGTGTACAGAAAATATGTGGTAAGTGATTCAATGGCGAGGAGATGGGTGAGACAGTTCAATGACGGTCTTGCACGACGACGAACGAAGTGGGCGTCCCCTTTTACGAAGAGTTAATAAAAAAGCTTGTGCCACACTATAACAAGTGCCTACGAAATGGTGAGAGGGATAAAGGGTCTAAAGATTTTTTCACAATATTTTTTTTTTAATGTGTAGGTACTTGTTTTCATCCCTGTCAAACGGAACATAATTTTTGAATATACTTCGTATAAAAAAATCTACAAAAATGTTTCGATTAGAAACTCGCAGCAAAGCAGTACATGATAGCAAAGTTAATTACTAAAGCAATCTAAAAACATCAAATTAAAAGGAGTTAATGACAACTAAGTGAAAAATTATAAAAATAATTAAAATATATGGGGAATTCAGTAACAGACAATGTGAGGCATTCGGGAATTAAAAACGTGTTTATTTATATGTCAAAAGGTAAAAGGAATACAATTTAATCACCTTCTACAAATGTCCATGACTCATTTTATTGAGTTTTAAACTTCATGCCGTGTTTGAGGTAAAATATTGTTAGTAGTAAAAAAAAAACACAAATAATTCTTAATTTATTATACACACATCAAAATTCAACAACTAAAAACATGTAACCATTTTTGTAACCAATCAAAAGCGATCCGCATTCTTAACTTGAGCATTTTAAAATCTGAAATCTTTTTTAAAAATATACTCAATGGCCGTCAAGTTGACCATTATGATATGTAATGTAAGTAAGGTAGGTGGTATGAAAAGATTGTTGTTTTGAACTGAAAAATCCAAAAGTCATAGTACTGGTAACACCAAAACAACAAGAGAAAAATATTCATCTATCACCAATGTAATTTTTTTTTATGAAGAGAGTGCACCTCGCATTATGGAAATGATAACATTACAATTGTCCCCCTCCCAAAAGAGAAATGTTTGGATATTCAAATTATATAATGTGTGTATAAAATATTTAATGAAAAAGCAGACATTTTAAAAGTGATTTAAAAATGAAATAATAAATAAATATTGATAATTGATTGCAGATATAATAAAGGGAAGCCACAATGCCCCTTTTTTTTCAAATAACGATGTTTGTCAAATGATTTTTAAAATATTACATTTATAGAATCGGGTTGTGGTCCCGTGGCTAGTGTCTCGGACTCGCGGATCAAAAGTCCATGGTTTGAATCCCTAATAGTGAGTTATTTACAACTCGTCAAAAATGGTCCTCAAATTAAAATATTTGGCTAAATTAAAAGAACACAAATATTTCTTTTCATAAAAAAATAAATAAAAATTATTACAGTATATATAAATAAAAGCTTCCTTTTATAATTTTTCTTATATTTCTATAATACTTTTTTGTAAATTGTTAAAAAATGTTATTAAATATGATTTCAATCATCATCGTCGTTTCATTTTCCGCACCCAATGGTGCATAGGGCACTGCATTGGTAAAAACAAACGCAGTGTATTTTGATCATATTTTACACGGTGATAAGTTGATCAGTCTTACGCTTCAGGTGCCAGTCCAGGAACAATGAAATATTGAGTTTAAAATCAATATTTCACATCGAACCTGCAAGGAATCGAAGCCAGGATCTCAAACGTGGTAGGCCAACATACCCACAACTAGACTTCAAGGCGGACTGATTCTCAATCGATTTATTTTTTCAAGATTTTTACCTTGATTCGAATATAGCCATTGTGAACCAACTCGAGGGGGCTGTAAAATAAACACGCCGACATGTCTTGCAGCTACAGAGCAAATGGGCGAATTATTTTATTTTATTTATCCCAAAAAATATAGTTCAACTAAACTTTAAAATTTATGGAATTAAATGGCATATTTCCATTTAGCTACATTGATATGTATGTACACACTAGATGCGGCACTAAGCACCCGTCTTGTGTTCCATTCAACTTAGGTTCCGGGACTTAACTTGTATTTGACAGCGTAAGAGGGCGCAACATACAGCTATGAATTTACAGCAAACTGGCAGAGACAGTTAGTCTTTTTTACGACGCGACAATGCTAACTTTTTGGAACATATTTTAACCTATCGTTCTATGAAGCATCACCTCTATTTAATTGTACCTCAGTTTTTAGCTTTAAAATACATTTTTTCTGCATCTTAAATGGACATTTAAAAATCACTTTTAATTTTTCTGTTTTCATAAAAATTAATATAACCAAGCATTAATCGGCCGAATGAATTAGAACATTGACACCACAAAGAGCAATGATTTATGAACGATTGAAAATACACATATTTATAACAAATAATATTAAATAAACATAACATTGAAGCAGTTTTTCCCACACACCATTTAAATGTAATAAAAACAATTGACATTGAAACATTTTCGATAACCTTAAATAATAATTGAATAGATTATTTTGATTAAACAAAATAATTCATCAGCTTTATTAGGTCGAAGGCAAATCTTTAAACACTGATCTTACTTTAATCCATAAATCAAAATATTTTCATGTTATTTTTTAATAATAAATTGCCATTCTAAGTGATGCTGTTTTTTTTTTTCTTTGAGTATTTACTGAAATATTCATTAAAACTTTTGAAAACAAAAAATTAAAAAAAATACAGGTTCCTTCTGTCGATCCCATCTGACAACCGATTTATTAACATGTTTAGTACCCTATCTGCACTGGGAGGTGCATAGGGTACTGAATTGGTACTCCAATTGCAGCGTTGATAACCACTTTTAAAATCAATGTTTCACATCCACAGGCCAGGGATCGAACCAAGGACCTCAAACATTGTAGGAAAATGTGCCATCCGTTTATACAAATATAATATTGATTTTCTTCATCATCATTCCTTTAGCTGCATCTAATGATGCAAAGGGAACATTCATTTTTACACCAAGAGCAGCGCATCTCGATATTCGGAATCACCCGGCAGATTTATATAAAAACATCAGATCATTTAATCGACGCTGGAAAGGAAAAATTACAGAGCGACATGTAGCGACTTTGCAGAAGAGACAATTAAAGTTTTTTTTTATTTTTAATTACTAACGATTCGTATTTAATCAATTTTTTTTAATGATTTATTTATTAACGGACATTGTCCATTTATACAATTTATAGGGTTTAAATATTACAAAAAAAGAATAGTTGAAAACATCTAAAAAAGAGAAAAGAAGCATTGACAAATATAAGGGACATCAAGACAAGATCTGGACTATTTATTAAGTGCTTGTTTAAATCGCTGTAAACTTAAACCAAAAAAGTCCAGATCTTGTCTTGAGTTAACAATACGACAAAGACGGGTCATTGGAGAATTAAGGTCATAGTTTGTTCTCTGATCGATGAACAGTACTTCATTGTTTCTCAACCTACAAGTTGGAATATTGAATTTTACTTGTCCCAGTAATGATGGAACATCAATTATACCATTTAGTATGCCGAACATACATATAGAATCAATATTAGTTCTACGTTTTTGTAGACTGAAATATTCAACATTGACTCTATATCAGCATAAGAATAATTACCTCTCTCTAGTCCAAGCATCCACGCTACTTTTCGAAGCGAGCGATGTTGGACTGATTTAATGTGATTTATGCGATTCACATAATGGAGACCAGACCACTATTCTAGAAGAGGGCGAACAGTTGAGCAATAAAGAGTTTTGATTGTACGGACATTAGTAAAATCAGAGGATATTCTGTATAATTATGTAGGAATGACACCAAAATAATACATAA
Organism: Micrasema longulum; assembly: GCF_059751315.1. Lineage (NCBI taxonomy): Eukaryota > Metazoa > Arthropoda > Insecta > Trichoptera > Brachycentridae > Micrasema > Micrasema longulum. The sequence continues at coordinate 45,457 of NW_028278627.1, forward strand.
GTATGGGATTAAAAAACTTTCATTGGCTCCTCTGCTAGTAATCTACTTTTTCCTTTCCAGCGTCGATATGAGTTATATTGTAATTAGTTCCAAAACCATTAGATATATTGGAGTTAAATTGATGTTATGAGGGATCCAAGACCCATAAATAAATGTTTTTTTAACATATTGATAAAATTTACTGTTGCTTATATATCTATATATAACATTAAACATACAACGCGGGATATTTATTAACTATATTATGTCCAATCAGCTTCAATTACACAATCCATTTTTGTAGAAATTCGTTAAGAAACGTCGGAGATTTTTCAAATTGCATTATTCAAACCGGTCGCTAAATTCTGTCATTTCAATATTTTTAAACCTACTAAAAAGGTTCATTTTTTTAAAAACAAAGATAATTATTCAATTCTCACCATATCGTCACCCTAACTTGTAAAACTCGTAAGTCCCAAACATACTTTTGTTTAGGGGAGAGTAAAAAAAGTTTTTACTTCAGTAGCAAATAGCAGTGAATTAAAAAAAAAGTCAACACAAGGAATATATATGTAAGTTTTACACACATATACAGTAAAACCCTTTTTTTACGTTTTTCAAGGGAGCAAGAAAAAAAGTTTAAAACTGAGGAAAACGCAACAGTGAGGAAATGAAAAATGTATGGAAAAGATAGAAATTACATAAATATAAAATTGATTTGCTACGCTATAGTGTAAATATACTTCCAGAAAAATTGTGAAAACGGTGATAAGTGGAAATCGACCATATTTTTTTACCCATTTTCAATGATTTCACTAAAAATATTTTTATTGTTTTTCAAACAATATTATGTAATCTGATTTTTATTTGATTTAAAAACTGCATGTTAAAATTATTTTATGTGTAAATAAAAAAAAACGAAAATAAAATTTTGAATTTGCATAAAATAAAATACAATAATTTTTCCCCTAAATGTTGGGAAATTTTATTTTTATGGTATCACTTTTTTCTATGGCATTACTAAAAACAACTGTCATATAGATCGCGGCACAATCATTTCCACTTTTATGACAACTTTTTAAACCATCTTTTTTTTAACTAAATATTTTTATTGTTATGTTTTAAACATCGCAATTTGATGATATTAAAACTTTATTGTTTCTAAACGTTTGTCAACTGCGTAGCATGATTTGTACAAGTCAATATGGCGTTTTTGTTCAAATGAAAACTAAGACTAACCCTAAAGGAAGACACTCGAACAAAAAGGTCAATTACACTGCACCTGCTTTGAATTTAGGTTGTGACAATAATTTATCCTTTATTAGTTGTTTACCTGTTTTTATTCTTCATTCGCGCGGCACACGCGAAGGCGCGGCATTATTATTACGACATAATTTTGGCTTTTTTGACACATCAAATGAATTCCGTAAATTTTTAAGCGTAAAACCGGGGTGATGAAAAATGTAAAAAACGTTAATTGGGGGGAATATTTGTATGAGAATGTATGAATAAAAGTGAGTCCTGAACATTTCAGTGTAAAAAGTGGGAAAACGTAAAAACGAGGTTTTACTGTATATGATTCGTTTAAAGTCCTAACAGAAAATGTCTGAGTTTTTGACGATTTGTGGAAATGCTAGTTTTAAAAGTTAGGGTGATGATATATATCTGTTTAACCATTCTTTCTACATGACCAAACCATCTTTGTGGCCCTTTCTTAATCTTATCAATTGAATGCAGTTATGCAAAAAGCAGCCAGTCCAATATTTTGAAAAATGAGATATTGATGTTATCGGGTGCAGGAAGGTCAATTCTATGTTCTTCTACAACAGCCAGGCCGCTTTCGCACAAAAAATTGTATTAATCACCTTCTTAAAATGGTGTCGATCACAAAAAAGCATTTTTCAATTTGCAGAAAACACCCACATCTCTAGAAAAATCTTATGGTTTTTTAAAAATCATTAAAACTGGTCAAATACATTATTAGATTCTTGTTTGTAATATAAAAAAAAACTTATGTTTTCATTGTTTATTATTTGTTAAAGTCAAAAACATTCTAACTGTTGTTTAGATTTGATAATTCACTCATTATACAAAAGTGATAGTATCTCAGTTTCATTTTTATATGGCTGGCTGCTTTCTGCATAGCTACGTTTAATTATACCTGTCTCAGATTTGTACTCTCGCCCGACTTCATCATTCGTAACCCTGTCATACATTGATTTTTCACACATTTGTCTATGAGACTATATTGTTTTATAATTGATTCGAAATAAAAAGAAGTCATTTCACCGTCCATATAATTGTAGCTGACTGGACATATCGAATAGTCGACAAACAATACAATGAACTGAATATAATATATGTATTATAATAAGTCAGTTGTAACATACCGTGTCGGTGAATCCTCATGCAGCTGGCCGATATATCGGTGGTGACGGTGAAGTAGGGCAGCCAAAGGTCCTCGATGTGCGTGTCTTCGAATGTGCTACGAATGGTCATGTTGAAATGGCGTCCGGTGAACATCGATGTGGCCGGGTATGTCAAGTCCAGGAGTTGGCGGCTCCATTGTGTCATTTTCTGGATGCACAGAGACGTTTAATTGACAGTTACAAGTTTAGCGGTATCAAATTATTCTTTTTTTCACTTTGTCGTATGATATTTTACACCTATTTGTTGTAACAACTGACCAAATATTTACATTGAGGATTATACCGGAAAAAATGCTGGAATATAATGTTGAGATCTAACACACGTTTAAAAGCGTCATATGACAGTATAAAAGGAATAGAAAATATTCAGAACAAATTTATAAAGTATCTAAAATACAAAACCAGTATTTCTTATGTATCAACTCTCGCTGCCTCCACCTACCATGGAATCACTTCTCTACAATACCGCAGAGTGTGTGTGGACCAACTACTGCTTCACAAAATTATGACAGGAATAGTTGACTGTGCAGAATTACTTAATTTAATATCAATACATGTTCCAGCAAGGATTCGTAGATGGTACCGTCTGTTACATGAACCAATAAATAAAACATAGTATGTTAAAAATTCTCTTTTTCGTAGGACTTTTTCAGTGTACAATACAAAATTTAAAGGCATAGACTACACAAACATCACTCGGTCAGAATTAAAATTGACACTAAAAATGCATTATGTAACTTAGTAGACATTATAATAATAAATATGTACATCTCCCTTCCCCTCCTTATCCTCTCTTCAAGCATCCTTGTCCTAATCCCGCCCAATTTACAATAACTTACTGTTCTTAAAAAAAAAAAAACTTTAATTATTAAAAATACATACATGAAAATAGTGTTTTTATATGTATAAACTTATATGTATTTATATAATTTGTATGATATTTTCTTTATTAACTTTGTACACTTTGTGGAAATCTGTTATTGGTTCTGAGTTTATACACTATATCTGTTTGTTCACTATAAATATGTTTGTTGATTTCCCGAAAAAAAAAAAAAAAAGTATCAAGAGATTGAAGCTGTACGAGGCAATGGCTGCATCGGGGATTACTAAAAAGCTAATACGACTTACTAAGATGACAACCTTGATCATTTTTTAGAGAACCTTTTATACATGGTACTGCATGGAACGTATTCACCATGTAAAAAGAGTCTTCGGTATAAATAATTTATTTATATTTTTACTTGGCAGTGCACTACTACAGTCCATAAAATATAGCTGGATTAAAATGAAAGCTGTCAAACTAATGTCACTAGTGATGGGAAATTACTGATCGCTGATCATGTACCGGATCAAATAGATTTTATCAGTTTTTTCGTGCAAACATGAAACTATGTTTCCGAAAATTGATAAAAAAACGCAATAACAAGCCTATTATAGTGTGTTTAAGACAATTATTTACTAAAAAATAAGACATAAAATACTTTTTTTCATGAACAACAACAAATGAATTATTTTTTATTCGATCGATTTACATTGATCAATTTGTCCCATCTCTAACATTTTTGCAAAATGATGTAACCTTGTAAGAACGTCGTTAAAAATTAGGTTTATTTTAGTTATTTTTTGTTTTAAAGCTGATTTTATACATTTATGTTGATTTATATGTCAAGCATTGTATTAAAAAAATTAATTAACATACCAGACACAAATGATTTTTTGTGTGTCAATATAAATCACTCCTTAGACATTACTACAAAGTTATGTCACCACTTTTGCTAACAACTGTCATTCTAATCAAGCTACACTTCAGGGACTATAGGAATCGCCTTTGGCAGGTAGGCAAGTCCTTTTTTAATATGGTTTGCAAAATGGCTTTAAAAATTACCTTGGACCATTCTCTGGCCTTCTGCGTCACGGATGTAATGTTTTTCTCACTGCACCACAAAGCTCCCATGAACGCTCCAATGCTCACTCCTCCCACCATGTCAATGGGTATTCCAGCCTCCTGGAATATATAGAAAAACGTAGATACAGGACACTTTATTTATTTATTGATTGTGGAAATCATAGTCTTTTTAGCAAACTCAGGGTACATCAAAACAATTAGGACCTATTACAGATTTCACATTCATTTATTATGAAAACAGAAGGAGAGGAGAAAAAAATAGTAAATACTAAAACAATAAACATTAAAAAAATTCAATGAAAAGTTATTATATCAAAACTATCATAACTTTCTTATTGCAAAATGTGATTTCTTTGAATATGTGGTAAAACTATGCACGATAGATGCGCAAATGTCGAAATCCATACAGAAGCACAGATGACTTCAAAAATATCAATACCCTTAAAACTCTCTTCTGTTCCCCAGTTCTGTTCCTCTGTTATCTGGTCTCCATATTATGATGTTCACATCAAGAATATTGAATCAGTTCAACATCGATTTTTAAGAAAGATAGGCTGGAGGTTGGGCTTATCCAGAGACCAATATACGTATAATGAGTTAGAAATTAGCTTAAATATATCTTCTCTTCAAGACCGTCGAAATAAATCCGACCTTCTAGTCCTATTTAAAATTCTCAACTCTTGATGCGCCTGAACTTAGTGAAAGCTTAGTAAAATAAAATATCCCAACTAGAAAGCTCAGAAAAACTTATTCTTTCATACCGATAACCATAGAACTAACTATGGTTTTCATTCCCTATGCCCAGAATTCTTAGGTCTGCCAAGGAACATACCTGTCTTGATTTCTTTGATAACAAGTTGTCTTCTTTCATACGATCACTGAATCAAATTCAATTATAAACACCTCTCTCCCGCTTCCACTCCCACCGAGTCTACTATATACCATTGTGTCTTTCTACTTTCCTTTATAATAATTTTCTATGCATAAATATGTCCTTAAAAATGCCCACTGGGCGTATATATAAATAAATAAATTACATACAGCTGAGGATAAGCTTTATCGACAGAATCAAGAAAGGAGTCCTGCCCTGGTTTGGACATGCAGAGTGAAAGGACGGCTAAAAAGATTTAAGGATGCGAATGTTGACGGATGCAGAAATAAAGGAAGACCGAGAATGACATGGCATGACCAAATCCAACAAATATTTGAAGATGGACATGTCAAAAGACGGAATAATCGGTGCGCGTGCATGAGAAGATGAATATGAATGTAAAGCTTAAATTAAAAATGCTTTTTTTCGTAGGACTTTTTCAGTGTACAATACAAAATTTAAAGATATAGATTACACAAACATCACTCTGTCAGATTTAAAATTTACACTAAAAATGCATTATGTAATTTCAGTAGACATTATAATAATAAATATGTACTTCTCCCTTCCCCTCCTTATCCTCTCTTCATGCATCCTTGTCCTCATCCCGCCCAATTTACAATAACTTACTGTTCTTAAAAAAATAATTCTTTGATTATTGAAAAATATTTACGAGAACATGAAAATATCATTTTTATATGTATAAACTTATATGTATTTATTTAATATGTAAATTATTTTCTTTACTAACTTAGTACACTTTGTGGAAATCTGTTATTAAAGTCCTTAAAATTAAGCTTGATTAAAATGACAGCTGTCAAACTCATATCAATAGTGATGGGAAATTACTGATCACTGATCATGTACCGATCAAATCGATTTTATCAGTTTTTTCATGCAAATATGAAACTCTGTTTCCGAAAATAGATAAAAAAAAACGCAAAAACAAGATTATAGTGTGTTGAATACAATTATTCACCAAAAATAAGACATTTATACTTTTTTCGTGAACATTATCAAACGAATTATTTTTTTATTAGATCAATTTACATTGATCAATTTTTCCCATCTCTAAAGTTTTTGCAAAAGATGTAACCTTGTAAGAACGTCGTTAATAATTAGGTTTATTTTAGTTTTAAAGATGATTTCATATATTTATGTTAATTTATATGTCAAGAATTGTATAAAAAAATAAATGAACTACCAAATACGAATGATTTTTTGTGTGTCAATATAAATCACTCCTTAGACATTAAGTTATGTTGTCAGTTTTTCTGACAACTGTCATTCTAATCATCTTACATTTTAAGGAATATAGTTCTGAGTTTATACACTATATCTGTTTTTTTACTATAAATATGTGAGTAGAACTGTTGATTTCCCAAATAAAATAAAGGAAGCGAGATCTGTATGCAAAGACAGAATGATATGACGTTCTATCCCCTCTGCCTACCCTTACGGAGAAACGTCGTGAGGGTTTGTTTGTTTGTATGATTGTAATATATTTCGTGCCATTTTTGTAATATAATACTTCAAGGGCGCTTTGCAAAGTGATTAATTTTTAAATTGTAATTTAAGTAAAACAATTTACTTTGTTACCATATGCTACGGATTCATTTAAATGATTTAGAGAACAAGTGGGTTCTAAGATTTTTCCGAAACATCACTTCACTCTCACAGCTTCGCACCTCTGCTGGGAGAGCATTCCATGCCGTAGGGCCTGCGACCGCAAATGCTTGTTCACCGATTTTAATCCGCTGTTTGCATAGAGGTATAATAACTTTTCCCATCGACGCAGATGTAGCTGATCTAAGCGTAAGACGCCTGTCAGCTAGTTCATCTGGATGCAGAGTTCCCTCAGATATTCGGAGCGGAGTTGTGCAGTGACTTATACATAGACCAACAGAGTTTGTATTCCACCCTCTGTGGAAAACGTAGCCAGTGTAATTCCTGAAGTAATATAACTGAATTATATTTATTTTTAATTGGCCGTATGTTTCCTTTAAATAAATAAATATGAAATATCAGCAAATTTGCCATGAACTATCATCATTACTAGTTTTCCGGAATCTAGTATTTGAAAAATATGTCGACGGACTAACCTGTATGGAGCGTATCATGCCGACGTGTGCCGCCCCCCGCGCCCCTCCACCGCCCAGCACCAGCCCCACAGACGTGCCGGTGAGCCAGCGCGCGAGGCGTGAGAAGTCCGAGTGAACCGAAGCCTCCGACATCAGCACCTTATTGTAGAGCTCACACTGCAACAAATACAAGCAATACAGATTGATTGGATGATTGAATTTTTTTAGTATAAAAATCCTAGTGGTGTTTGTAAAGTAAAATAACAATATACGAGTATACTGTGCATGGTGTTTCCGGAAAGGATTTGTCAGTGATTTTTTTGATGATCAATTTTTGCGTCAAACTTGGCAAGACTGCTGCGGAAACTGTTCGAATGATCAAGACTGCCTGTAAAGAAGATGCTCTGTCGAATCAACAAAAGGTCGACGTCTCCTCACCCCAAGAAGGCCAGGATAAGCAGATCCAAAATCAAGACGATGCTCGTTGGATTTATTCTTAGATATTTAAGGTAGTCAACTGGTTTTAAAATCTGCACGAACAATTAATATCAAAGGACTGGTCGATCACGAGTTTGTACCACCTGGTACAACTGTGAAAGCTAAATTTTACGTCAGACTGAAACATAAGATTCAACGAGTTCGGCTGGACATCTCAGACGACTGGAAGTTCCATCAGCGCCTTCCTCACCACCAACTACCTGACCAAAGCAGGGGTTCCAATAAGTCCCCAGCCCCCCTACAGTCCGGACCTGGCTTTATGAAAGGACCCATGAAAGGAAAGTATTTCCAGACCATCAAGGGGATTCAAGCAGCTTGTACCGCGCCTTTAAGGAACATTCCGGAGGAGGCCTACCGAGGCTCATTTGATGCCTGGAAAAATCGCTGGAGTTGATGCATCAACGCAAGAGGAGCCCATTTTGAGGAATTTTGATGTGTTGTAATGAAAAATTCAATAACTTCTTTGTGATCGACTTACTGACATTACTTTCTGGACCCACCATGTACAATACATATTTTTTATAAGAATAAAGTTCTGTGTGTGAAATTGAGCAAAACCCTAAAGAACTGTAGAACAATTTTCAAACCAATATACCAATTACCAACCGATTGTGGAATAATCTACCCACTAATGTTAGAGACCTTCTTTATTTACATTTAAGTCAAGATTAAAATGTCACTATCTAAATATTAAAGTCATTCCTTTATCATTCTTCTTTCCTTCCCATTCCCTCTCCTCTCTTCATAGTATAGTGTTAATTATTTATGTATTTTTATTTTCTTAATCTGTATTTTTAATTTTGTATAAAATCATAAGTTTCAATGTGTACATGTACTTGTAATTTTCTCAAACTGAACAATTTGGGCAGGTAGAAAGAAATTTAATGGTGCCTTAAAGTCTGTCGTAGCAAATAAGTGTCTATCGCAAGAGGCTAAATTAGCAGTTCATAATGGAGTTCTGGTACCAACCCTAATGTATGGAAGCGAAGCATGGAGTTGGAAAAAAAGGGACGAAAGTAGACTGAATGCTGTTGAAATGCGATCCCTCAGGCGAATGTGCGGAAAAACAATGTATGATAGGTGCCCTAATGTCGAAATTAGAGCAGAATGCAAGGCTGAGTTAAGCATTATCGACAAAATTAAGAAAGGTCTTTTGCGATGGTTCGGTCATGTGGAGCGAATGAACGATGAAAGAACGGCTAAAAAGATTTATGATGCGAATGTGTCTGGTTGTAGAAGTCGAGGAAGGCCGAGAAAGACATGGCATGATCAAGTACAACAAATTCTTGAAAGTGGTCATGTGAAAAGTCGGAATAATCGACGTGCGTGCATGAGAAGATGTATGAATGTGAAGGAAGCAAAGGAAGTGTGCCAGGACAGAGTGGTGTGGCGTTCTATCCTCTCTGCCTACCCCTCTGGGGAAATGGCGTGATGGTTAGTTAGTTAGAAAGAAATTGCCTTAAGGCAATGTGCCCGTCCTTATATGTATATAAAGTGTTAAATAAATTTTTAAAAAAACAACCTAATCCAACAGAGATTTTTAAAAAGATAGCACGATTAATTAAAATCAACAGCCTGTACAATTCAAATGCGTATGTGTGAGTTACATAAACGTGCCAGCAATAAATTGTAAATCGATCTGTACATATTAGTGGTTCGTAGCTTGAAGTTCAATGTGCACATTGAACATAAAATGGAGCTTAAAAGAAATAGTCCATTCGCTACTGATTTTGTTGGTTGACCTGAAAACAGTGATCGTGGACAGTGGTGTTTTTACTTTTCTCCTGACAATACTTACGATCCTATACTGGCTCTTTCTCGTAAACATTCTGTTCTGGCACAGGATGTGGTGGTGGGAAGACACCCAGGCTCGCATGTTGAGCCAGTCCACCGTGCCCCGCGGGCGCGGGCCTCCCTCGCGGTGCAAGAGCACCAGCTCTTTCTGGGTGCGGATCGCCAGACGCTCTATCTCCTTCTCAATCTGAAATTACATCAGAAAGTAAGACTCCCGATCGGAAGGTCGCATATTTTATTTTATTGTCCATGAAATACAGCTATATCAACATATACAAGCTATATTGGCGGCCTCCGTGGTGTAGTGGTCAAGACGCTTGACTCACGCACGGAAGGTTCAGGGTTCGATTCCCGGTGAGAACACAAAAAATTAAAAATGTGATTTTTCTCAAGCCTGGTTGTTCTATAATGTAATTCACCACTGTAATTGGGCCTCCTGGTCTGTTGTGGTGCAAAAAAAATAAATGAAAATGAAATGAAATGTGTAGAGAATATGAAGGTTTAGAATCCAACTAAGAATTTTTTATTGAAAGAGTTGCCGAGATATTTGCAAATAACTTTGAAAAAAAAAATTGTGAGCTTTCTATTTATGCTTCACCGACAATGGAGAATGCTGAAAGTTTGCGGTGACAATTATAATTGAAATCTGTTTGTACAAGATTTAGAGACGATTTTGAATCATGCTATTATTTAGGTAGTTGGGATTTTATGTATATTTTATTTTGGCACCAATAACTAATTTTTCATATTCGGTGGAAAAATCTAAGTTTGCTTCTAATACATTTGTGTCGTCTATTTAATTCTGAATGACCTTACACGCCTAAATATAAATGTACGTTCAAGAGTACTGTAAACACTGCGTTATTGTAAAATTGTTAAAAGCGATAAAATTCAGTGAAGAATCCAAAGTATAAATAGCCAGTCAGTGGTTATTTTCACTAAGATAGCAGAACTTAAGCTTAAGGCTGTAGTCTGGTAAAACGCACGCAAAATGAGGGAATCATACGACTTTGCCAATTTAAAACGAATATTTTTTTAAACTGGTTTTTTAATACAGGTACCAATAAGGGCAGGTATGAAAGTCATAAAGACGTGAATAGGATATTGTTATAAATTGAATATTACAACCAGAATTATCATCTTTTAAAAAAAAGATAATACAATTCTATAACAAAAGGTTTCAACTAAAATATTTCAATAAATACATTAACATATTACAACAGAGATGACGAACATTTAAGAGAAGGTAATATAGAAGTCTAGGCATCTACAGGGCCTGTCAATGGCTGGTTTAAGTGGCCACTTTACACACTGTGTAACGTTCACCATTCTGCCCCTATTCGAACATCTATTTTCCTTAAATTCTTTCGTCTATTGATGTTTGTGAAGTTAAAGAGCTGAAACCTTTATTTATGCGGGTGAGATTCATCCAATTGAATTATTTCACCTACACACTAGGCAACGTCTGAAAATGTTATTTTTTCAATTTCTATACTTCTTCATGGACCAGCTGGATTTATCAACAATATTTTGAGCTTGTCCAAATTTTTGTAGACAAGGACTGGATAATTCAGATAATTAAGAAGACAAGGTGTCTCATCCTTCGTAATCAAAAATAATATAAAATACTTAAACTCATTAAAATAGCATTATATCCATTCATTAGTTAACCCATAGAAAATTTGTTGATAATGATCCTTAAGATAAAAATAACTTTATTTAATTTACTTACATATAACTTTGAATTATGTATCCTTACCTCTGTTCTGTATAAATACATTTAACTTTTTAATAAAGATACCAGTCTCGAAGATGTCGCGAAAGCGATGAAACCGGTCACTGGATATTCCAAATTTGTGGATTAAAGTATCACTCGTGTTTTATTTATATAATTGTATTTTAGTTACATAAATACCTTTAAAAATTATTGTTTTTATCTAATTTATGTTTTAATTTTTTATTATTATTTCACAATTGAAAAAACATTAAAATGGCAAAATCGTATGTTTTCCTCATTTTTCATGCGTTTTACTAGACTAAAGCCATAATGTCTCGATACATGCCGATGAAGATAGTGATTGTAATCACCCCACCGAGGTTCCAATCCGGCCGATCACAAATATAGGAAATATTGAATACAAACCTTGCCGATACTGGGCTGTTTGTAGCCAAGTCCGACGATCAGAATGCAGTCCGCTTGTCTCACACACCTCTGCGTCCACTGAGTGAAGCCGGGGTCGCACTGGTAGAGAGCAACCTGTCAGAAGCGGAGGAATACATATTATTAAGAAAATGTACAGTCAGAAATTAATTCTAAGAGTGATGCTGCGTCTCCCCGCCTTCGTTTTGTTCCATTGTTCCAATTCATTCAAGTACTGGACATGAGACAATTTTTTTTTAAAAGAGTCATTGACACATTTCTGATCATGCGGCTACGAGAGTAGATCCCAGCAGAATGCTCGTACGAGGTTTTCCTGTAATTTGAATGATTTAATTCCAAAAACACGTAGGACGCTTGCTCAGAGGAATGTCCTGGATGAACATGTTAATCTGTCCAAAACGAAAGCCATTTTCAGGAGGAGTGTACAAGTCCGGAAGAGACCATTGCAGGAGACTGCTGCCGAGATATTGCATAGATTTATATACTATTAAGCGTGTTGTCCAGATGCCCTTTGAAATATATGTATGTTAATAATATTCAATTTTTATTTTTTTGCTATTATTTAATTATGTACGTGCTTCCACTTTTCATTATGTTGTATCCCAACTCAACACAGGACCCTTAGCCTCATAGAGTTTGGGATACATAATAATGGTATTTTTTTGTAATATAGTATGTATTTGTATTTGTATGAATGAATAAATAAAATAAATAAATACACATATAATATGAAAAACAAAGATATTCAAACATAAAATGACCAATTTACCAACTTAAATTTTAAAAAATAAATAATCATTGACGTTTGCATTTTCCATGGAGATAATTTTTATAACTTTTCATAATATATAATCATTCTTAGGGATACCAGTGATAAAATAAAAATTACAGATCAGGTAATAAAATAATATAATGCCAACCTTATGAGTGTCTTCTTGCTGGGCCAGCCAAGAACTCAATCGGTACTCGTTGTTAGGGTCCATTATACTAAGGCCTAACGTTTTTCTAATTACTTCAGAAGTCAGTCGAAGGGTAGGACCTGTCAAAGATGATTGTTTTTTAATGGACAGTTTTGATGAAAAAATAGGACGTTTTGTGAGACTTGTACGGTGAAGCAGCCAGATAGTGCAAAAAATCATTGAAAGAGGATGCCCACTTTGTTACAATTTGCAAATTACATTTTGTATATTTTCAAATCTGACGCATATTTATTGTATTGAAATAAATTGTGGTAATTGAACTTCTTACATTAGATATGTAAATTGTGGTATTTTGAAGTTTCAAAGTTTGTTCTGGTTTTCTACACATGAAAAAATGAGAGATTTTAAATCGTAAAAGTGTAATATTCATCGGCAATTGCTTCAATTATTAATGGTTGAAGTCAAAAGGGAAGATATTTTAAAACATTAACTCATGTTCTCAGTGCGCGCAAAAGAACCGTACCCAACAAAAGTCGGGAAGCTACTAACGCAGCTAACAGGCATCTGGGAGAAGTACAAGAAACTTTGCTCTTTGCGCGTGTGACGCATAAAAATTATCTCGCTCGCTCCCAATTATACCCGTATTATCGAGAGTGAGACGTAAAAAGTGTGCGAGACAATTATATGTTAGGATTACTCTTTTACTACAAACGCAACATGCGACACATTGGTAAACTTTCTATTGTATTAGTGATATTTCCGATTTTTGATAAAACGCTTTTTATGTTCCCAATAAGCATTCATTATTTAATAAAACAAACATTTTATATGTAAATGTATAACGAAGAAATACTGAAAATCTCAACCCATAATTGATTATATTTATGGAGATATTAAGGTTATTAGATGCAATGTGTACTGGCTACACATCACCGGGAAGGGAGAGTTAACTTGAATAAAAGTGTCTAAATTTGTTGTAACAGAGGGAAAACATTTTTGAGAAGGGAATATGGAAGTCTAAGCATTTACAGGTATAATGACCTATCGTTGGCTGGTTTAAGTGGCCACTTTACACACTGTAACTTTCCCCATTCTGTCTATGTTTAAACATCCGCATTTCCCTGACCCGTTCGACCCTCGCTGCCTACTTCTACGGGGGAAACACTGTGACGGTTTTATAGTTCCGGATGCGGAAAGGGTTGAGGGTTACCTATGGCACACAGAGAGTGGTAGAGTTCATACGTGAAGGCGGTCAAGGGGACGTCATCGCTGACGGGAACTATGGCTACTGTTGAGAAGTTCAGCTGCGACGGGCGAGCGTCGACCGCCGCATTCGGCCTGCCGATGGCGTGGGACGGCTTCTGCCAAGAACCTGCATTCAACAAAAAAAGACTAGGATCATTATTTGAGAATCAATGATGGCTAAAAGACACCCGAACTATTCTTGAGAATAAATTAAAAACAAACAAACTATCACGCCGGGATAGAACGCCACATCGCTCTATCTTTGCATACAGATCTCGCTTCCTCTACATTCATACATCTTCTCATGCGCGCGCATCGATTATTCCGACATTTAAAATGTCAGTCTTCAAGTATTTGTTGGATTTAATCATGCCGTGTCTTTCACTGTCTCCCTCTATTTGTGCATCTATCAACATTCGCATTGAAAACATTTTTAGCCGTTCTTTCGCTGTCCATTCACTCTACATCTCCCAACCAATGCAGAGCTCCTTTCTTGATTTTGTCGATAGTGCTCATCTCAGCCTTACATAATGTACGGATCTCAACGTTTGCGCATCAATCGTACATAATTTTACCACACATTCGCCTAAAAGATCGCATTTCGGCAGCATTCAGCCTACTTTCGTCAGTTTTTCCAAGTCCAAACCCTCCCATACATCAGGGTCGAGACCAGGACTCCTCTGTGAACTGCTGATTTTGCCTCTTGCGACAAACATTTATTATTCAAAAATTACTCGTAATCAAGTGAAATTTATTAGTTCATCATAACTTACTATGGAGATAAAAGTTGAATAATGCTGAAATCCACAATTTGAAATAACCGGAGACCAGTTTCTGTACCCATTATAATATATTTACTAACAAGCTTTTACCACGGCTTCGCTCACACGGTATTAGGGAGAAATTAGTTAGTTAATTAATTAATTTTGTCGTTTAGCAATAACAATTTTTCCTGATGAAACGATATATTTTTTTCAGAACAGAAAGTAGCTTGCATCGATTTGTTAGTCTATGGTGGCGTCGCGTCGTTATTTTGTTCACAAATTCAAAATCCTATTACAAAACTAAAACGAAAATCAAATCAAACTAACCATAGATAAAGCAAGTCAATTATACAAATTTAAATAATTAATATCAAATTGATTCTTTTTGACATCCCACCTTACCGCATACCCATTTTCAAATAATGTTGCGCATTGTTGATATATTATATATTTTTTTAATTGTACTTTTTTTGAATCGGAATAAAAAATAAGTATCCTATATTATTTCTCATCTTTCCGGCTATCCCTTTGCAAAAAATAATGTCAATCGGTCGCTTCGTTGAGACGTGAAACAAAAAAAAACAAACACACTTTTGCATTTATAATATTGGTATGGATAAATTATTTAAATTTATTTCAACAGAGGGGGGAAAACATTATTGAGAAGGGAGCATGGGCGTCTAGGCATTTACAGGGCTTATGACCTGTCATTGGCTGGTTTAAGTGGCCACTTTACAGACTGTGTAACATTCACCATTCTGCCCATGTTTAAACATCCACATTTCCTCAATTCTTCCATGTGTGGTCTTAAACCAGCCGATGACAGATCATAAGCCCTGTAAATGCCTAGACGTCCATATTCCCTTCTCAATAATGTTTTCCCCCCCTCTATTGAAATAAATTTAAATATGAATAACTCCCTAGGGAGGAAATCCAGCCAGTCTGCAAGCATTTGGACATACTCAAACATTGTTAGATAAATTATTTTTAAATACTATATTTAAACGGCTAATTGCCGGTCATTTAGTTCTGATTTCTTGCCAAATGGTTGAAACTTCTTTGGCACGGAGACAATACTCTTACATAGAAAAAATATCTTTATATATATAATTCTTCTGTACGTATGATGTCACTGAACTCCTCCTAAACGGCTTAACCGATTAATGTGCGGTTCTTAAAAAAAGTGTAGATCTTTGCGCTTCGCGTGTTCGTAGATATTAAAATTATCGAATCTGTAAAAAAAAGTTAGAAGCATAAATATTTTTTTCATCGACCTACCAGGGTTGCATTCGACGAGAATGTATGGGTATACAAAAAAAGATGTTGTTTTTTTTTTTGTTTGAAAAAAGTATGTTTTTGGATGTTTTCAAACAACATTAGCTTTTTATGGATCCCAATCAGATTCTTTTCTTACATTCCTTATAATTTCTTCCCATTTATTTATTTTTACTGAATTTTTGGTAATACTAAAATAATATTAACTGACATTCAATCAATGCACCCCTGTTGGTGAGAAGAGTCGAGTTTGACATTTGCAAAAAGAATTCTTTATATGAAAATGAAATATTTTATGTTTTGGAATTCAACTATAAACAAGTACCTAGGTACCTGCTTGAATTCAATATTTGGAAATTAATAGTTTTTAGTTTTGGAATTCAATCGTAAAAAAGTACCTAGGTACCTACTTATCAATGAAAAGTTTTTTCCAAGCTAAGAGCAGTCAAGCCAACGTTCGGGCAGGACAACGTCTGTCAGGTCTGCTAGTATATGATTTAATGTACGAGCAGTCTTACACGTGTTGAGATAGTAGAAGAAGCACTGGTTTGATCTAAAATTAAGACATTTTACCTAAAATTCTGTGTCCCAGCAGATTGATGAGCCGCGTGACAACAACCGGGAACCTGAATTTGATGGCATTGAAAAGCCCCTCGGGCAGTTTGGCCAGTTCCGAGTCCCTGACGGCCATCACAGTGGTACTGCGTTTAGTCTGAGTCACCATTTCAACCTGAAGACAATAATGATTATTAAGAAAATCTAATGCCAATAAATCCCCTCAAGTAGGGCAAACGATAAAGTGACCGGACACTTGTTCCGATTCCTTACAATGGATATTTCAATGAAATAAAAATATTATTTACATTCAGAAAATAAAAAAATAAAAAAATTGAACTTGAAAATGTTCGATCACGGCGGGGGTGGCCCATCACTATATCATTTACCCTATCCAAGCTTTGGGTATGTCTCTAAACTGGTAGACATATAAAAGTCGGTGAGTAAATTAAATATGTTTATAGTATAGGACTACTTATGCTCTAAAGATAGAAAATCTCCATCTTAGAACAGGCTGTGCCATGTTAGATGGAGACTATCATAAACAGAGAACACTCCGTTTTCATTTTATATTAATTGGTTTTATATAGATTCCCTGTTATTAAGTATGTATATTACTTTTTTTGCAATAAATTTATAAATAAAATTATAATTTAGTGGTCAGCGCGGATGCCTACCGTGCAAGAGGTCTCGGGTTCGATTCCCGACATGGTTGACAAGAAATATTTATTTTTAAAAAAGGTGTTTTTACACTAGAATATTAGTCCCTAGACTGATACCGGAAGCGTAAGACTGATCATCTTACCTTCATGTAATAAAAATTATCAAGATGAACTGTAATTGGTGTACCAATGCAGTGCCCTATGCACTATTAGGTGCGGAAAGGAAATGATGATGATATTATAATTTAGGTAAAAGGAAATAAAGCCAAATATGTTAAATAAAATAAATAAATACAAAGTGGCTTACTATTCCGACTAAATCTCCCTTGCCATACTCCCCCACCAGCTCCTTCTTTCCATTGGTGTGGGTGATGACAGAACGCAGGCGCCCACTGAGAACTATGAAGGTCGAATCAGAGTCGTCATCTTGCCTGTACACCGCTCGGCCGGACTCCAAAAACACCTTTGAAAGGATACACACATTCGTTACACATTGGCTTAACAGGCACTCAGCAATCATGAGCTAAAATGAAAATCAATATTGCAAAAACTGGGGTAATTTATACCACTTTGTGCCTTGACGCCCTAAATCCCCTGACTGTCAAACCAAGCAATTGAAAGGGTTGAGAGTTTTAAATAAGTTTAATTTAATTTAGTATATTCTCTCCTAAGGACAAGGCAGATCCAAGACCTTGAACTGATATATGACTATGTACCTTGGCTTGCTTATTTCCAACAACGGCAGTTGCAAACCTGAGATTGGTCGCAGGATTCAAATGGTCAAAGAAGCAATGAATCGTTTGGAGAAGATTCGGCGAGATTGGGGTATATCAATAAACACAAAAAAGCAGTTGATGAAAGCCCTGGTATTCTGTTTTCTTTCTATTTTCATCCTAGATGGGGCTGAAACGTGGACGATGCGTCCCTACGAGAGGAAGAGGATCGATGCATTCGAGATGTGGTGTTGGAGAAGGCTGCTGCTTGTGCCTTAGACAGCCAGAAGGACGAATGCATCAATACTGGAAGAGCTTCATATTAAAACTCGTCTGTCAGTGTTGTGTTTGAAGAGGATGCTGTCTTTCTTTGGACATATTGCTAGACATGAGCCAGACAATCTAGAAAAAGCAATATTGTTGTGCCGAGTTGAAGGTAGGAGAAGCCAGGGTAGAATCCCATATAGATGGACTGACCAAATAAAGGAGGCTACGGGGATAAAATTCCATGTGTCAGTTCATCGGGCTGAGGACAGACTGGAGTGGACAGACTAATCAGAAGTGTTCATGGTGGTCAAGATCCTCAGCATTGAGGGACCGACTTGGAAGAAAAAGATTCTTTACATAGAATTTATTGAATCATTTATAAAGGTCAATAAATTATAACTACAGTAAAACCTCGTTTTTACGTACCTCAATTTTACGTTTTCACGCTTTTTACACCGAAATATTTAGGTTCCGTTTTTTTCCATGCATTCTCATAAAATTTTCCCCCAAATTAACATTTTTTACGTTTTTCATAACCCCGGTTTTACGTCGAAATTTTTCCACAACTCATTCGATCTGTCAAAAGACGCGTGAATGGAGAATAAAATTGAGGTAAATAAAAAAATGTGTAAATTATTGTCTCAAACTAAATTCAAAGTAGGTGCAGTGTAATTGATCATTTTGTTTAAGTGTCTAATTTCGACATTTTACGAAATAGTGACGTGCAGTTGACGCATGTTTAGGAAGAATAAAGTCTTCACATCAATAAATTACGATGCAGAAAGTTTAAAAAATTGGCAATATAAATATTATTTGATGTTATACACACAAGGAGAGATAGTTTAAACAGTTATCATGAAAGTGTGAAATAGTCCGCGATGTAAATGACAGTTGAAATTTTGTGGTGCCATACTAAAAAAAGTGATACCATATAAATAAAATTTCCCAATATTTAGGGAAAAAATCGTTGTATGCATTTTATGAAAATTCAAATTTTTATTATTGTGTTTTTTTATGTTAAGTACCTAGATAAAATTATTTTTGCATGTATTTTTTTGATTCAATAAAAAATAACACATTGCAGTATTGTTTGAATAAATACAAAATATTTTTAATTATATCATTGGTAAATATGAATAATCCCAGTCATGACAGTTCTTACAATTTTTCTGCAGTAATTTAGTATGGTCTTGTACAATAATTATATTTTAATGAAATTTCATTCTTCCCATACATTTTTCATTTCCTCACTTTGAAGTTTTCCTCAGTTTTACACTTTTTTTGTTGCTCCCTTGAAAAACGTAAAAAGGGGGTTTTACTGTATATAATACAATTCAACAATTAGTAAATTTAACTCAACAAACAAATAAACTCAAATCAACAACACAATTAAAATTGACAAACTAAAATCAGTAAACACAAATCTAATGCCGAGCTGTCTTGTCCTGTAAATATTCTTCAACTTCGAGGAAGCTATTCCCAAACAGCCATTTACAGAGAAAAAATTACTAATAACAATTTATACGAGATAGGTACTTACCCAATCTAAAGCAAAGTCCACCTGTCTTACAAAAGGGGACAGTCTCTTTACTACTGTGTGAGCTATGTGCAGAACTATCTTTGGTTTCTCCCTCATTATACTGTAACAAAAATTGCAAAAACATTAAAACTAAAGAAAAAACATTGACAATATCAAGGGAAATTAAGTATCAGTTGACTCGGGTTGTGGTCTCGTTGTAGTGATGCGGACTCCACTCCACACGACTTGATCGCCATTTTCTATCAAAGTGCTTTCCACTCCAACTCTTTCCGGTGATATTAAATTTACCACTCTCCCTACAACCCCCGAGGCTGAGACGAGTATTTTAAGAAAGGGGTGCTGCGTTGGTTGAAACATTCAGAGCGAATGAACGGCAACAACTTAGAAGATTTAAGATGCAGATATTACGGGGTCTAGGAAACAAGGAAGACCGAGGACATGGCATGACCGAATCAAACAAATACTTGAAGATGGACATGTAAAAAATGACAGAATATACAACTTAAATTAATACCACTTTCAGACAAAGGGATTTTGAGTATTATGTAATTAAAATCTATGACCTACTTCTACTGTCTATTAAAACAATTAGAAATGAGAAAATGTTCAAAAAGGCTATAAAAAAGGATAGTGGAGCTGGGTACAAGTAAAATGAATTGTCTCATTCGCCCAAACCAATATCGAACCAAATGCTCTACAAATGTATAGTTTATGTTTTGTTTTTGTTCCTTCATCATGCATTTTATAATATAAATGTAGTGTTTAAAACTGTCTGAACATTTTGTTGATTATCTCTGTATATTAAGTCTTCTTTGTTTATTGTCACATGTAAAAATATTTTTAAAAAGTATATTTTTAGGTGTTCTCGGCACGGGTAACCCCAGTGGGGTCACATTATTTTTATAATTAATCTTTGTTTATGGTGGAAAAAAAAAAAATAACGCAATAACCATCGCACGATATGCGAAACCGGCCAGCAAAGGGCATTGTAAAAACATTACTCAAGACCTATGCAATTCTAAAGAACTGCGATCAAATCATGTTGAATCGGGATAATCGAACATCAGTTCACATTTTGACAAATGTACGAATGTAGAGGGAGCGAAACCTGTATGCAAATAGTGGTGTTGCGTTCTATCCTCTCTGCCTACACCTAAAGACAAATGGCGAGATGGCTTGTTTGTAAAAATACTAGTCTCACTTGTAAACAGAGTTCTTTGAAAGGAGTCCTATTCTTGAGAAGTGCTTGGCTCGGATGGTGAAGAAACTCGGTTCCCCGGTTAAGACTGCCAGACCTCCCAAAACTTCACCTGAAGATGGAAAAAAATGTTTTATTATTATTAAATTAGGGGCAGGCACCTATCAGCTTCGTCCCCATCTCGTCTTTCTGATCTTATATAACTTTTACTATTATTGTCATAGGCAGGCAGCGTTTGCTGGTGCGCCGATAGAAAGGACAGCTAGGCTTGGTAATTTATTCCAGTCTGAAACCACCCCGCTGGGAAGTGAGTTTTTTCGGGATTGACGTGGAATTGGAGACAATAGAGCTTCCATTTATGACCACGTAAATTGGTGTTTGGATTTAATTGATACATCTCATGCGGGGGGCAGTCATAGTAATCATTGAGTGTCTTTGAATTTCAATCAAGTCCCCTCTCTTCTGTCGTTCTTCTGATGATGTAAGTCCTAGTGCTTTTGATCTACCACAGTAGGGCATTCTTTTAAGTAATTTGGGGATTTTTGTAGCATATCTTTGGATTTTTCCAGTAACCAATAGTATTCAATAGAGGTATTATATATTTTGAGGAATATCTCCGGAGCAATATTTCGGAATACCTTCTTATTCAAATAAATTATTGTCTCACAATCTCAATCTCACAATGAGGAATTCCACTGTTCTCTAATATTTTTTTTCTATTAGCGTACTATTTAACTAAGCAAATATATATATATTTTATTTTTTTGTGCGTTATTTACAAAGATATGATTTTTTTAAATTACATTTATCAAATACCGCGCCCAAATGACTGTAATCAGTGTGTCACTTTTCAGTAGTGATGTCATGAAACGGTTGGCGTTCTTACTTTCACTGACCTGACAAGAATCTATGGAATATTGCTTTGATTACTTCATTTAGTTGATCGTAATTTGCTCATTTCTATGTTATGGTTGTTTTTACGAACGTTTCTATTTGGAAAAACCTAGAAAGTTGACATAATCTCTGGTTGAAAAAAGAGTACGATGAAAATTATACTTTTTTTTCTATGGTCAAAACATTCCTTAGAAGGTGCGGGGGGCTTTAAAGCGGAAATACTACACGTAGATATTAGGAGTGACGTCATTATTTACGATTTCAAAATGAATACTATTTTTATCATTTTTTTATTTATTTTTGCGTGCGTTTTTGAGATATTTCATCCTACTCCAAAATTTTTTAATATTCACGTGTACACGAAAACATTTTTAAAATTTAATTCCGGGTTGGGCTGGAATTCCTCATTCTTTTTTCATAGTTTTTCGCAAATATCTCAGTAACTCCTTCAATGGAGATTTCTAAGTCTGCTTCTAACACCCTCATATGCTGTAATCGGAACACTAATGCAGTGCCCTACGAGCCACTGGGTGCGGATAAGAAAATGGCGATGAAATTTGGATCGGTTACTTTACCTGGATAGGATGTGAACATGTGAACTTCTGTATCGCCTTCGGACAGTTTCTGCGATACGAACAACGCACCAGACAGGACGTAGACCAAGGCGACATCCTAAAAGGAGAAACAAACAAACAAAATGTTATTTATAATCATAGGAATAAAATTGTCGACAAACATTATACTAAATGTTAGTAAATATTAGTATATTACCACTTCCCCACTTTTATGTCTACTGGTTTAGTTTTGAAAAATAATATTCCCTAATAAATAATCAAACTTCAAAATTTGTTGCAACCGAGAGGGAAAACATTTTTGAGAAGGGGATATGGAAGTCAAGACATTTACAGGGCTTATGACCTGTCGTTTATAGTAGGATAATTTATATAGCGCCATTTTTGAAAAAATCACCTCAAGGGCGGTTTGTTAGCTGGTTTAGGTGGCCACTTTACACAGTGTAACATTCACCATTCTGTCTATGTTTAAACATCCGTATTTCCTCAACTCTTCCTCTGTTGACTTTTGTGAAGTGAAAGAGCTGAAACCTTTATCATGTGGGTGAGATTCATCCGGCTGAACCAATTCACCTACTAGGCAACGCCTGAAAAAACTTCCCAATTTTTATACTTCTTCTCTTAAGCTAGGGTTTCCTAGGACAGCCGTGCCCGTATTTTAACGACCGTAGTGAACGGTGATGCAGTGGACAGCCGTCGTAAAGGTGATTAGAGAGTGGTTTCCTAGGAAAACGGTGTTAAATGGTGTTGATAACACCGTTTTCTTAGAAAACCACACTCTAGTCACCTTTACGACGGCTGTCCACTGCATCACCGTTCACTATGGCCGTTAAAATACGGGCACCGCTGTCCTAGGAAACCCTAGCTTTACCAGTTAGTTAATTCAACAATGTTATACTAAATTTAGATCTAAATAACTCTCTTGGGAGGAAATCCAGCCAGTCTGCAAACATTTGGACATACTCAAAACATTTTTGAATCAAATATATTTTCAATATAGCCAACTTTTTGATTTAAAAATTAACTAATCAAGTAACTTTCAACCTCCTAGCCCCTCCCCTTCCTAACTCCCACCACCACACATTCTGCGACATATCGCTAAATATTATCAACCTAATTTTAACACATAATCGGACATGGTGGTGTTTGCATCCCCTCTAACTCTGCATGTAATTTAGGCATTTTTTTCGTAAATACTATATAATATGGTAATTACGATGGTAAAGGTGAAAGTATATTTTAGTATTTGCATGTTGGCGTGGTGAGTGTCCTGACGAACAGACGGGATGTCTCGAAACCGGTAGACATAAAAAGTCGGTAAGTGGTTATATACTAATATTTACTAACCTTAATTGAACATAAAATTACTTAAACTCTTTTCTTGTCAAATGTATCCTATTGGAAACATACGATCTAATTTTTTTCTCATGGACTAAAACACAAATAAAACAGTATTCTGTTAAAACTGCTTTACTATATTTTTCATTCTTAACTGCTTAATCACAATAAACTTTGATTAAAACAAAAAAAAATGGTAGGAATTCCTAGGCCCTTTAATTCATGTCTTTCTATAAGCCCAAAATATGGCTTATAGAAAGACATTGACCATGCATTCATTGTTTGGCCTTCAGGGCTCCAATTACAATACGAAGTTAACAGAGTTATCTTCGACTAATCTATCTTAGACTATCTTCGATAAAGCAAAACCGATATTCGGGTACGAAAATGAGTATATTTGCATGAACATTTAAAGTATCTTCGTCGGTAAATTATAATTGAACATGTTTAGAAGAAAAAATTGTACACATATTCTGGTTTTCATACAGAAAACCATAGAATTAAGAATAGTCCAGAAACCGCATACGCACATCAAACAGAAGGCGACTCAACTACTCATAAATTTAAATTTTTAAGTGTAGAAATACTGCTAGGATCTCAAAGAAACAGGATGCAATAACATTTCATGTGTAATTAGCAAATGAATGTGTATGTCACAAATGCATTAATTACTTAAAAATTAATTTATTTTTCCATCTGTCAGATTGTCGAAGAAACAAAATGGAAATTTCGTTAGTGTTGCCAGGGTAGTAAAAATTTTTACCCTACTTTGCTCATATAATAAGATAAATAATGAAAATTGAACCTCGGATTAAACAACGCCGAGGTGGACATTTGACCAACATTGTCTTTAAAACATCAAATATTATTTAACATGATATAAAAATATCCGTTTTATGTAAAATAAAAATTGTTTTATATTTTAAGCTTAAAGTTCATTAATTCAATCACTCTTATTAAATGACCCTTTACTTATCTACCCTCTTGTGTCAATTAATGTTTCCGGGTGCACAATAAAATTTTAGAAAAATTAACAAATTGTTTTTTTAACCTTACATTTGTGTTATGGTTATATTCTTCGCGATCTGGCAATATTACGCGGTGACTTCAAGTATGCGCGCGGCGAAAGTGTGTCTAAGTGGGGGAATTATAGGACACAGTCCGATGTATTCAAATATGATTCTACGCTCCTTCTGGACTATTCTTAATTCTATGCTGAAAACTTAATTTCACTTTGTGGATAAAATAAGGATAAATGTTAGCTTTCCATTGTAATCGGGGCTCTGGTACTCAAAGAAGTTTTTAGGTGATGAATCGGGTGGATAAGGGCAATGAGACGTTACTTCTGTGTTTTTCTCCTTCAATTGATCGGAGCATGAGTCACATAGCTTTTAACCATTGAAATATTTTGTGAAATAATATACTTAAAATTATGCTAAGTGTTTAAAATTTCAAATTTTTAAAAT
Organism: Micrasema longulum; assembly: GCF_059751315.1. Lineage (NCBI taxonomy): Eukaryota > Metazoa > Arthropoda > Insecta > Trichoptera > Brachycentridae > Micrasema > Micrasema longulum. The sequence continues at coordinate 70,585 of NW_028278627.1, forward strand.
CCTTAAGACATCATTAATGATTTATGTTAATAAATAAAATAAGATGTTTCTTTCAGTGAAAACCATTTTCATTTAAAGTCAACATTGTCAAACTGTTGAATGAACTCGAGCATTCTAGAAGAAACATTTTTGAACTGGAGAATTGACTCAAGCATGCGAATGAACTCAGCATTCTCGAACAAATGGTGAATAACAAGAGCATTCTAAAAGGAACATTCTTGAACTGGAGAATTGACTCAAGCATGCGAATGAACTCAGCATTCTCGAACAAATGGTGAATAACAAGAGCATTCTAAAAGGAACATTCTTGAACTGGAGAATTGACTCAAGCATGCGAATGAACTCAGCAGTCTCGAACAAATGGTGAATAACAAGAGCATTCTAAAAGGAACATTCTTGAACTGGAGAATTGACTCAAGCATGCGAATAAACTCAGCATTCTCGAACAAATGGTGAATGAACACGAGCATTCTAGAAGGAACATTCTTGAGCTGGAGAATGAATTCAAGGATGGGAATGAACTCGAGTATTCAAGAAGGAACTTTCTTAAACTGGTGAAAGAACTTAAGAATTTTAGAAAAAGCATACTTTTACCGTTGAATGAACTCAAACGTAACAGAATAATACTCGAATTGTTGAACATTTACTTGGTTTGTCTGATTGTGGAAAAGTAGAAATAGGGAAGGGAGAGAACATGGTGCCAATAATTATTTCACATGTTGATTCTGACCTTGTCATAAGGGGGATGATCTGGCCAAGTCCAAGGTGTCTGGACAAAATATTAAAGCAGCAACTCGATAGAACAAAACAAAATATTTTAAAAGAAAAAAATATCATAAAACATGCAATTTTAAAGACTTAAGTACATTAAACTAAATTCAAATTATTTTAATGGGTGCTGGTTTATTTCATATGCCGAAACCTTTATTGATGTAGGTGATATTATACTGAAATATTTCACCAAGAAGAGAACAAGTTTCGGTAGAAGCTTGACTGCAGTTCTAGTGTCGAAATGGGAGACATTTTGATTTTTTTTCCATATTTTCAAAGATTAAATTAGATTAATTGAGTTATTTTGTAGGTACAAGCAGTTTTTATTTGTTGCGGAGATTACATTATTGAAAATAAAACATATATTAATTTAATAACATATCCTTATGCGTCTCAATCTAATTTATTTATTTATTTGGATAACCAAAAGCTATAATTATCTTATATATATATATAACAAAACAAATAACAAATAAGCCAATTACAGGTTTTCACAAGTAGCATCACAGTAAGTTAAAAAAGATTCTCGAACATAAAATGAATAGTAATTAAATGTAAATTTAAAAGAAAAGAAAAAATACTACAAATTATTTTGAAAGCAAACGCCGTGCGTCATTAAGATTATTTGCAAATGTCTATCTATCTTAAATGATTTATTTATTACATTAAAATTATAAAAAGTTCGCCATAAATATGAATTTTGCCTATAATTAGACGAAACAAGAGGTATGTGAAGAAGAGGGTTATTTCTTAAAACTTTGGAAGGAACATTGATAGAAAGTTTGCAAAGTAGTTCAGGACAGTCGATTGAACCAGAGGCAATTTTAAGTAAATAAATTATATCCGCTATTTCACAACGTTTTTTCAGAGGCAATAGGTGATGTTTTTTACATATATGAAAATACTGGTCGGATTTAAACTCAAGTAATAACTTGTAATACAAATATTTACAATCGAAAATGGCTTTGTTTGTCAAAATATTATCTTTGAAGATCGATACACTTTTGCATGCGTTTTAACCAATTTTCTTTTTTTTTCTGGCACAACAGCCGATTTTGGACGACCTTCACGAAATTCGTCCTGTAATGAAGTGCAACCACAATTGAATCCAGAAAACCAACAAAACACGGTGGCCCGAGATGGAGCTTCATCACCAAAAGTCATAGTGAATGGATCGGCACACTGTTGTTGGTTTAATCCACGTCGAAAGTCATAGAAAATCATCGCACGAAAATGTTCACGATTTAGTTGTTCACATTTATTTTAACAAAATGAATTTTTCAAGTATCTGTAAACAACACAAATATAGCTCGTATGACAAAACGTTCTGAGTACGTTTACCATTAAAAATGGCAAACTTTACGATGACAATGTTAGATTTGACATATTCACACCGGTGTTGCCATATCTCAAAACTTAAGTAGCAACCCTCGTATAGTAACTGAAATTATTTTTGTTCATTTTGATTATGATGTAAGCTGTAACTAGTTGTTGAAGTTATTTTTTACAACTATCTAAATAAATACACTACATAACACAGCGGTGAGAGATAGAAGATTCTCGAAGGTGCAGAATTGGAGGCATTACTTGATGAAGATTCGAGTCAAAATCAAGAAGATTCGGCACAATCATTGGAAGTGACTCAACAAGCAATTTCAAAATGCCTCATTCATAACCATGGAATCGGCCACAATACAACAATTCGATCTATGGCACACGGCCTGGCTGACCAGCGCTTGACACACTGACTCGCAATACAACGAGAGACACGGTAAAGTGATTTTACCGCATGACAACGCTCCACCCCATATTGCGAAAGTGGTCAAGACATACTTGGAAACGTTGGGAAGTCCAGACTCCAGATGTTGCTTTCTCAATGGCACGCGGCCTGGCTGACCAGCACTTCCGGTCTTACGAAGAAGTGAAAAATTGGATCGATTCGTGGATCGCGAAGAAGACCAGTTTTTTCAATGCAGAAGTCGTGTGCTGCCCGAAAGATGGGAGAAAGTAGTGGCTTGCGATGAACAATAATTTCAATCATAAATATATAACCAGTTTTTTATAGCAAGACCTTGAATTTTTGAAAAAAACGGAAGCAAAGTTGTATCTTAATAATCAAACTATTCATTATTGGAATGTCCCATGCCATTTATTTTTAGATTATTTAGCAAATTTGTTGAAATAAGAATTGAAATTGATGACGGCTGATTAATTTTGACGTACTGACCTTGTCGCTCTCCTCCTTCATGAGGTAGGTGCCGGCGGGGACTTCCCGTATTTGCACCTGCCCCTTGCCCAGCAGACTCGCGTCCCCCAGCCCCAACTCGCGCACGAAGGCCTCAGTGGCCAGGGCCAGGAGGGCGGCCTCGTCGCTGTCAGCGAGCGCGCCGCCGCGCCGCCCCTGAGGGATGCTGGACGGGTGCGGCTGAACATCCGGCATTTTCTAGAAGGAGAGAAAAATAATTACCGTGGCGCTAAAAGCATGAAGAAGCCATGTTTGTTTTATCTGTCACAATGAGGAAGTTAAGTCGTTTTTTAGAAAAAAAAAATTATTGGTTAAAAGACTATTAAACTAAGCCAAATACAAAGTATTTTATTTTTATGTGTTGTATTATTACCAATTACACTGCTCGCAATGTTATGAGTTCTGATCAGTGAGTGATCAAAACACACATATGAACGGAGAAACATAACTGACAATAAGCCAAGAATACATGAGTTTAACTGAAGTTTATTGTACGAGCTGAGGACTTGCAAGCATTCTACGACATCATTTGACATGATCGGATTAGTTTGTAGGAACGCCAAACAATCTGTTTTTGTTTATGAAATTTTTTGAAAGTTAAACCCCGTGCAGTTACAATATGTATCTGTAACTCGCTAAACGTCAGCAAACATGGCTACCCCGTAAACTGGAATCCTGTTGCTGGTAGCAATCATGATCGCCCATGGTTGCCACAACGCTATAATTTGTTAGCTATTGCAAACACGTGGTCTCATAAACCTATGACGTTGCAAAGCAGTTCATTTTATTTATAAAACATATGTTCGTCCACTCCTGGAGTATGCCTACCAAATCTGGAGTCCCTATTTTTAAAAAGACATAGAGTTGTTGCAGAAAGTCCAGAGAAGAGCAACTAAAATGGTAGTTTTGCTAAGAAATAAATCTTACGAGGACCGCTTGAGGGAGCTCGGGTTAAGTTCACTGGAAGAGCGGAGGCAGCGTGGTGACTTCACTGAGCAATATAATGTACCCAAGTTGAAATCAATGTTCACTATAAATGAAAATTGCCATCTCAGAGGTCATTCATTGCAACTAAACACTGCCTCCTTCTCATCCAACCCCGGGAAGAACTTCCTGACAAACCGAGTTGTGGAGAAATGGAATGGCCTTCCCGAGAAAGTGATTGGTGCTAGTTCAATTAATGTTAACTAGATGCACACATCAATTTATAATGTTTAATAACTATGTACACTTGATATACACGCATCAACTTAATAGCTGCTAGTGTATTATTAATAATAATGAAGGTAAGATAATCAGTCTTACTCTTCAGATATCAGTCCAGGGGTGCTATTCGGAACCACTCTCGAGGCACGAGAAAACAGTTTTTCTCGTGTATTTTGTATGTAAACACATGAGATAATACGGCCACGAGAGCGTTTGGAATACCAGCCCAGGGACTATGAAATATTCTAGTGTGAAATCACCCTTTGAAATAAATATTTCATATCAACCATGTCGGGAATCGAACCCGAGACCTCTTGCATGGTAGGCAAACGCGCTGACCCTTACACCACGAGGCTGACAAAAAGATTACAAAACTTTAAAAAATCAAATCATAGGAACAAGACAATGCGATACATAAAAATATTTGTTCAATTTTTTGTTAAATCTTCCCCATTCAATTCTCTAATTTTAACCACGTGCAAGGAAATATATTTAATATCCTATTTTATATAATTAACTCCCCTTCATTTCCTCAGCTAAGATTTTGACCGGGTTCCGATACATAGAACTCTATTCTTCTCTCGCCTGGACACAGAGAATATCTGAATGATGTTTACCTGCGAAGTGCTGGAAGTAATGTCGGCCACCATGTCTGGCTGCTTGCTCCTCAGGTAGCTGGTGTGAGGAGCCTGGGGTGACACACTGTGCTGCAGATGTTGCTCTGGCTGTAAATATATCTATATGTATAAAAAGCAATGTTTATATGTGTGTCCTCAATAGACTGATAAATAACTACTGGACCGATTTACGTGCTGTTTTTAGAGAAACAAAGAGCTTTAGCCTGAGCATGTTTGTAGCTATTAAAATATTAAATATTAAGTGGCATAAACCAAATTGTTTTTATTTTGATTTAAATTACAGAAATATGTTTACTGTGGAAACCATACAGTCTTTAACTAAATAATAATTCAACTATCATATAAAAAAGTTAAAAATGTAAAGTAAGAATCATGTATTAAAAGTAAACCACTTTTTTTTTTTTAAATAAATATTTGCGTTCTTATGATTTACCCAAATATTTCATTTTGAGGGCCATTTTCAACGAGTTGTAAATAACTCACTATTAGAAAATGGAATCAAGTTGGGGTAGAGTGGGATTCGAACCACAGACCTTTGGTCCGTGAGTCCGAGACACTAGCCACAGGACCATAACCCGATTAGAAATAGAATTTACAGACGGTAGCTAGAATCCGGGAGTTTAGAATTGTCTCAGGTAAAATCAGTATCCGGACTTACAGTGCAGTTCTCCTTCGGAGGGTCGGAGAGGGAATAGTGAGTGTGGTCAGAGTTGATGATGTCATGCAGCCCGCTGGGTTTCTTTTGGGGGGAATGTCTAAACATGGATGGACGCTTTGACTCTCGGCTCTGAAAAACAAATCATTATTTTAATTGTTTATTTATTCGTGGTTCAAAGAAACTTTAACATATTGATTTCACAAAATTAATTAACTATTGTGATATAACTAAGTTCTCGCTATTTTTTTGTGAAAATTAATGCTAAATATAGAGGCCTTTGAGACATGTGATAGTGGTGCTACGGAAAAATATTGTAATTTCCTGGAGACCACATCACTAATGACGAGGTTCTCAGCAGAACCGTAGAAGGGAGGCACCTAATCAAAACCATCTCGGAGAGGCAAGCCCGATGGATTGGCCACATTATACGCCATTAGGGCCTCCTGCATGCGGTTGACGCATGTTTAGGAAGAAGTCTTTACGTCAATAAATGTATGTTTATGATGTAGATAGTTTAAAAATTTGGCGATAGAAACATTATTTGTAATTTTATAGGTAATTTGGAAAGAAGATAGTTTAAACAATTGTCATAAAAGTGTGAAACAGTTTTACCGCGATGTAAATGTCAGTTTAAATTCTGTGGTGCCATACTAAAAAAAGTTATACCATATAAAAAAAAAATCCTAATATTTAGGGTAAAAATCATTGAAAGCATTGTATGCAAATTAGAATATTTATATCAATCTCAAATATATCGTGAAACATTTGGGTACATCATAAAAACTTAAATATTACTTTAAATAAAATAAAAAAACAATAAGTCTAAGAAATGCTTGTTATACTTACAGGATTTACCAACTCGGAGCTGAGTCCAAGATACTGGTGAAGGGCGGTGAAGGTAACTCTCTGGAGACGCACCATTATAATCTAAAATACATTGTTGCAAGTCAATCATTTCGATTAAAAAATAACACATTGGAGGGAGGGATTCTACAATTAAAAATCAATTAATTACAAAAAATATTTAACATACGTACGGTAAAATTTAGGCAAACTCAAAATACTGTTTTTCAACATGTTACCATTTACATAGGCATCAAAATTTTGCTTATTTGTATAATAATAATGTTTATTTGCTACTAGAAAAAAAATTACATTCCAGCATTTTTTTTCTATTTCAACACATTTTCTCTGGAATACCTACCGCATGCCAAACTAGGTGAAACCTGTTTTAAGGCAGACATTTTTTATACAGGAATTTACCAACAAGACCAACAATAGTACAAACCGTCGCTTATTTACCCTTTCAGCCAGGGTGTAAATTCAAATACACACTAATTTTAAAATGTTTTCACTGGAACCCCTAAATATGTTTCTATTTTTTTTTGTATACGTTAGTAATCAGCATTACACAGAAAAGTTCATTTTTGACAGCTGGCTTCTGGCTGGTTTGTTTGTTTCGGAGTGAGTTTCTGTCGTCCTTATAAATTATATGTAAAGCAAGTCTCAAACATATTTCAGAGATTGAAATAATTTTGAAAAAACATATATTGTAAGATAATAACACATTTAAAATTAATTTTGTCAGTTGATTATCAGTTTGACACCCATAGTTTACAAAAAAATTACATAAATGATTTCTAAAGTATAAAAGATAAAAAACATTGAAAATACAAAAAATGTTCAAATAATTTCTTTAGTACACGCAGAATAAAAAGTACTTTTACATCCACAGGAATTAATTCAGGCCCGAAAGAGTCAATAATAAATACACTTTCTTGCTTATAAATATACAGGATGTTCTTTAAACCTTGTCACATCCGAAACCACGATGATCAGTATGAGCAAGAAGACATACTGGCACATTAAAATACACTTTTAGAACGAATAAAATTTAAAAAATAAAATATTTATATAAACAAATGGTTGCTAACTTCTGCAGGGAAGAAACGAGGAGGGGGGAGGGGAGAGTCTGGCACATCGTTAATCGCGCGGCCGCGCCCCCCTCGCTTGTCCCCTGCAGAAGTAAGCAACCATTTGTACTTTTTAATATTTTATTTTTACAATTTTTTTTCGTTCTAAATATTTTTTTAATATGCCAATATGTCTTCTTGCCCATACTGATCATCGTGGTTTCGGATGTGACAGGGTTTAAAGAACATCCTGTATAAATGAATTTATCATTTTTTTCACAATGCTCCCTCTACACATCCAAAAACACTGAGGGTTTTTCAGTTTCTCATAAAAAAAAAACTTTTTTTTTGTCAAAAAATGAGTATCAGTATTTTTTTAAATTTCATAAATTAATTAGAATTTGACTCCCTGCTTTCGTTGGCCCTTTCACTTTGCGTTTGGCAAATTGAATGAAGGGCTTATGTCAAATATTGTCATTCTTCCTCATGACCAAATTATTACACATTATTTGAGACACAAGTCCCAACTCCATGGGACTAAAAGTCCTGTGTTGAGATGGGACGAGCAATTAGTTGACACAGACACATGAGTATATCACCACAAATATAAATTCAGAAACACAAAAAATAATTTTAAAAAACATATAAATGGCAAACAGTAATCTCAAACATTGATAAATTCATCAAGGAGTTTTCCACTTAAATCCCTCCCACTAAGGAAAATCCAGTCCTTGACTCCTCTCTTGAAAATAGTTTTTGTCCTTGAGAGCTTAGTACGCTCTACCAAAATATTGAACACTCTCAGTGCGACAAATGAGAGATATCTCTAACCAAAAGTCGTACGGGTTTTAGGTATGACATAATTTGTGCTGTGGGAAAATCTCGTATGGACATTTTGTTGAGACCTCTCCTAATTGTTCGACCAGAAGTGTGCGAGTGCTTCTTCTAGGTACAGTTGTCTCATATCCAGAATGCAAGTGTTACCTGCATAACTCTAACAAATATGTCCGGATACTCTTGAAAAACTTCTTGGAAGGCAGCCATCGGTAATCTGATGACCAGAGAGTCTTCTAAAGCTTTGGCGCTAACAGTTTTATATGGTTGAGGATGACCCTAGAAAAATTACATAAAATCAAAACAATTGAAAAAAAATTGTAACGCAATTCGATAATATGATTTATAACAATGTTTTGAGTAGGTCCAAATGCTTGCAGACTGGCTGGATTTTAACTGTAAATGCCTAGACTCCCATATTCCTTTCTCAAAAATGATTTCCCTCTCTGTTGCGAAAAAATTTAATATGATTTATATGTTAGAATGAAGAAGTTCAGCCCTACGCAAAATTGGATATAAAAAGTATATTCTTATGCGCAGTAATAATTAGAGCATTATCTGAACAAATCTGAATTGGGTTGTGGTCCTCGGACTCACGGATCAAAGGTCCGTGGTTCGAATCCCACTCTACCCCAACTTGATTCCCATTTTCTAATAGTGAGGTATTTACAACTCGTTGAAAGTGGCCCTTAAAATGAAATATTTTGGTATATCATAAGAATGCAAATATTTCATTTAAAAAAAAAAATTATACAGCAAAATTTCTTGAAAATGTAGAAAAAAAAAATATTTTGATAAAAACAAACTACTTTGCATGACATCATTAGTTCTTCCGAATCAACTAATGATAATAGAGTTGTGAGGATATGCGTGATAGGGAATTTTGATAAACAGGTATTTGAAAATTGTTTTTCTGCAACTGTCTTGATAATGCCTCCCTAAAATTGTGCGAAAAAGACAACTGCATATCTGGCCTTTTATGCCCAACTAAAATAGATAAATAAATAAATCACTGTTCTAGTGCCAAAATCCAGGGAGAAAATATGGAAATATATTTGTGTGAAGAAAAGTCAGACTGTGTTTCCTCTTAAGGTCATTATTAAGTATACCTAACTTAACATTAGTTTATAATGCTTTTACGTAACCATAGAAACAGGTTTAGTATTCTTAAATAAAACCATCAACCTAGTAATACACATAGACGCACCCTGAGCCCTCTAAAATTATGACACTTAACTCAGGCCCAAAGCGTATTTAGTCATTCTTTAACCGCCAGTCGGGTTTTGGCGTGAGCTTGACATTTAATTCGAAACCAAAATGACTAACTGTTTCGTGAAAACATGCGAAAACCGTTCAGATAAATGTAAAAAGATGTATAACTTTTCATTGGTATGTAAGTACCTAGGTACTTGATTATGATTTAATTCCAAAACTAAAAATAATTCATATTAAAATATAGAATTATTTTTGTAAATGTCAAACTCTGCTCTGGGAGCACTTAATGTGGGAACATGATTTTCAAAAATGTATTGAATGTCAGATAATATTATTCTGGCATTACAAAATTTCTAGTAAAAAGCGAATGTTGTTTGTAAACATTCAAATACGATATTTTTTTGTATAGTAAAAAATAACATCCGCCCATTTTTTAAATATATGCATTCTTCTCATCGAATGCAACCCTGGTAATGGATGAATAAAACATTTACGCTCCTAACTTATTTTCTACTAATTAAATTGAATATATAAGAACTATAAATGTGCCCAGCGCAAAGCTCATTATTTTGCAAAAAATCACACGCAAATCGGTCCAGTTAGAAGTTATTTAGCACACAAACATTGCCTTTTATATATGTAGATTATCTATTTATATTTATACTAAGCAGTGTACTATATTTAAATGCATACTAAGAAACCGTCTTGTTGGAATTAAAGAAGAAACTCACAGTAAGAACGTCAGTAAAGCTGAGAAGAGAAGTGACGCTCTCTCCCGCTTTGACAACCTTTAGGGATAAGACTGAACCATCTGTAGAACGGATGAAAACATTCAGCCGTCCCGTCTGCACTACATATACATTCTCATCGGCGTCACCTGAAAACAAATGTAAAATAAAATAAAATCAGCACAAAAAAATAAGTACATCAAAGCGCAAGTTCTTTACTTCAATGCGTGGCAACAGTAGCTTGGAGAAGAAATCCACATTTGCTTGTGTATTTTTTCCGATCACGACTTAACAAGTATTGAAGACTTCCGAGATGAAGACACTGAGGACGGTAGCAGGTAAAGCTCTGAGAGATCACACGAGGAACACCAGGATAAGAGAGATATGTGAGGCTGAGGACATAGTAAAATGGAGTAGCAAAAGAGTGTTCAAAGAATGGATACCACCACATGCCCCCTATGGTCTCTTTAAAGGCCATGTCTCCATAATGTGAATGTACTACAGGAAGTTGTTCATATGTATGGACGTTTTATGCGCAGTACTGTAAGTCTCGCAGAGTGTAATGTATTGTATTAATTATAAAATGAGGACTTGCTTTATCGATCGTTGGTCTTTACTTCAGGTGAAATTACTGCACGTGTGTGTTTCACCGATCAATGGGCTATGACCCCCACAAAAACAAAAAGATGACAATGGCACAGAATACCCCAGTAGCGAAGTGAAAAAAGCCATCAAAGTAAAAAGAGGAGTGCCTTACCTATTTTGAACAGGTAGTTGCCCATGGGTATGTTGAGTATCTCCGTATATTTACAGAGCTTGAGGAAGACCGGTTTCTCAAAGTGACCAAACACTCTTATGGAATGTAGTATATAAAGAGCGTCTGGGGGGACACGCTCATTACTTGTCAGATCCTCTTCCAAGTACTCTGCTGGAGGCTCCAATACCTGAACAAAGATATGTTTATTTATATGATAAAGACACTCCATACATATGTCTTGACAAGAAACTAGAGTAGTGTAGAATGAGCTGGACGCACGTCGATTTGAATAGGGAAATATCACGTTTGTACGTATTAGTTGCAAAAAAAATACTTTTAAATTTTAGATTTCCTCAAAAACGGTTCATCGCATTGGCCACGCCCCTAATACGTCATGATTCGGTTAAATTTTGAACTTTGTTTGTGACCGTTTAAATTCAAATAGAAGATCGTCACGAATCTTGACGACACAATTGTCAAAGGCAAACATGTCGGGTTTTTGTAAAGACACATTTTTTGACAATTTCATTTTAAAAATTATGTATGAAAAAAATTCTCCACAATATCCATATTGATATCAAAAATGCAATTAATTTTTCTAAATTCATTTCACATGTTTTATTCGTAGAATGTGATATTCCTCTATTGTATTTTTTTTCAAAAATATAAGACGGGATGCGGGACTGTGTAAAATTCCTTTAGTAAAGACCTTGAGTTGCGCGGGCGCCTGCTCCTTCTTGAGCTGCAGCAGGCGGCGCGCGAACCTCATCACCGCCCGCCGCTTCCTGCCCTGGCCGCTGCTGGAGATGGACTTGACCTTGCGCAGCATCCTCCTGCCGTAGAACAGCATCTTGTCCCGCTTGCGGAAGCGGCCGCGCGCCGCCCCGTCCGCGCCCGCCGCCGCGTCCGCGTCGCCCGCCAGCACTTCGTCTAGAAGGAGAGATGCAAACGAATCATATTCCCGAAAGATAAAATATCCCTCAATAACGATTGTCAAGACAAGCATCATCATCATCCCTCTTTTCGCACCCGGTGGTGCATAGGGCATTGAGTTGATAAACCAAATGCAGCGTATTCCGATCATCTGATCACATGAAGACAAGGCGTCAGTCCAGTAACAGTTTAATATTACAATCATATAATTAAGAATAGTCCAGGAGCGTAGAATCATATTTGAATACATCGGACTGTGTCCAATAATTCCCCCACTATGCCCCACTTTTGACGCGCGCATGCAGTCGCCGCGTAATGTCGCCAGATCGTGAAAAATATAATCGTAGCACAAATGTAAGATGATTTATTTTTTTTTAAATTTTATTGTACACGCGGATAAGTTGATTGGCACAACAGAGTAAATAAGGAGAGGATCATTTAATAAGAGTAATTGAATTAATAAACTTTGATCTTTAAAAATGTAACCATTTTTATTCTACATAAAGCGGATATTTTTATGTTTAATATTTGATGTTTTAAAGACAATGTCGGTCAAATGTCCACCACGGCGTTGTTTAATCCGAGGTCCAATTTTCATTAGTTCTCTCATTAGATGAGCAAAGTAGGGAAAAAAAATTACTACCCTGGCAACACTAACAAAATGTATATTTTATTTTCTTCGACAATCTGACAGATGGAAAAATAATTACATTTTTAAGTAATGCATTTGCTACTTACACATGATATGTGATCCCATCCTTTCTTTAAGATTCCAGCAGTATTTCTACACTTTAAAATGACACAACACGGCATAGTTGAATTCAAATCGGGAGTTGCGTACTGAGTGACGTCTACAAAGAAACTAACGGGTCAAATTGTAAAACTACTAGTTTAAGAGTAGTTTAGTCGCCCTCTGTTCGATGCGCGTCTGCGGTTTCTGGACTATTCTTAATTCTATGATTACAGTTTAAAAAAACTTTAAAATCAATATTTTTTAACGTCCACCCCGCCGGGAATCGAACCCAGGACTTCAAGAATGGTAAACGCATTCGTCAACCACACAACGAGGCGTGACTAACGCGTATTTCTGTGATTTTTTATTTATTTATACATACATTTCATATTTTTAATAATGGCACAAAAAACACAAGTTCTGCTTGTACTGGGAGTAGGCTCAGTATATGAAGGGTTAGCAAGCCAGTAGCTCAATCACAAATAACTATCGACGTGCTTAAAAACATGCTAAGCATTTGAGCGATCACAAACAACGAACAATAATAAACATGCTCAAGTCATTTTTTTATTTTTAAAAAAATGTTTTTTTACAATAAACATAAGAGGTAAAACAGAGTATTCCAAAAATATAGGATAATTACAAAGCAATGAAATAAATATTAATAGTAAAAATAGTAAACAAAAATCCCACAAAGGCATGGCCTGTTCGTGGTTATACTAGAAAAAGACAATGAACTTTTGCTCCTATAATAATACAGTTATAATTTTTGTGTAACATAAGAAAGAGAAAATAAAATATACTGTAAAAGATCATAAGTTTTTTTATGGTATAATTAAAAAAGGAAATAAAAAATATTTTTTAAAAAACATAAAAATTTTCATCATTATTAAAGGGCAACAAAATATATCATAGAAAAAAAGAGTTCATATCTTTAGTTTGAATCCAGGATAGTGCGTGTTTTTTAAAAGAAAGAAAATTTTTAAAGTTTGGAATCACAGAAAAAGTAAAAAATAATTAAAAACTTTTGGGCCTATAAAATATGCATGTCTCTATTATCGCGTCATAAGTTAACGCGTGTGTAATCTCTAAGTCAACGCTCGTGTCGGTTTGTTTTTTGTTCTCCTCGTAAATAAATACAGTTCATTGGCAAAAAATCGGCGTTTACTATAAAAAATAATACAATATATTGCATTTGCAAAATAGTAAGGAGTATCTAATACAAAAAAGTCCAAATTAAATTACAATTACTATGGCGACTGCTTTTCTTGACATTTGGCTTGCCAACCATCGGCTAAATGCAATAAAAAGCATGATGAATGATAAATAAAGAAATAAAAATATCAATTTTTGAATATTTTCCACATTTACATCGGTAAAGTTAAAATATGTGATTGCGCAGCAGGATCATACGTCGCAAAACGTAAATATTTTGACATTTAAAATTAGGTGTTCACGGATGTTGCATTGTGATCGCGAATACGATAAACAACCATGGTGAGAAATTGTTAGCACGTCGCTTATTAGCACGTCGATAGTTATTTATGATCGAGCTACAGAAATATTAGTATGCCTGATGTTGCAACCGGTTCCTATATGGGCAAATGGCTGTTCTAAGAAACCAATTTGCTGCGGCAAATACGGTTATCGAATATGTTTCCCATAAATAAAAATAATATTGAAGATTGATCTTAACAAATTACAACAGGGATGGAAAACATTTTGGGGAAGGGAATATTAATGTTTAGGCATTTAAAAGGCTTATGACCTGTCATTGGCTGATTTAAATGCACACTTTGGGCAATGTGTAACATTTATAATTTTTCCTATGTTTGAACATCCATATTTCTTAAATATAGTATTTTCACAAGTCGGGAACAACGTTAATTTAGAGCAAATTATTACGATGTTATTCATAAAACTCAATATATTCAAAATATGTTTTCATGTATAATTTTCGGGTTTAAAAATGAGCACATACAAAACGGCTCGCAGTTGGCATTACGTCATTTTGACGTCACGCGTTATGACCGCCGACTGCGCTTCTAGTAAATATTGCGTACATGTTGGGTGCCAAAACGTCATACGTGCCGTTTGTCCCACAAGGCACCAATCGTCTCGTTTTCGGATAATTGAAAATATGCATATTTTAAACCTTTGTAGAAAATTTATCCGACGCGATGTTACACAAAAAAAATATTACTACCGTTACTCATTGTAATTTTTAGCTTAATTATTAATAAAAAAATAATAAAACAAGGTAAAAAGACCCTATTCTTCCAACTGTTGATTTTAGTGAAGTTGACGAGCTGAAACCTTCATTGTTGGGAAGAGATTCATCTGATCGAATTATTTCTCATACTAGGTAACGCCTGGGTTCGACGTGCATTAATTAACAACTGCGGCAAGCCTACACGCAACCTTCCGACTGCGCAGTTATGCGCGGACTGAAGTAAAATACACTTGCGCTTCGTCTAATTCTGGAATATGGAACTGCGTTAGATTTTTCAGTACTGAATTCAAAAGTTCGCGCATGCGTAAATTGAGATCTTTATTATCTCCGTTGAAGTAATTTTAACAAACCAATCCACGTTTATATTTCGTGTATTGTGACGATTTTCTAACAAATTTAGCAGTTAAATCAGTTGACACGATGGTATTATAATATGTATTAAACTATGAAATATAACACTTTTATGGTGAAATTATAGCATAAAATTTCTTTTTAGTTCATTTTAAAGCACTTAACTCGAATAACTGTTGGTAGTAGGTACCAGGGGCGAATCGTCCAAATAAGCGATTATGCACAGCTTACCATTATATTTGACTTTCTATAATAATGTTTTAATAGTAACTACGTTTGTGGGAAAATAAATAAAATAATTATTATTTATTATAAATTACCACTACTGTTAAAATCTTCTTACAAAAAAATATATAAAGTGCGCCCAGCGCCCAGCTCGATCTCAGTGAAACTAGCCGATTACCTCAGCTTATTTCTCCATACAAAAAAGTACGCTGTATTTTACAACTTTAACACAGTCCTGTTTTTACAGTACTAAAACAAGCTTGTAGATAAAAAACATTATTTGAAGATTCCTTATTTCGAAACTAGTATTTCAAACAATATTTCTGAAGGACTTTTTATTACTATATATTACTAGCGAACCCGACAGACGTTGTCATGCCCGAACATCGGCTTGCCTGCCATTAGCTGGTTCAGCAAACGTTTTTTCAATATTCAATTTTTCGATAAACTATATACTAAGTGACATTTGACATTGAGTTTGACATTCCAATCTTTTCGTTTCGTCATTGTGTGATTTGCTGTTGCCTAAAGCAAAAGCAAAAAAAAAGTGTGCAATACCTCGTTATCCTGCGCCGATTGGCTAAGGCTCGGTTGTATGATCGTTAGTAATGGTAAAAAATCTGTAGTAATGTCCAAAATAGAAAAAAATAATTCGTTAATAAACTAAACTCTAGTAAAACTCAACTTTCGTTTTAAAAGTACTTATTTGTGAATAAATTCCAAAACTAAAAGTTGTCAATATTAAAAAAATATTGAATTTAAGTAGGTACTTGTTTATGGTTGAATTCCAAAACATAAAATAAATATTTTTTTTAAATATGGCATTCTTTTTGCAAGCGTCAAACTCCGGCCGTCTCACCAACAAAGGGGTGTACTTATGTAGGAATATGATTTTTAAAAATGTATTGAATTTAATATTATTTTAGTGTTAGCAAAAATCCAATAAAAAGAAATAAATGGGTAGAAATTATAAGGAATTTAAGGGAAGAATCTGATTGAGATCCACAAAAAACAAATGCTATTTGTAAACATTCAAAAACAAACTTTTTTTATACACAAAAAGACCATATCTTTCCATTTTTTTGCAAATGCATTCTCCTCGAATGCAACCCTGGTAGATCGATGAACAAAACTTTTACGCTCCTAACTTCTTTTTTAAATATTCGATTGAAGATTTTAATCTCTACGAACACGCACAGCGCAAAGATCTATATTTCTCTAAAAACTGCACGTAAATCGGTTAAGCCGTTAAGGGAGAGTACGGTGACATCACACATACAGAATGATTTTATTTACAGGTAAACTATAAGAAAAATATCATATATTTGTACCTACATAGAAGGTACATAATATAATGGAAGTAATTTATACTATAAATTGATATTTTTCTGTGGTTGTGTGATACAACAACTCTCATCCATGAAATCAACTCAAACGATGTAACTTCGTGATATATTATATAGATATATTATCCGTTACTTTAATACATATTTTTTTATAAAACAAATAAAAAATATTACTATGAATTCAGTCGATATTAGGTATTCAACTGAAATGTCAACTGGCCGAATCGTTCTAGTAATTTATAGTGCTAAAAACGGCCGCGTGGAGCGCTATGTGTGCTGCAATATGACGTATGAAAGTAATTATAGTCTTATGTCAAAAGTACCATCTCAAACAAAAATAGTCCTTAAGAAATAATGTTTGAAATACTGTTTTCCAAATCAAGAATCTTCAAATAACTTGTGTAATCTGCAAGTTTGATCTATGATAAAAACCCGCACTGGGGTTAATACATTCAAAATATAGTATACTTATTTGTATGAAAAAATAAGCTGGAATATCGGCTAGTTTCTTGGCTCACCGCAGGCGCTGGGCGCGCTTTATTATTTTTTTTATTTATATTAGGATAAAAATACAAACGGTGGAAATGATTAAAAATAAATGTTAATTATTTATTTGTTTTTATTTTATTTTATTTTATTTATTTACTTAAGTTAGTTAATATTACATTGTAACTAATATATTTACAATTATAACAAATACTTATTAAATATTTCTTACATAACTATGTACATTATTACAATAAACATAACATTTTTTTTTTAAATCCGTAAGTTTTCTTTCATTCTTCATACTTTCAGGCATCTCATCATACAGTTTTAACCCTTTATACATTAAGCTATTTTGTGATTTTGTTTTTTTCTTAAGTGGTAGTCTTATCCTATTTCTATTTCTTGTCCTATATTTATGTACATTTCTATTTAATATAATTTCACTTATAAAATACTTTGGCATGAGATTATTAAACACTTTATATATAAATACAAATACATTATACAATAGTCTTTTCTTTATTCCTATCCAGTTCAATTGTTTTCTCATTTTTTCAACACTATTATATTTGCTTTTTTTCAGTATAATTCTCATTGCTCTATTTTGTAGTATTTCAAACTTGTTTATGTCTCCCTCGTTAGCTAAATATAATATAGTAGAGCAATAGTCCCAATGAGGGGCAATTATTGTTTTGTATATAAGTTCTGCACTCTTTTTATTTATTTTTTTTCGAATTCTTCCTAGGAAGAAAATCTTTTTTGAAATTTTCTTATGTATATATTCAAAGTGTGATGTTAAATTTAATCTGGAGTCAAGAATAATTCCTAAGTATTTCATTTCATCAACCCTTTCAATAATTTTACCATCAATATTTACATTCATTGTTATGCCATGTGCTTTATTACCTATTTCCATATATTTTGTTTTACTAACATTTAATTTCAATTTATTTATCTTTAGCCATGACGATATGTTCTGTAGATCTTCATTCAATTTATTAATTGAGTCTTCATAGTTTTCTCCCGCTATATATATAAGGGTATCATCTGCGAATAGTCGTACTTTGCAGTGCTTTATTATCTGTGTGATGTCGTTTATATATATAATGAACAATATTGGTCCTAGCACTGATCCTTGGGGGACACCTAGTTCATTTTCAATCGGTTCCGATTCTGAGTTATCTATTTTTGTTATTTGGTTCCTTTCACTTAGATATTCTTGAAACAAAATTTCTAAGTGAAAGGAAAAAATAAAGTTACAATAGAACGTTATTATAGTTAGTCTAATATAATGGTAAGCTGCGCATAATCGCTTCTATACACGGTTCGCCCCTGGTATATAAAGTGTTGAATAAATAAATAAACAGTTTACGCACGCTCCTTAGTTAGTAAGTAAGTAAATTTTCTAAATAAACCTGCATTAGAATCTTACCTTTGTATTTCCATTTTCTATATAAAAGCATTACTAACACTAGCAGCGCGGAGAGCAGTCCACAGATAACAGACCACAGAACCTGGAATCAAACGAAACACCATTTAGTAAAGAAACATCTCTGGCATACAACTTCAAGTAGGTACTTTTGTTTTAACATCTTTAATAATCAACAATATTTTGAGTTTGTCCAAATTTTTGTACACAAGGACTAGATTCAACTCCCCGGGGAGCTGTTTATATTAACATATTACAACAGAGATGAAGAACATTTAAGAAAAGGTAATATAGAATTCTAGGCATCTACAGGGCTTGTGACCTGTCAACGGCTGGTTTAAGTGGCCACTTTACACACTGTGTAACATTCACCATTCTGCCTATATTTGAACATCTAACATCTGCATAAATAAAGGTTTCAGCTCTTTAACTTCACAAACATCAACAGATGAAAGAATTGAAAGAATATACATGTTTAAATATAGGCAGAATGGTGAATGTTACACAGTGTGTAAAGTGACCACTTAAACCAGCCATTGACAGGTCATAAGCCCTGTAGATGCCTAGACTTCTATATTACCTTTTCTTAAATGTTTTTCATCTTTAATCTTTAATAATATGCCACACTAGGCTTCATACGACACAAGACTTAATATATATCTATTATTTTTTTTAAATTATGAAGTTGTCTTTTTTGCAATCTTCAAATGCACATTTTCACACCGGATCCGAAAAGTACAAATTTTATTAACATATTACAACAGAGATGAAGAACATTTAAGAAAAGGTAATATATAAGTCTAGGCATCTACAGGGCTTATGACCTATCAATGGCTGGTTTAAGTGGCCACTTTACACACTGTGTAACATTCACCATTCTGCCTATATTTGAACATCTATATTCCTTAAATTCTTTCGTCTATTGATGTTTGTGAAGTTAAAGAGCTGAAACCTTTATTTATGCGGGTGAGATTCATCCTATTAAATTATTTCACCGACATACTAGGCAACGCCTGAAAATGTTATTTTTTCAATTTCTATACTTCTTCATGGACCGGGTGGATTTATAAACAATATTTTGAAGAAGATTTTGAATGAAGAACATTTAAGAGAAGGTAATATAGAAGTCTAGGCATCTACAGGGCTTATTACCTGTCGATGGCTGTTTTTTTTTTTTTTAAATTTTTGTTTTCTTACAATAAACATAATAATAAAACAGAGTATTAAAAAATAAAGCATAATTACATATCAACGAAATACATATCAATAGAAAAATAGTAAACAAAAAAATCCCACTAAGGCATTAAGTGGCATATTCATCTCTGTTGTAATATGTTAATATAAACAGCTCCCCAGGGAGTTGAATCCAGTTCTTGTCTACAAGAATTTGGACAAATTCAAAACATTGTTAAATTTTTTTAACTACGCTGGATTTTAAGGTGATTCTAAGTGAAAATATTGAACCAATTATTTATGGATGGCGCTTTTATAAGTTTTTATTGAAAAATGCAATTTTTTCGTTTATTTTCAATGGAAATTTTACAAAACTTGGTTTGCGGAAACTGTACACTATATTGATTGTAACAAATACCATAACAATACAATTTAGGTCATTTTCACAAAATGGTGTACAAAATCAAAAAATAAATTAACTTTTTTTATTCTCCATTGAGCTGGTGAAGATAATTGGACGTAGTTATGCAGAAAGCGTCCAACATACTACGATATCTTTATGTGCTGAAAACGTCCAAGCTCGAAGTGCTATATTTTTTTGCCAATTAAAGAAATTGATAAAATTGATATAAATAAAGAGCAGCAGAAAACATTCAAACCACTAGGACGTTTTTAAAGTTAATATAGCAGTGATACGCGTGATGTGGGTTAGAAATTTCTTTAATTGGCAAAAACAGTATAGCACTTGGAGTTTGGATGTTTTCAGCACATAAAGATACTGTAGTATGCTATCGAAACCGGCATTGATCATTTTTAGCAGTTCGAGGGTTGGACGCTTTCTGCATAATTACGTCCAATTACAAATCTCACAAAAGTTTTTTTTAAAGTTTTTCTTAAATATCTCAGTAACTCCTTTAATGGAGATTTATAAGTTTGCTTCTAATACCCGCATATGTATACGTAAATAATATAATCAGTATAACAAAATAAGAAAGCCCTAATGTCGAAATTAGAGCAGAATGCAAGGCTGAGTTAAGCATTATCGACAAAATTAAGAAAGGTCTTTTGCGATGGTTCGGTCATGTGGAGCGAATGAATGATGAAAGAACGGCTAAAAAGATTTATGATGCGAATGTGTCTGGTTGTAGAAGTCGAGGAAGGCCGAGAAAGACATGGCATGATCAAGTACAACAAATTCTTGAAAGTGGTCATGTGAAAAGTCGGAATAATCGACGTGCGTGCATGAGAAGATGTATGAATGTGAAGGAAGCAAAGGAAGTGTGCCAGGACAGAGTGGTGTGGCGTTCTATCCTCTCTGCCTACCCCTCCGGGGAAATGGCGTGATGGTTAGTTAGTTAGTTAGTTAGTATAACAAAATTAAGTGTGATGAAATTATCATTTTAGTAAAGAAAACATATTATTTTAGAAATTCAAAATTACTACTTAAGCGTCCAGATTTTTTGGTACTGTTTTTACGTATCTAACAGAAATAAAATAATGTTTTTATTTCAACAGTTTTGCCAGTGGTTAGAAGAGATACAGTTTCTTAACAGCATAAACTTGATTTCAAAATGCAATATTTTTTTCATATATTCATTTGTGTAACTTTTTTTCATTATTTAAGTGATCTTAAATAAAATAAAATAAACTATTTTCAACACAGAATATCTAGGTGTACCACAGGGATTGGTTCTAGGACCTGTGATAACATTTTCAACATAGAATATGTGGGTATACCACAGATATTGGTTCTAGGACCTGTGTTAAAATTTTCAGCATATAATATGTAGGTGTAATACATGGATTGGTTCTAGGACCTGTGATAACATTTTCAACATAGAATATGTGGGTGTACTACAGGGATTGGTTCTAGGACCTGTGTTAAAATTTTCAGCATATAATATGTAGGTGTAATACATGGATTGGTTCTAGGACCTGTGATAACATTTTCAACATAGAATATGTGGGTATACCACAGAGATTGGTTCTAGGACCTGTGTTAAAATTTTCAGCATATAATATGTAGGTGTAATACATGGATTGGTTCTAGGACCTGTGATAACATTTTCAACATAGAATATGTGGGTGTACTACAGGGATTGGTTCTAGGACCTGTGTTAAAATTTTCAACATATAATATGTAGGTGTACCACAGGAATTGGTTCTAGAACCTGTGATAACATTTTCAACATAGAATATGTGGGTGTACCACAGGGATTGGTTCTAGGACCTGTGTTAAAATTTTCAACATACAATATGTAGGTGTACCACAGGGATTGGTTCTAGGACCTGTAATAACATTTTCAACATAGAATATGTGGGTGTATCACAGGGATTGGTTCTGGGACCTGTGTTAAAATTTTCAACATATAATATGTAGGTGTACCACAGGAATTGGTTCTAGGACCTGTGATAACATTTTCAACATAGAATATGTAGGTGTACCACAGTGATTGGTTCAAGGGCTGTGTTAAAATTTTCAACTTATAATATGTAGGTGTAACACGGGGATTCGTTCTAGGACATGTGATAACAATTTTAACATAGAATATATGGGTGTACCACAGGGATTGGTTCTAGGACCAGTGTTAAATATCTTCGTACTTACAATGAAAACAAAGGCTCCAGACATCCATAATGCCCGAAGTTTACTCTTAAACCCGAGGAGAAAAGCCGCTTCTCTGACAATGTGCTGCAACTTATTCAAAGAAGCATATCCTCTGTACGGCACGCACTCCATCACGACAACATTGCAAAGAAACTTGCTACAAATTGCCGGGCACTTTTCACTTTATTGTTAAGTCATTGGTTAATCGATTCGACGTAGGCGAAATAGCATTATTACTGTTTTCACTTATCAATGAAGAGCTTATATTTAAATAATGCATAAAAAAATATTTTTAAGAGAGTTTGGACAAGAAAAGGAACAACGTACTAAACCCAGTAATCAAAGCCAGGCTGGCAGTGCACGACGGAGTTTAGTCTCAACACTTATGTATGGAGGTGAAACACGGAACGGGCAGAGGAGGGATTAAAACAGAATGAATAGTCGAAATGCGATATCTTAGACGAATGGGTGGATGGCGGCCTCCGTGGTGTAGTGGTCAAGACGCTTGACTCACGCACGGAAGGTTCCGGGTTCGATTCCCGGTGAGAACACAAAAATTAAAATGTTATTTTTCTCAAGCCTGGTTGTTCTGTAATGTAATTCACCACTGTAATTGGGCATCCTGGCCTGTTGTGGTGCAAAAAAATGAAATGAAATGAAATGAAATGAAATGACAAGGTTACGAATGATGAAATTGGGTGAGAGTACAAATCGGAAGTTAGGGGCGGAGAAGGAGTCGACTCCGACCTGCAACGGATCCATGTGAGTGAAAAAAAAATTGGGATGCATGAGATGTTAATGGCGGCTATTTAGGCTGGCCGTCACCAATATTTTAACTTTCCGTGAATGTAATAATCCATTAACGCAGATAGTGGCTTTCATGTCAAGCATTGATTTTTTGGTGAATTTATTTTTATTAAAAATGTTATGAGATTTGTATTTTGTATCGTTTTTCGTATCACTATAAGACATAACATATTTTTTATTCAAGAAAAATCTACTTTATAGTAAACCCTATCAAAGTGGGTAGCTCTGTGTAGCTTCAAAAACACGTTTAAAGTTAGTAAATTTGTAAAAAATAAACGTTACAAAAGCAGGGAGGGTCTACCCAAAACAGGAAAATCGGCACGTGGTCTATGGGACAGAAAAGGTCGAGGGCCTCTGGACCCCGATTACAATGGGAAGTTAACATTTATCTTCAATTTTATCTACAAAGTAAAATTAAGTTTTCTGACTTATAATTAGAAATCAAACACTGATTTGAGTCTACTGAACATGTTCAGTAGACTCTAGTTTGATTATGTCCAAATGCTTGCAGACTGGCTGGATTTCCTCCCTAGGGAGTTGTTCATGTTTAAATTTATTTCAACAGAGGGAAAACATTTTTTAGAAGGGAATATGGACGTCTAGGCATTTACAGGGCTTATGACCTGTCATTGGCTGGTTTAAGTGGCCACTTTACACACTGTGTAACATTCGCCATTCTGCCCATGTTTGAACATCCACATTTCCTCAAAGCCCTGTAAATGCCTAGACGTCCATGTAATGTTTTTCCTCCGTTGAAATAAATTTGAATACGATTTCATCATTTAAAAAATAAGAGAGATATATCAAATCTTGTATCGTATGTCGACTAGTGTGACATCACAGCCACACAAGAGTTAAACAAATATTTGGCAAGCTGATTAGCGCGTTTTATAAACGTTCGAGTCGTTCAAATAATGGTTAAATGATAACTACCCGACTTTCGCCGATTAAATCCATTGCGATACGTTATCTTATGCTGTATTTGACATTGAGAGATGTTTTGGCACGTTGTTATTCTATCGTTTCATTATTCATATTCAACGGATGTTTAATCGTTCATAACCACACCCGTAGACGGAGAGATCTGTGCTTTCCGAAACTTTTTAATATATTTTTTTATTTGTTTATTTTTCCATACATGTACATAGAATTTTAATTACAAAAATATATCTTCAAGTTAAGCTATTACATACGAGTAATTTGGAAAAAATGCCCACAAAGACTTCAGCGTCTGAGCGTGGGCCATTCCTTTTATATTGATTAATAAGTTTATAGTTTATAAATATGGTATGACATGAACATGAAAAGAAAAGAAAAGAAAAAGGAAAATAATAAGAAAAGGAAAAAGTAAAAGAAAAAGTAAAAGAAAAAGAAAAGGAAAAGGAAAAGGAAAAGGAAAAGGAAAAGGAAAAGGAAAAGGAAAAGGAAAGAAAAGGAAAAGAAAAAGAAAAGAAAAAGAAAAAGAAAAAGAAAAAGAAAAAGAAAAAGAAAAAGAAAAAGAAAAAGAAAAAGAAAAAGAAAAAGAAAAAGAAAAAGAAAAAGAAAAAGAAAAAGAAAAAGAAAAAGAAAAAGAAAAAGAAAAAGAAAATAACATATGCTGATATAACAAAAACCGGATTCATTTGCAGTATGCATTTAAAAAAAAAAGTTTCTATTTGTTTCCTCCATGCTAATCCAGGACCTCAAACCTACTTTAAAGTGTACCAGTGATTTAAGGTTTTGTAATTTTAAGGAATTAACTATGGTTAGAAGGTTGAAGGATCTTGGACCAACATGTAAGGAGTAAGGAGTGCCTCTGGGCGAACTTAGTTCTGCATCCTGGAACTGACAGTACACGATGGGATCTATTGCTAATACGATTTAAATTATTACTAAATAATTTCCTATTATGTGAACATATTTCAGGCACTGAAATAAATATAATTTTCTAAAACTAAGGAGTCCACTCTCTACGTACAGTTCATTACTAGGAAATAGTCTATGTTTTTTGTACATTATCTTGATTATATTTTTCTGTGCAATTTCTATTGAGCGAATAGGCACGTCCAAGGCTCCTCCCCATCCTATTATACCATATGTTATTGAAGATTGAATTAAAGCGTAATATACCATTTCTTATTTTCCTTTGGTTAAAATATTTTTCAGTCTTTGGAAAACATAAAATAAATATCTGAGTTTGTCTTTTAGTTAGCTATATGTTTTCCCCAGTTTAGCTTATAATCTATGTATATACACAAATATTTATAGCTTTTCCCTGAACTTATTTTGTAGCACTTATTACTTATATGTCCATTACATTTTAAATCGTGGATTTTAATTGACAATCTAAAATTACTCCGCGTGTGACGTATCAAGTTCTCTTCCGCTTCTTCTCGGTCAGTTCTGCCGATTAGTCCGTTGAATTACCGTAAACCGGAAATCTTCCACAACTCTCTTATCATTGTTTGATTCATATAAACTAGTGACGTCGTTCAAAGTAGTTCGTTTTCATTAAAATATTCTTTTAATATTTTTTAGTACATTTTTAAGAAACTTTTTCGTACAATTTAATGATCTTTATTTTACCGCGCGTAAGAAAACATTTTTTTTATCCAATTTCCCGTAAGGCTGAACTTCCTCGTTTGATGTATTTAACCATGTAACTCCACAAAACTGACTATTAAAAAAAATATTTTACTCCTTTTTAAAAAAATAAACAAACCATTACGCCGTTTTCCCGTAGGGGTAGGCAGAGGAAAGAACGCCATATCACTATATCTTTGCATACAGACCTCGCTTCCTCTATATTCATACATCTTCTCATGCACGCACGCCGATTATTCCTGCTGGCTGGCTAGCTGGCTTTTAAAAAAAAAGCTCCAACCTCAAAACGATTAAAAATGTATAAATCGTAATTAAAGGAAAAATTTCTCGGTGGAACAAAATATTTGTCACCATTAATGCGTAGATAAACGTATCGAGGGGTTCTAGACCCGTCGGTATAAACTGATGCACTTACATCAAAATTTGATGGTGGGGGTATCGATAGTATATCTTTGTAGTCGATCGGGAGAATTTTATCTTCAACTATGACGTAATACTGAAGCTGTCATTTTAGAGTGTAGATATGTGTACCGTGGCGTACGCTTCCCATTGTTTCATATCGACGTACCTACCCAAAACTTGAAGGTGGGGGGTCGGTAGTATATGTTTATAATCGCTAGAGCGAATTTATCTTTAACTATACCGTCAAGGTGAAGGTATGACGTCTTTATCTTCCCATCATAATCGAGGCCCTGAAATGTGTTAATGACTCTTTAAAAAAAGTCTAATGCCCAGTACCTTCATAAATAAAAAAAATCGAATCATCACTCTGAGTTAATTAGACAAATATTATTCACGTAATAGGTATACAAAAAAAAACAAATATACTAAACGTCAATGACCTAACAGCAATCTTATATAATATTATTATACTTTACATAATTGTAATTTGAAATAGTGTTACTTTCTATTTCTAATACACATATTTTTTAAAACGTTATGGTGAACAATATTTTGAGTTTGTCCAAATTTTTGTAGACAAGAACTGGATTCAACTCCCTGGGGAGCTGTATGAGCGGGAGTTGTCATAAGCCCTGTAGATGCCTAGACTTCTATATTACCTTCTCTTAAATGTTCTTCATCTCTGTTGTAATATGTTAATATAAATAGCTCAATAATAATAATCACCCCTGGTAGTGATAAAAAAAAATTATACACAACACGCATGCGCGTAGGAATTGTTTTGCAATATTATTAATTCCGTCTGTAGCCAACTTTTTAAAAAGTTTTGAAATCATTTCTGCGAATTAATCATGTCCAATCAATTTAATCCCAGTCAGTGAAAAATTCAATTCCCTCTTTTCTCAATCCAATGAAGTACATATTATGTACTTCTGGATTACTTTCTTTCAGCACAAAGATGCTAAGGCTACCAGATTACAGAGAGCTCTTTCGGACAGCTGTTCTCGTTTGACAAAAAATTGAGCAAATTTTACGTGTATGTGGGCACCGGCATGGAGACTTATGTCCTCAGATGCGGTGTGCGGTATGTGGCGGGCAAGCTGTAGCCAATTGTTGCTTTTATCTCGCGTATTTAAATACAAAATACGCGAGATAAAAGATTTTTTTACGGCCGAGAGAGCGTTTGGAATATCACCCCTGGTAGTGATAAAAAGTGTTTATACACAACAGGCATGCGCGTAGGAGTTGTTTTGTGATATTATTAATTCCGTCTGTAGCCAACAGTAATATTATAATTTCATAATGTTCGTGTTCAATTGAGCATCTTCTACGGTACGGTCCACTGTCAAATAATTGGCCATTTGTCTGTCATACTGACGCAGGGCAGTCGGGATATTGACGCATCATATTTTTTTCCTTAAACTGTATGCAGATATAAATTTGTTGCAACAGAGAGGGAAAACATTTTCGAGAATGGAATATGGTAGTCTGGAAAGTAAAGAAAAATAAACAAACAAACCACCACGCCGTTTCCCCGTAGGGGTAGGCAGAGAGAATAGAACGCCATATCACTCTATCTTTGCATACAGACCTCGCTTGCGCTTCATTCGTACATCTTCTCATGCACGCTCGCCGATTATTCCTACTTTTGACATGTCCATCTTCTGGTATTTGATGGACTCGATTGTGCCATGTCTTTCTCGGTCTTCCTCGTTTTCTGCATCCATCAACATTCGCGTCGTAGATCCTTTTAGTCGTTCTTTCGCTGTCCATTCGCTCTACATGTCCAAACCAACGCGGCACCCCTTCCTTGATTCTGTCGATAATGCATGTCTCAGCCTTACAGTTTACGGATCTGGACATTTGTGCACCTATCATACATCGTTTTACCACACATTCGCCTGTGAGATCGCGTTTCGACGGCATTTAACCTACTTTCATCATCATCTTTCCAATTCCATACTTCGCTCCCATACATTAGAGTTGGCACGAGAACTCCATTGTGAACTGCTAGTTTAGCCTCCTGCGATAAACATTTGTTTGCCAAAGTAGATTTTAGTGCACCGTTCACCCTGTTCCCGGCACTCACCCTCATTTCAGAATCTTTCTCGGTCTTTCCATCCCTAATAAACATACTTCCCAGATACACAAATTCTTCTACCTGATTCAGAATATCTCCGTTCACACTGATCTCACATCTATTTTCATCCCTTTCAAAAAGCATCACTTTCGATTTATCAACATTCATAAGCAAATCGCTTTTCTTGCATATATCGTAGACTTTTAAAAGTAAAGAAAAATATACTACTGAAAATGCAATTAAAATAATAAACGCAATTTAGTTATATTAACTGAAGCGTAAGACTGATCATCTTACCTCCGTGTAACTAAAATGATCAAGATACGCTGCAATAGGGAAATATCACATACTACGATTACCGATAAAAATATATGAAATGTATTTAGAATAATTCATTGAATTTTCAAAATCAATATAAGGATATTGCGGAGAAATGTTTTATACATAAATGTAAAAAAGAAGCTTGAAAAAAATACGTGGCTAGAAAAACGCGACATGTTTAGCCTTGACAGTTGTGACGTCAAAATTCGTGACCATGTTCTAAGCAAATTTCAATGGAAGGAAAAAATAAACATGAATCGTGACGTATTAGGGGCGTGGCAAATGATATGACCGTTTTTGCGGCAATTCAAAACAACAAATTTAAAAATATTTTTTATGCTACAAAGGCATTTTTTTTTTACTGGACAGTATTTTATAGACATTTAATACTTTAAAATATTTAAAACAAACTTATATTTCCCAATAGGGAAAAAAGATAGAATTACATTATTTGTGTTTTTTATTTTTCAAAAACATATTTTAAAAAATTACTTTACAATTTACAATACAATGAAAAATAAGTTTTACGTGTGTAATTATTAACTAAGATTTATTCCTAAGAGATTATTCGCAAAAGTTGGGAGAGTATCATGAAAAATGGCGATTTTGTTATTTCGGCAGTATATATTATGGGTATGTCCAAATGCTTGCAGACTGGCTGGATTTTCTCCCTAGGGAGTTGTTCATATTTAAATTTATTGCAACAGAAAGGGAAAACATTTTTGAGAAGGGAATATGGGAGTCTAGGCATTTACAGGGCTTATGGCCTGTCATTGTAAACAAACGGAAGAGTTGAGGAAATGTGGATGCTCACACATAGGCAGAATGGTGAATGTTACACAGTGTGTAAAGTGGCCACTGAAACCAGCCAATGACAGGTCATAAGTCATGTAAATGCCTAGACTACCAGAGTCCCTTCTCAAAAATGTTTTCCTTTTTGTTGCAATAAATATAAGTATATGTTATATTCACGACACATGCGGGCCATGGGTGTGTGGTATGTAGCATTACTTGAATGAAGGGGTTAGTGTCTACTTTATAGTTGAATATTTTATAAAATCGTAAACAACGCGGCGTTTTGTCGGGGAATCAAAATATAATTATATGTATATTATGCACTACGCGCGGATTATGATAGTACATAAAATTGTAAATAACTTCACTTCACACGCGAAACCTTGAGAAGGCTCTTTTACGTTCGTAAATAATTTATTATAAAGTCGGTATTGATCGCTCCACTTTGGCTTGAAAGTTGTAAGGCACACGAGCTGAAGACTTAAGACTCGAGACGTTTCAAACAAATATAGCAGCACTTGGTGTAACCGGCGAGGAACGATCGTTGACCCAGCACCGACGAAATAAACTCCGCTACTGAACTGAAACTCTGAAACATTAATATGAACTGAACGAAGAACGAATAAAAATAATCACTAAACTATAACATAACCGTCGAGTGAATAGCGATTAGTGATGTGCATAAAATTAACCGATTGTTTAAATTAAATAACTTGTTCATAGAGGTGTTCAGAAAAGTAGTAATTAGTTAATGATAATGATAAAATTATAAATAAACTTATCAATGAAACTTCTTGGTCTAGTTTAACTTTTTATTATTTTGACCAAAGAGCGCTTTCGCCTAAGTAGGCATCTTCAAGACTGGTGAATTGTTTACAACATCAAAATAATAAAAAGAAAACTAAACCAAGAAGTTTCATTGATAAGTTTATTTATAATTTTATCATAATCATTAACTATGGAGTTTTATCAAGAAATATCAACAAAAAACATCAATATTAGTAATTAGTTACTTTGGATTCGTTTCTTCTTCAAGTACCGAGCACCTAGTAATGACAATCATTAAGTATTCGTTACTTTTGTCGCTACTCGGCGCTATTTGAATCGTGAATTCAATGAGGAACTTGAGTCCTGCGGGAAATCGAATACAATAAATATTTTCTTGCGCGCGGCAAAAATTGGGGCATTAAATTGTGCGGCAAAGTTTCCTGAACATGAACATTTAAATAAAAACAAAAAAAAACGAACTACTTTGAACGACATCACTGGTTCATGCGAATCAACCAATGATAAGAAAGTTATGGAAGGTTTTAGGTTACTACTCGGTTAGATATTCGGTACAACGGTATTCGTTACTCTCCAAATGCGAATACTGTTGCTGAATTCAGTTCGGTAATATTATTACCCTTATAGATTGCCCGTATTCAAAATTGTTGACTGACAGTACTAGCATATAGGTGATAAAGCTTAAAACTTTATTACCTAACCCATTATTTTCTTTAAACAAAACTCTACGTAACATTTTTTAATTTTTTTATTTTTATTATTAATAAATTTCATAAACGGTACATGTTTTTTAAAATTATAAACAAATCTACTTTTATACATCTAGTAAATGTAACTGTAACTCTCCAAAAAAAAGACTAACTCTTGTGCTCGGATAGTGACTTACACTGTTGAGTTGTTTATTTATTAGAGTTTACATAATTTTGAATATACGAGTTCATGAGAAATAAAAATGAAAACATAGGATATGTAAAGAAAAACAGAAAATAATAATACATTCATACTAATTAAAATTTAATGCAGTTTTTACACTTGTTCAAAAAAATTCTTTAAATTTATTTATTGATATATTTTTTTTGAAGTTTTTAGTTCATTGGGGAGATTATTGTAATTTTTTACACATTGAAAAGGCTAATTACAAGGCTATTTTGACCATGACGTGTGGAATTTAGGAATTTTAATATTATTTTGGTATCTGAGTGACTTATTCATCTTAATTTTTTTTCTTCTTTACAAATTTGTATAATGGAATTTATTTTATAAAGAGTGTCCACTGTGTGAATTTTTAATAATTTATTTAAAAATACATTTAAAATAAAATAAAATAAATGAACAAATTGTCGGCTTCGTGGTGTAGTGGGCAGCGCGTTTGCCTGCCATACAGGAGCTCTCGGGCTCGATTCCCGACATGGTGCAAGCGAAATATTTATTTAAAACAGTGTTTAAACACTTTAATATTTCATAGTCCCTAGACTGGCACCTGAAGCGTAAACTGATTATCTTTCCTTTATGTAACTTTTTTTATCAAGATACGCTGCGATTGGTGTATCGATGCAATGCCCTATGCATCAATAGGTCGGGAAAGAGAATTAAGAAGTAGTAAACTTCAGATAAAATTCACAAAAAAGTTTCGCTCAACGAAGTTCGATAAAAGGTCTCTGGAAACTATTGGCCATTCCGAAATTAATAAACTCCCGATGAGTTAAAACACGAAAAATCGAATAGCGAATCCAAAATTGTCACAATAAAAAAAAAATACCTAAATCTTTTTGATAGTGATAGTTTTTTATGTAATTTATATAGGTAGTGTAAAGTACTGAGTTTTATGTTTCTAATACTCGTATTATGTTTTCTTACTATTTCGGATGTATTAACTATGTATGATATTATGTATTGTCACAAAAATGATTATTTATTTTACTTCATCTATATTTTCCCTGTTTATGTTTAGTTTATTGCATTCTTTAAGTTTTCTTATTGCTTACTATCAGATATTTCAATTTATTTATTTCCAACCAATAAGATATTTGATTCAAATCTATTTGCATCTCATTGCAAGCATCATCGACATTGCTTTCAGCCACATATAGTAAAGTGTCATCGGCAAAAAATTTAACAAAATAATATTTTAAACATTTAACAATATCAATTATATAAACAATAAAAAGTATTGGCCCAAAACTGGTCCTTGTGGAACTCCTAATGTGTACAAAAAAAGTATCTTTATGAATAATTTTGTATCAGCCTACTAAATAACAGGTGTAATTCGAAAATGAATAGAAATATATATTTATATATCGTAAGCGTACAGCGAAAAGTTTTTTTTTGCAAAATTGATAGCCGTATATCGATCGAGACAGTTTATGAACATCTGCTACAGGGAGTATTGTCAAAATCAAAACACTAGCATACTAATACAATACGTTGATAATGCTTTGTACTATTTAAAACAAAACACAATTAAAATCGAAAGCGTACTAAATAGCAAATTGGGTCTATGTAATAACTTAAGCATTGCTAGTAATTGGTTGTTTTTCCAAATATAAACGAATTTTAAAAAAAAGTAATAATTAATATTTGCGTTCTTACAATTTACCCAAATATTTCATTTTGAGGGCCATTTTTAACAAGTTGTAAATAACTCGCGATTAGAAAATGTGAATTAAGTTGGGGTAGAGTGGGATTCGAACAACGGACCTTTGAGCAGTGAGTCCGAGTCACTAGCCACGGGACCACAACCCGATTTGGTTCGATTTAATGATAATAAAACGGAAAAGGTCCTAGGTTCGAATTCCGCTCTATCACAACATTTCTTATTTTGCAATACGATTTTTCGGACGGCTAGAAAATGGCTCCAAAAATTGTAAAATTTGAGTAAATCATAAAAATACAAAATTTTATATTTTTATTTTAATAAGCCATACAGCGCAGTTATTTTTCTTGAATTTTATTTTCCTTGTGCTGTATTTTGATCAAAATTGAATTTTACGTTTTCGTTATGACAATACACCACCCACCCACACATTCCTTAAAACATTCAAACAAATATATTCGATAGTAAACTATTTTCAGTACATTATATCGTAAACTTTAGAAAAGTTTCGTCGTACAATTAAATGTTTGTAAGATTTTTATGCTAGGAACTTGTAACACTAAACTACGGCATTGGCTCCGCAAAATCAATCGGTTATTCGAATAGCGTGGTCCAAATTGTTCGATTTATCGGTCACGTCCATCGCTATGAGTGACGCGCAACAAGTAACTGGAAATGATAACAGGTTTTTTATTTGACTGCGGCGTTCGAATGTCGTGGGGCTCGCATGTGCTCGCGATGATAGCGAAAATTTGCTGATGACGCGAAGATAAGCCATGGTGTTATTTGTATGCGCAAAAAGCGGGTCAGAAGGGCGGGAACTTTAGAACAAAGAACATATTTATTTATTTATTACTAGCGGAGCCGACAGACGTCGTCCTACCCGAACGTTGACTTGCCTGCTATTAGCTGGTTGAACCATCGTTTTTCGTAAATAAGGACACGCGTCATATATTTTGGACTTTTTTGAGCTATTTATATATTCGTAATAAGAGTGTGTTTTTCGTTTTTATTTACTTATGTGATTGGCTATAATAATTATATTAATTATAGATGAAAGAATTGAAGGAATATAGGTGTTCAAATATAGGCAGAATGGTGAATGTTACACAGTGTGTAAAGTGGCCACTTAAACCAGCCTTTGACAGGTCATAAGCCCTGTAGATGCCTGGACTTCTATATTACCTTCTCTTCAAAGTTCTTCATCTCTGTTGTAATATGTAAATCTAAAGATTAATTTAGATATGAATTTGACTTAGTTTAGATATGACACATACAGCTTTTATGCTTAAGAAACAATTGACATATTTTTTACATTTGCATGAAGTTGATAAATACTAAATAGTGTTATATCTCAAAACATGACTTTTGCAAATAACCTCCCTTTTACTTATGACGGCAGATTGCTGCCGTCAGATGCCACTACTTTTAAACACATAAAAATTGACACCCATCCTTCTCCATCAATTTTTTTTCATGTTCCCAACTATGTCACCAGAAGCCAAAATCTGCTATTTATTAAATCTTCCAAGAGCAACATTGGTTTTGATACCCCAATGTCCAGAATGTGTAGATTAGTCAATTCGTCACAAAACGTGGATTTTTCGGGATAGATCTACCGGCTTTTCGTAGATTTCTTCGCCATTAAAACAGTGTGGGATGAAGATGGACTGGCATGGTTTAGCTAGAAGTCTTATATGTTTATAAATATATTGTACGCCATTATTTAATTGCCATTGTTTGTCTTTGTTGCATACTTTTATGTTATATTTGTTCAGTTTCTTGTACAACTGTTTATTTTTATTTATTATTTACATACAATATTACATTTTTACTATTTTTTAAAACATTTTCAAAAATTTTTTTTACAGGACTCACCATCAAGCCAATTCATTTTTTTTTTGTTTTTAGTACATTTTTTTTTTGCACCACAACAGGCCAGGAGGCCTAATTACAGTGGTGAATAACATCACAAAGCACACAAGCTTGATTAAAATCACATTTCAATTTTTATGTACTTACCGGGAATCGAACCCGGAACCTTCCGTGCGTGAATCAAGCGTCTTGACCACTACACCACGGAGGCCGCCTTTTGCTTGTCGGTAAAGATCCTTTACATTAAAACATATTTATTTATTTATTTTAAAGAAACAAACAGTCGACAATGATATAATAACATTTTTTAAAAATACAGTTTAAAGGCAGACCAGCAAAGTTTCTAAATAAAAATCATACATATTATTCAATTGTGTTACAACAAAAGGATGTGTTTATGTGTATTTGTAAGTATAAATGTGTGTTTATGTGTATTAGTGTAGGAGTAAGTGTTCAGGAGTGTGCATCATTAAATAGTAAGTGGGATCGTATCGCAGCCAGAAATAATAAGTCTTAATTTATTTTTAAATAAATTAAGGGGTATGTAAAATATATCAATAGATACACTACATCGTTGTATAATAATAATTACTACTAACTTAAATATAAGGAGCGAAAAAAAAAGTTCATATAATTTATGTTTTCAAATAATATTTAGAAAAATATTTTTAAAAAAGGAAAAAATAAGTAAATGATATCGATAAGATAAAAAACAAATACAAATTTCTTCTTGTAAGTGTTGTAATTGGCTTAGGCCGTATATAAAATAAATAAATAAATAAATATCCGTACCCTTCAAATGTATGAAATGGTATTTTTAACACGAGTATGAAAAAAAAAATCCACTTAATAAACGATGATTAAAAATAAAATAGTTTTTCATGTGAGAATATACAAAGAAGACTTAATTACAGAGATAGTCAAAAAAATGTTCAGACACTTTTATACTCTACGCATTGACATATTAATTCACATAGACACGCCCCGAATCCTCAAAAATGATGACATTTAACTCATGCCCAAATGCTCAGTCATGCCCGACGCGTATTAAGTCGTTCTACGACCGCCAACCAGGTGTGACGTTCAGAATCCAATCCAAAATGTCTACTTGGGTCATGAAGGCGTGTAAAAACCTTTCGGATAAACATTGCAAAAAGGATTGTGTAACGTTTCATTGGTAAATATAAGAGACCAACAAAGCTTAAAACTATTAATATTCAAATATTATTTTTTGTAAACGTCAAATTACGCCTAGCGGCGCAATTGCGAAGCTCTTCTTAGTAACAATGATGCACTGATAGAAATACATTTTTATAATATATTAATCTTTTCGTTCCTAAAAATCCTATGAAGAGAAATGAATGGGTCGAATTTTTTATGAATTTAAGCAAAGAACCTGATTGGGATCGACCAAAAACGAATGTTGATTGTTAACGTTAAAACATAACCTTTTTTAGGTATCAAAAAAGAGTATTCTTTAGTTTTTGCCTCAATCCGGCAATGGATCCTCGTTTAATGCAGCCCAGTAGCTCTATCACAAATAACTATCGACTTGCTTAAAAACATGCTAAGCATTTGAGCGATCACAATGGACAATAATGAACATGCATAAGTTGTCGCGGTCACAAGTCAACGCGTGTGTAATCTCTAAGTCAACGCTCGTGTCTGTTTGTTTTTCTCGTAATATGGTTCATTGGCGAAAAATCGGCGTTTACTATAAAAAATAATACAATATATGCAAAATAGTAAGGAATATTTAATACAAAAAAGGGAAAATTAAATTACAATTACTATGGCGACTGCTTTTCTTGACATTTGGCTTGTCGACCGCCGCGCCGGCTAAATGCAATGAATAGCATGATAAATAATAAATAAATAAATAAAAACAGCATTTTTGGAATATTTTCCATATATACACCGGTGAAATTTAAATATGTGATTGCGCAGCAGGATTATACGTCGCGAAACGTAAATATTTTGACATTTCATATTAGGTGTTCACGGATGTTACATTGTGATCGCGAATACGATAAATAACCATGGTGAGAAATTGTTATCACGTCGCTTATAAGCACGTCGATAGTTATTTGCGATTGAGCTACTGGTCTAAATAAACGTACGTTTTCGTGTTACCGCTTTTAACAATATTTTACTCTACAGGGCGTGTCTATGTATCATATGTCAATGACCTGGACCAAGAGGAAGAAGAAAAAGAGAATAATGCAAATATTTCATTTATAGATTAATCTATAAAATGATGTTACTATGGAATTATCATATTTAGACATATTACTCTAATTATATCAATTATTCAGCACAGTATAAATATTTTTTATCGCTACCGATAAAAATATACGCGACCTCTCAATTTGCGGGAGTCAGACCTTGAAATGTTAGATTATATTATTGTTATGTAAATTTTTGATGTCACTCAGAATGTACATATTTTTAATTATCGTATTAAGATATCGATTTATTTTTAAACTGATAAACGTCATAGTTATGCGAGACACGACAGTGGGAAGTAGAGAGTTATCTTTAACAACTGTCTATAAGGAGAAATAATTATTAAAAAATTGAAAAAAATAGGAATAAAAGGAAAAACTATAAAATGGTTTGAAGAGTACCTTGGCGATAGATACCAAATAACGAAGGTGAATGATGAAATTTCCGAGCCCCTCAAAATTTCATTGGGAGTACCACAAGGATCGGTTCTCGGACCGGTTTTGTTTATTATATACATAAATGATATTGTCGAAACATTAAAATATTCAAAAATAAGACTCTTTGCAGACGATGCCTTAATATATATATCGGGAGAAAATTATAAAACAATTATGGACAGACTAAATCATGATCTTAATAGTGTATCACTGTGGCTAAAAATTAATAAATTAAAATTAAATGTTAACTAAACTAAATATATGAATATAGGAAACAAAAGAATAGAAATTACACCATCAATTGTAATAGAAAATGAAAAACTTAATGAAGTCACTGAAATTAAATATTTAGGTGTAATGTTGGATTCAAAACTTACATTTCACCAAAACGCTAAGATGGTAATAAATAAGATTGCAAAAAAAATATCAATTTTGGGAAGGATCAGAAGATTTATTGATAAGGACTCCTGCAAAACTATTTACAAAACAATTATTGAACCACACGTTAACTACTGTAGTAGCATTTTATTTTTATCAAACAAAGAAAACATAGATAAACTAACTGTATTCCAAAATAAAGCCTTTAGAATCATTTTGAAAAAAAAACAGATATACGAGGGTAAAGTCGATGGTAAATGAAATGAAATTATTAACATATAAACAAAGAATATTTTACAATACAATGATATTTGTTCATAAAAGTATAAACTCTAATAAAAAAACAGAATTTTGGAAAAAAATTGATCGGAA
Source organism: Micrasema longulum (assembly GCF_059751315.1). Taxonomy (NCBI): domain Eukaryota; kingdom Metazoa; phylum Arthropoda; class Insecta; order Trichoptera; family Brachycentridae; genus Micrasema; species Micrasema longulum. The sequence continues at coordinate 108,725 of NW_028278627.1, forward strand.
CCAGCATGAACACGATCACAATACTAGAGAAAAGAACAAAATTAGACTTCCATTTAGAAAAAAGGCAAAGTCACAAAATTCAATTTTATTTAAAGCAATTAAAAAGTATTACGAAATGGAAAAAAATATTTGTGAAGAAAAAAACATATCAAAATTTAAAATAATGGTCAAGACATATGTGATAAACAATTTATAAATTAAATATATTTTCAATGTTATTATTAGAACACACATAACAATATGTATGATATGTGTGCCCTACTTTAAGATTTAAATAAATAAATAAGGTAAAATCTTATAAGGAAGTTCAGTATTTAAAAAAATCAAAATATATGTTAATAGACTATTTGACTAACCCAACAAAATCTTAATGTTTTTATATATCGTATTGCCAGCGCTGATGTTTTGTATTTCTCAAACTGAATGCCCAATTTAAAAAAATGCCGAAGTCCAATTTTATCGGTTTTGAGTTGGCAACTCTGCCGTGTAGAGCATTTTGTGAACTATACATTAACCTAATTAATATTTCGATAAATAATACCCATATCGAAATTTGAATTGGAAAAATTATTGAATGAAGAGTTTTTTCCCTGAGAAAAAATCCCTTAGTCATTTAAATACTTTAAAAAAATTCTTAAGTCCTGACCTTAGGCTTAAGTCCACTTTTTTACAAACAATAATTTTGTAACTAAACATGTAACAATTTTGTATTTTTTTTATCTTAAAATAAAGAAGAAGAAAAACTTTACAATACGTATTTTAAATTTTCCGAAATTCTGTCATTAAATATTTCATGAACAAAATAAACACTTCAAATTGAAATATCTTAGAACTACAAAAATGGACCTGAAAAAAGGCATTTTTTGAAATTAAGCATCCAATTACTCCGCGTATGACGTATCAAGTTCTCTTCCGCTTCTTCTCGGTCAGTGCTGCCAATTGGTCCGTTGACGTAACGTACACAGGCAATATTTTACAAATGTCTTATCATTGGTTGATTCATATGAACTAGTGACGTCGTTGAAAGTAGTTCGTTTTACTAATTTTTTTTGCTAAAAAAGTTTTAACTTTGCCAAACAATTTAATGCTCTAATTTTTACCGCGCGTCAGAAAACATTTTTTTTATAAATAATTTCCCGCAGAGCTGAACTTAATTATTTAATAAGCTCCGCTAGCAGAAATACGTTTAATAATAATTAGCCCTAATATATTGAGAAATTTATTGGGATGAGACGGTTTGGGTTGCAATGCACGATATATTTAATGGATTTTTAGTAATGATAACATAATTTTAACTGACATTTAATACATTTTTGAAAAAGGAATTCTTACACTATTTTTTTTATAAATAATTTCCCGCAGAGCTGAACTTAATTATTTAATAAGCTCCGCTAGCAGAAATACGTTTAATAATAATTAGCCCTAATATATTGAGAAATTTATTGGGATGAGACGGTTTGGGTTGCAATGCACGATATATTTAATGGATTTTTAGTAATGATAACATAATTTTAACTGACATTTAATACATTTTTGAAAAAGGAATTCTTACACTAAATGCACCACTGTTGGTAAATAGCGCAGAGTTTGACATTTGCAAATAGAATTCTATATTTGAAAATGCATTATTTTATGTTTTGGAATTCAACCATAAACAAGTACCTAGGTACTTTATCAAATTCAATATTTGAATATTAAAAAAAAATAGATTTGTAATTCAATCATGAACAAAGTACGTATTTATCACTGAAAAGTAGTTTTCCTTTTATCCGGACAGTTTTTGCACGCTTTCACGATACAGTCATTTTTCTTTTATTATTTATTGACAGACTTATACAGTCCATCCCGACAATAGTAAGAAAATTTTCTAAAACTAAATACAGGTACAAATGAAATAAAATACAACTAAATAACATTAAAGTTAGGACAAAAAAAATACTACCTCAAGACAGGATCTGGTCTATCTTAGTTCTTTCTTTTCTTTAGGTTTCGTATTAAATGTCAAGGTCATGTTGAAATCCGTCTGGGAATTAAATAATGAATAAATTCGCATTGAGCATGAGTTGAGTGTCATAATTTTAGAATGTTCAGGGTAAAACGCGGTCTGACTTATCTTTATTAACACATATTCCCGTATTTTCTCCATGGACTATGGCACCAGAATAGTGATTTGAGCACGACGAGACCTCTTAGCCAACACATGAGGAGATAAAACGAAAAACTAACCCTTATTACGAATATAAAAATAGCTAAAAAAAGTCCAAAATAAACAACGTGTGTCCTTATTTTACGCAAAAACGTTTGTTCAACCAGCTAATAGAAGGCAAGCCAACGTCTATCGGGTCCACTGGTATATAATAAATAAAGTTGTTTTACCGTAAAAACTCGTATTTTCACATGCCTGGTTCTCTCGTATTGTGTCCATAAATTTGGCTGCACATGATGTGACAATAGCAAACTTTTGTTCTTCATTTAACGAGAACGACGTCAGTGCTTCCATTTTTCATTTAAAAAACACACATCAACAAAGCATTGCATTATTTATCACGGTTTATCGCATCAGCTGTGCGGCTGTCAAAATTAGAATAAATACATATATTTTGTTTTTTGGTCTTCCGCTTTTGCCTGTTTGATAATTTTCACGCGAAAAGAACTCAAAACTTATCTTATTTAATGTGTACGCAGATAATTGGTAGAATTCCATATTAAAATTTAGTACGCTACTCGTATCCAAAATAAAACACTAAGGTATATTGGATTTAATTCTACTTTAAAAAAAATATATATGTGCCGCGTTTCGTCTTGTTAGGAATGAAACCTATATTTAGGCACTACATTATTGTACAATATAAATATATAGGGTGTTCTTTAAACCCTGTCACATCCGAAACCACGATGAACAGTATGAGCAAGAAGACATATCGGCACATTAAAATATTTTTTAGAACAAATAAATTTTTTGAAAATAAAATATTAAAAAAAGCCAATGGTTGCTTACTTCTGCAGGGGTGAAACGAGGAGGGGGAAGGGGGGAGTCTGATACTGCGCCGCTCTTCCCCCACTTCTCCCCTGCAGAAGTAAGCAACCATTTGTTTTTTTAAATATTTTATTTTCAAAAATTTTCTTTGTTCTAAATATTTTTTTAAATATGCTAATATGTCTTCTTGTCCATACTGATCATTTTGGTTTCGGATGTGACAGGGTTTAAAGAACCCCTGTATATATACATCTACATGTAACGTTGTCTCATTCACAACACATGAAAGTAATCATTATATATATAACTGTTCTATACGTGTAATGTCACTGAACTCCTCCTAAACGGCTAAACCGATTTACGTGCGGTTTTCGGGGAAATGTAGATCTTTGCGCTGCGCGTATTAGTAGATATTAAAATTTTAATCGAATCTGTAAAAAAAAGTAACAAGTATAAATCTTTTTTCCATCGACCTACTAGGGTTGCATTCGACGAGAATGCATATGCAAAAAAATTGAAAGGATGCTGTTTTTTTGTGTTTAAAAAAGTTTGTTTTTTAATGTTTTCAAACAACATTCGCTTTTTATGGATCCCAATCAGATTCTTTCCTTATTCCTAATGATTTATTCCCATTTATTTATTTTAATGGATTTTTGGTAATACTAAAATAATATTAACTGACATTCAATACGTCTTTAAAAATCGCATTCATGAATAAAGTGCACCCCTGTTGGTGAGAAGAGCCGAGTTTGACATTTGCAAAAATAATTCTTTGTTTAAAAAATAACTATTTTATGATTTGGAATTCAACCATAAACAAGTACCTAGGCACATACTCAAATTAAATATTAAAATATTAATTATTTTTATTTTTGGAATTCAATAATTGTCCGTCTTAATTAGGACATTGTCGGGTATTCTATTGTAGAAGCGTACGCAGTGCCACACAAACGATGTGCTGACCTTACTTAGCTTTAATTTCGGGATTACTAATCTGTCTTTACTTTATCATCATCATTTCCTTTCCGCACCTAATGGTGCATAGGGCACTGCATTGGTGTACCAATCGCAGCGTATCTTGATCATTTTTGTTACATGAAGGTAAGATGATCAGTCTTACGCTTCATGTACTAGTACAGGGACTATGAAATATTCTAGTGTGAAAACACCCTTTTAAATAAATACTATATGATCATGTTTAGGTAACATGTATTCTTGGAACATATAAATACTTTGTATTTGTATAATAACGATTTTTAATTTCTTACATTTAATTAGTCAAGCATTTATAATTAAGTTGTTTTAGTTTTTTGTTTGTTTTTTTTATATTAGTATAGAACTACTAAGGCTTTAAAAGGTAAAAAATCTCCATCTTAGAACAGGCTGAGCCATGTTAGATGCAGACTATCCTAAACAGAGAACACTCCGTTTTCATTTTCTATTCACTAGTTTTATATAGATTCCCTGATATTAAATATGTACACTTATTTCATGCAATATATATATATTTTTTTTTAACCAGCCAATGACAGGTCATAAGCCCTTAAGATGCCTAGACTTATTTATTTCCTTGTCTAAAATGTTCTTCATCTCTGTTGTTATATTAAAAATATGCATTCTAAAGTGGATGTTCCACACTGCCCTTTTCAAAATAAATGGCACAGAAATTCCTTTCGTGACTTCCGTCAAAACTTTTGTACTATCATAAATAAGCATTTAGAGTGGCACGATCAGGTTTACGAAATTAGTCGTGAACTATATAGCAGTTTGCATTCACAAAAAGATTCTTAAAAGAATCACAGAATTTCTTGCCAATCAATGTTAGGCACACTTCGTTTTCATTTTCTATTCCACTAGATTCCCTGTTATTAAATATTTATAATTATTTTATGCAATAAATTTATAAAATAAAATAAATAATTATTTATGAGAAAATACAAGGTTTTTAAACTTTACATATTACAATATATTACATATTTTATTTGTACGAAATATTCCCTTTCAGCAAAAGTGCTGGTATGAGGGGATATTATATATAATAACAAAATAGTTTAAATAAAAATTCGATAAAATAACATCACATATCACTCGTCACACGGGCGGTAAGAACTGTTTTTTTTAGGTGTTTTTTAAGTACGTACATGTTTTGTATATTTTTTAGATCATTAGAAAGTGAATTGTAAAATTGATTGCTGTATACAAAAAACTGTTTTTTTTCTGTTGGTCCTAGGTTGTTCGCAAGTTAAATTATTTGATGCTCTTGTATTTATTTTATGTATGTTGTAGTTAAATTTTAATTTAATATTTGTCATTATTTTATTCTTTTTCATCTTAAATATCATTTTTATTTTTTCCGTGTAGGTCAATTCCTCTAGATTGAGCATTTTTGTTATTCTATATAAATCTGTGGTTCTGGTATATTTATTAAAATTAAATGTTACTTTAAGATCTTTATTCATTGTTCTTTGTAATGATTCTTGCATCTGTTTACTGCATTGCGACCATATTATTAATCCATATACAAAGTGTGGAAGTATAAAAGCATTGCATTTCATTAATTTTGTACTTTTGTCGACGACATCTGTTCTCAATATTATGTATCTTTTTTGGGTGATACCGTGTATGTTGGATTTGATCCGACGTTTCGGCTACCATTGCAGGAGCCATCTTCAGGGAAAACTGTGTGTTTTATAGAGAAATGTATGTGTTTATGTACTAGTAATTTGTACCGTGTCACAGTCAGCAGTAGGCACATTTTATAGACACAGGACATTTTTTCGCCTTTGAACCAAAAATTCTACATAAACCTAGTAATTATAGTGCACGAATAATAAAAGAGGCAATTGAAATACACAGACATCCAAATAATATAAACAAAGACGACGGGCTTGAATTAAATTCAACATGGTTCCCAGCACTATATATGACAAAAACGAATAGAAATGTGCCTACTGCCGGCTGCGACACAGTACAAATTACTAGTACATAAACATAATTATTCTTTCCTACAAAACTAGAAATGTGCCTACTGATGACTGTGACACGGTACAAATTACTAGTACATAAACACATACATTTATCTATAAAACACACAGTTTTCCCTGAAGATGGCTCTTGCAATGGTAGCCGAAACGTCGGATCAAATCCAACATATTTTTTTATTTATTTAACTTTTTGTACATAATGTTATTTGTACATTGGCGGGCTTGTTGCCAAATGGCAATTTCTTCCAACCAACCAATAAAATAAAAGTTTTATTTTTATAATTCAAGTTACAGAACATATTCAATAGAAAAAAAAGATTAAAAATTTAAAGATATATAAAAATAGAAATAAACGTATTTGTTTATAAATTACCTTAAATCGAAACTATTACTCAATGGGAAAAAGGAAAAAAGAGGAAAAAGGAAAGGAGGAGAGATTAAGGAAGAGAAAGGAGATGTTTCTTCAGACGTGATTTAAACAGAGATAATGTAGTAACATCTTTGATGGTGGATGGGAGATGATTCCACAGTCGAGCCGCATGGACAATATATGAGTTAGAGAAGAAAGAGGAATTGTGTATGGGTATTAAGAGAGTGCCTTGAGAATGAGAACGAAGAGGTAAACCATGAACTGATACATACACGGTATCACCCAAAAAAGATACATAATATTGATAACAGTGACCGTGAAAACCTTCGCACCTATTTGACATCTGTTCTTCTCATTATTCCAATAATTGGACCCAGTTTTTTTATAACTGCTTTTATTTGTTTTGTCCATACTAATTTTTCATCCACCTCCAAACCCGAGTACTTAACATTTTCTGTTTGTTTAATTTGCTCATCTTTAATTATTAGGTCAAGTTTTATGCGGCGTTTGTTTTTTGTTTTATTATCATGTATTTATTGTTAACGAGTTATTATCTAACCAATAATTGATCACCTTAGTTATTTCTGCTTACTACCACTTGAGCGGAGCCGCAGGTAGAAGCCAGTATGGACACAGACAACTTTAATTTTCGATTGCGTCAACCGACTTAATTGTACCTGTGAAAGGAAAATTACCCGCAGCGGGTTCATTAATTTTCCATACAGTAGTATCTGCGAATAAAAATCGATCAATACCATTAAGGGAATAGAATGTTCGAGAGCGCGGTTATAATGTTGCAACGATTGTAAAATGTAAACCCAAGGACATCTATGAACATTTTTCATACAAAAGGGGTGAAGCTAGTGTTAAAATAAACCAGCCAATGGCAGATCATAAAGCCTTGTGAATTTTTTCCCAAAGAAGTTTTCCCCATATGTGAAAAATAAACAGTTAATTTTGTAGGCCGAGTCATCATTCATCATTCATCATTCATCATCATTCCCCTTTCCGCATTCAATGGTGCATTGGGCGTTGCGTTAGTAAATCAGATGCGGCGTATTTCGATAATTTGTTACATGACGGTAAAGTGATCAGTTTTACGATTCAGGTGACGCTCCAGGAACAATAAAATAATGCAGTTTGAACAACCTTTAACTCTTTTAGTATAAAAAACGTACCACATATTTATTTATTCGACGGCTTACGCCTTCAACAAAATATATAATGATAATAAAAAACAATTATAATGAAACAAAATACAAAACAGTTGTACAGAAATGAAGAAAATATAGATACATAAAATCAGCAGAAAATTAAACAAGAAATTATAGCATTGGTATGCATCAAATTAACAATTAATAAAGAGTTATGAATGCTTCAAAAACTAAAGTTATGAGTGATGCAAACCAATCATGTAACATCTTAGTAAATGGAGAAATAATTGAAAAGATTGATAGTTATATATACTTAGGACATGAAATAAAGCTCGGCAAAGATAATCAAGAGGTAGAAATAGAAAGAAGGCGAGGTTTAGCATGGGCCGCCTTTGGTAAGCTCTCATATATCCTGAAATCTCCGAAGTATTCACATTACTTAAAGAAGAAACTTTTTGATGCTTGTGTTCTCCCTGTACTGATATATGGCTGTGAAACTTTTGTGTTCACGAAAAAAAAATTACACAAATTATCATTGACACAGAGAGCCATGGAAAGGAGAATGCTGGGTATTTCGTTGAGATACAGAAAAACCAATACATGGATTAGAGCGAGAACAAAGATCGCCGATGTGGTCCATAGGGCTGCCAACCAGAAATGGAGCTGGGCTGGTCATATAGCCAGAATCACAGACTCTAGATGGACCAAAAAAGTCCTGAAATGGCGACCCAGAACGGGTAGAAGAAGTGTCGGCAGGCCTCAGACAAGGTGGTCTGATGACATAAGACGAGTTGCAGGAAGTGGTTGGATGCGGTTGGCTCAGGATAGGGAAATATGGAGACTAAAGGGGGAGGCCTATGTTCAACATTGGACAAGAGACGGCTGATGATGATGACGATGAAAGAGTTATAACACGTCTGGTTATATTTCAAAGATATTTATTGATTCAGTTCATACTTTACATACAGTACAAGCACTAGGAAATTAACTTAATACAATATCGTTGGTTACACGGGTTGACAAGCACTGATTTTACAGATTGAGAGGCAGCGGAATTGTTATTCACAACAGGGGGGTGATTTCGGGTTCCGGGTGGCCAAAACACGCGTGTGTCTCGGACAACCGAACTAGCTCTTCCTAGTAATATGATGTCTCGCACCGTATTCAGAAGTTAGCGAAAGGGCCGAGCAGCCAGCATTCGTACTTCACTGAGTAGGTACTCGGGATCAATTACTAGGATCTCGATTAATCAAATTATATGTCTGACCAAAGAACACGGATGAGCCTAATAAGGCAAGCAACTAGGTTAGCAAGGGTTGACAGTATAATATGACTGTACGGGATGAGAGCCAGGGCGTAGCCTAGTACCAAAGAGTTCCAGAAAAGGAAATCAAGCTGGATCGCTAGGAGAGCCCTGAGTGGGTGTCCTTACCAAAAAGTACCAAGAAGTTAGGTAAGCAGAAAGGTTAGAGTTCGACCCGGAATACTCTTGACTTCTGGGGCTAGAAATCCGCCTTATAAAGGTCAAAATCGAGGGGGGGGTGAGAAATTTCGGGGGTCTCGCGGGGCATGAAGTCAGCGCGGGCGGCTGGAGGGCATCGCATTGGAATGCGGTAGAATATGCAAACCTATACCATATGTTGGAGGAGTTGTTACTACGTAACTATCTCGTAAGAAAAGGATAACAATTTGCCAAATAAAATTTATAGGGAAAAAGCGGGTGCTATAGAGTTTAAACACTAAAAGTATTGAAGTAACACAGGCGATGTATCATAGTATAAACAGTAAAATAACCAAACCTTTTGAACTTTTTCAAAGATGGTGAATGGTAATTATATTGATTTATTCATGCATTTCATAATATATACAGTTTTTTGTTCACTTTGCCCAGCTGTATGAAACAGTACTTATGATTTTATTCTTGTATTACTGTAGAATGTTTTATTATTTAAACTTTCTACTAAATATGCTGGTTAATTTTTTAAATATAAATCTTGTATAATGTTTAGGTTTTTTTTTTTATAAATCTCGGTTATAGGAATATTTATGATTGAAAAAAAAAATTATATTAAGCCAAATATGTTAGTATTGTAAATGTTTGTAAAAGGCAGATTTGCCGTTTATGTTAATAAAATTTTAAAAAATAAGTATGACACTTAGTACATTTAAATAATTTAGAAAAGAAGCGATTAAAAAATAACGATTTTGATTTGTATAAAGATAAATTAAATTAATTTAAACGTCCACGTTTGTTTGCTAACATGTGGAGCCGTGGAATAGGCGAGTGTTAAGCATAGTTTGAACTATTGCAAATCGACAGAAAAAGTGGTATTTTGTCTCGTTCCACGCTGTCTCACATTAAAAAACACACAATCAAAAATTTCGGGACTGTCAAGAGCATTATTTAATAACGTAAAAAGCAGAACTAAATCTGAAACATCCCTTCTTTCGTCATATTCATACGCTGTTAAAAAGATTCGACATCTTACTGACGTAGAAACAGCTAGGTCGGTCTATTTCAGTAACTTCCACAGCGTTGTGTCTCACGGTACACCGCTGTGAGGAAGTGCTGCAGATATTGATTCTGTTTTTGTGCTCCAGAAAAGAGCTGTTTGAGCAATATACAATAAGAATCTCAGAGAATCGCGTGGAGATAACAACAACAAACCATCACGCCGTTTCCCCGTAAGGGTAGCAGAGACGATAGAACGCCACATCACTCTATATTTGCATACATATCTCGCTTCTTCTACATTCATACATCTTCTCATGCACGCGCGCCGATCATTCCGACTTTTGACATGTCCATCTTCAAGTATTTGTTGGATTTGGTCATGCCATGTCTTTCTCAATCTTCCTCTATTTCTGCATCCATCAACATTCGCATTGTAAATATTCTTAGCCGTTCTTGCGCTGTCCATCCGTTCTACATGTCCAAACCAGCGCAGAGCTCCTTTCTTGATTTTGTCGATAATGCTTGTCTCAGCCTTACATACGGTACGGATATCAACATTTGTGAATCTATCGTACATAGTTTTACCACAAATTCGCCTGAGAGATCGCATTTCGACAGCATTCAGCCTACTTTCATCCCTGTTTTTCCAAGTCCATACTTCGCTCCCATGCATCGGGGTCGGGACTAGGACTCCGTTGTGAACTGCTAATTTTGCCTCTTGAGACAAACATTTATTTGCCAAGGTTGATTTAAGTGCTCCGTTCACTCTGTTCCCAGCACTCAGCCTCCTTTCAATATATTTCACAGTCATTCCATCCCTAGTAAACATACTTCCCAGATACACAAATTCTTCTACTCGTTTTAGTATAACTCCATTCACAGTGATTTCACATTTAGTCATACTTTCATTTCTTTCAAAAATCATCATATTCGATTTATCGACATTCATCAGTAAATCGCTTCCCTCGCATACATCGTAGACCTTTGTTACCAAGAATTGCAGTTCCTCTTTGTTGTTAGCAAGAAGCACGGCATCGTCAGCATACAAAAGGCAATGGACATTTAAATCACCCTTTTTGCTCCCATGCTCTTAAGCCTTTCAGTTCTTTCATGCAGTTATCGATATACGCGTTGAACAGCCATGATGACATCACACATCCCTGCTTCACTTCTTTATGAATGTCAACCCAAGATGTGTATGATCCGTTTACCCTAAGAGATAAGATTTCAAAAAGCATTATATTGACAGTCACATGTCAATATATCTATGAAAACTTGATGTGTGTACATAAAAATATTGATAATTTTGGGAGGAACAGATATTTCTAAAGGTTCAACACAAGAAATAAAGATATGTTGGTTTTGACCACTAGACTGCAAAAAATCAATAATTCTTTTTTATCAAATTGCATACGATTCTACAACAAGGTACGTCTTGAAATTCAGGCTTTGCCAAAAAAATTTAATGATGTTGTCAAGCACAGGCTGTTTGGAAAAAGCTACTTTGGAGTCGAAGAATATTTGCAGGACAAGACAACTTGGCATTAGATTCGTGTTTATTGATTTTAGTTTGTTGATTTAAATTTATTCGTTTTTTAGGTTTAATTAACTAATTAGGATAAAATAAATAGTAGTATTTCTAGGTCTCAAAACGTAAGTACGCGACCTAGAACAGGTCGTAATATCTTCATTCCCAAATTAAAAACAACCACTGCACAACATCATTATACTTACAGAGGAATATTTTTCTTTAATGAAATGAACAAAGATAATAAAAAGTACAGTCAGGAATACAATATATTTAAGAAAGAAGTAAAAAATTACATCTATAATTCTTCTTTATGTAACACTGATTGAAAACATCGTTTATATCTTTTTGTAATTTATTTTTGTTATTCTAATAATATTATTGATTAAAATAAAATAATCTATTGTAAGACGTCACTCCCCATTATGTACACAAGAATTGTTTATTTCTTTGACGTAATGGGAAACGTTAATGTGAATAGATGTATTTGATTAATGTAAAAAATTGTATTTGGTTGTAATATTGTATTTTTATTTGTTATTAATAAAAATAAAAATATAAGAAAAATAAAAAAAGTTGAATTATAGGAGTGTTCATATCCTCAATAAATAAATTTTAAAAAAAAATAATATTAAAAACTAATGTCCCGACCTGCGCGGTCGTGGCTGTTCACAGAGCTGGGGCGAGACAATATTGTCCCCGTGTAAACCTAGCTTTATTCTGGTTGATCGAAACGGAACTTGATTATTCAATTTGATATCAGCGGAGGTGTGTCTTCGTGTAAATACGACGTCACACTTGGATAATGAAAATATTACGGAGACTGAGACCACAACCGTAAACAAGATGTCGGCGTGACGTCATGTGTTTACCATCTGATATCTAAGCAAATAATATTAGTGGTAAACATTTCGTAACAAGTACTTGTGAATGGAATTTGTAATATTGAAAAATAAGAGATATTAACAAGGTTCAAGGCAAAGAGCTTAAGACAATCGTATCTAAAAGTCACTCTGTTTCGTAATTCTATGTACGAATGTCATCCAAATTCATCGGAATATTTTTTAACACGGTACAAAAACGGTAAGAGGTATTTACAACTTACATTTTCGCGATTCTTTAAGAAATCTTTAGAAATAAACATTATTTATTTATTTATTTTGTTTATTAACAAAAAATAAAAATTAAATACATGCTAACATACTAAATAATAAACAGAATATACAGAAAAAAAAAGTGAAATTAGTTAAAAATGATATGATAAAAAGTTTTACAAAGTAAAAAAAAAAAAAACAATAATAATGCAAGAAAAAACAGTAAGCATATAAACAAAAAATGCAAAGATATAAGATTATGAAATAAATTCTGTAAAGCAAACAATAAATAAAGTGTTACGGTAAGCAAGAAAGACATTTTTAAGTTAAATTAATAAACAAGCAAGCATATATTATCACGAAAAAATAAGAAATAAAAATATGTATCTATGAAATGCGTATTTGCCAATACTACGATGCAATTTGATATAATAGTAAAAAATAAAAAACAAGTATAAGGTAATAAAAATAAACAAGTAAGTATTTTTTTTAATTTATGGAATTGAATTGTCAATAATAGTTTGACGAGCAGCTACAAATAAACTTGATATTGTGGACTTATAAGATGGTAAAGAATTGGACAGAATGTCTGCAGCCGTTCCATAAGTGTTACCTAACCTATGCAGTCTCGGTATCAAAGAATTGTTTTGTTGGTTGGAAGAATGACGGTATATAGGCTGATATAGAGTCAATGTTAAAATATTTCTAGTCTACAAAAACGTAGAACTAATATTGACACCATATACAGGGTGTTCTTTAAAGTCTGTCACATCCGAAACCACGATGATCACTATGAGCAAGAAGACATATTGGTACCTAAAAATATTTTTTTAGAACGACTAAAATCATAAAAAATAAAATATGGAAAAAAACCAAATGGTTGCTCACTTCTGCAGGGGAGAAACGAGAAGGGGGGAGGGGGGAGTCTGAACTGCACGGCCGCGCCCCCCTCGCTTCTCCCCTGCAGAAGTAAGCAACCATTTGTTTTTTTTCTATATTTTATTTTTTAAGATTTTAGTCGTTCTAAAAAAATATTTTTTTGTGCTAATATGTCTTCTTTCTCATACTGATCATTGTGCTTTCGGATGTGACAGGGTTTAAAGAACATCCTGTATATTATACTGAGGGCACCATACTGATTGCAGCGTAAAAATATATCTCTCTTTCAAAAAAAATGCGACAAACATAATTACAATACTAGAAGTAAAGTCGGCCTCGTGGTGTAATGGTCAGCGCATTTGCCTGCCATGCAAGAGGTCTCGGGTTCGATTCCCGGCATGGTTGACATGAAATACTATTTAAAAAGGTGTTTTTAGACTATTTCATAGTCCCTAGACTGGTACCTGCAGCGTAAGACTGATCATATTACCTGCATGCAACAAAAATGATCAAGATACGCTTCGATTGGTTTACCAATGCAGTGCCCTATGTAACATAAGGTGCGGAAAGGAAATGATGATGATGATATAAATATTAATATTTTTGAATAATTTAAATAGCGCCATTTTTATGAAAATTACCTCAAGGGCGCTGTACAATAAATAAATATCCCAGCACGTCTTGCAGCTACAGAGCGCATGGACGGTTGAGATTCTAGTTTCTCGTCTCTAATTATGATATATAGGAGCTAGATTACAGTGCGTCTTGCAGCTACAGAGCACATGGACAGTAAGAAATCTAGCCCCCATTTCCTTATTTTTATTGACAACGAAGTTTAGAGTTTAAGTGATATTTTAAAAAACGAAACAAAAAACAAATTTATAAAAATAGAAGAGAGTTAGATTACAACAAGTCTTGCAGCTACTGAGCACATGGACGGTTGAAATTCTAGACCTTATTAACTAAATTTAGATATTTGATAAGATTTAAATAATATGATAGCTAACATCACAGAAAGTCTCGCAGCTACAAAGCGCATCGACGAGTGGAATTTCAGCAACATAAGAATGATTTTAAAAAGTTTACTATAAAAAAAAATTTAAAAAACAATAATAATACATCGAGCAAAGAACTAGTAAGTATGGCAATTAAGTGAACATGTAACAGCACAAAAAGTCAACAAAGATAGCATTCCTTAATATATTATTAAGGTTAACAAGATGACAGACGATACTCGGTCGGTTGCTACTTGCGGCCAATGTTTACCTCCACAGCAGCTTGTCGTCGGACCCTCGCTTATTCTCCCAAAGTCTGCATCTCAAAATTTTAGCTCTACTAAATTCAGTTTTAAAAAAAGGAAAGTGGGGATTTCGCTAGATATTTTATTTAGCTATTATGGAAATAAGATATTACAGATGGTTGCATGATAATATTGCGCTGTAAACAACACTACAAGGCCGTTTAGATGGGTTTCCTTCTCCGCTGACTACAAACATATTACATGCTCGTATGTGTGTAGTACATATTGGGTTTGTGTTTCTATCGAGAACATTCATGCCTAATGGAAATGAAAAAACGCATATAAAAATATTTAAAAATTGCGCCACGACAGGCCAGGAGGCCCAATTACAGTGCTGAATGATGATTATTTATTTGTTATACGTCACAAGTGCCGTTTACAATATAAAATATAACGTTACAATGAGTTCAGCTGTACAAAATAAAAATCATGGACATACAGGATGTTCTTTAAACCCTGCCACATCCGAAACCACGATGATCAGTATGGAAAATAAGACATACGAGCATATTTAAAAAATATTTAGAACAAAGATTTTTTTTTCAATAAAATATTTTTAAAAACAAATGGTTGCTTACTTCTGCAGGGGAGGAGTAAGGGGAGCGCGGCCGCGCGGTTGTGGGCGCATCAGACTTCCCCGCCCCACTCCTTGTTTCTCCCCTGCAGAAGTAAGCAACCATTTGCTTTTTTTGATATTTTTTTTTTTTTTAATTTTATTCGTTCTAAAAAAATATTTTAATATCCCAATATGTCTTCTAACTCATACTGATCTTTACGGTTTCGGACGTGACAGGGTTTAATAAACACACTGCATAAAAATAACAAGAAAAATATATACAGGGTGTTCTTGAAACCCTGTCACATCCAAAACCACGATGATCACTATGAGCAAGAAGACATATTGGCACATTAAAATAAATTTTTATAAGGAATAAAAATTTAAAAAATAAAATATTAAAAAAACAAATGGTTGCTAACTTCTGCAGGGGAGAAAGGAGGAGAGGGGACTGGGGAGACTGACACACCGTGAACTGAGCAGCCGCGCCCCCCTCGCTTCTCCCTTGCAGAAGTAAGCAACCATTTGTTCTTTTTAATGTTTTATTTTTACAAATTTTCTTCATTCTAAATATTTTTTTTAATATCCCAATATGTCTTCTTGCCCATACTGATCATCGTGGTTTCGGATGTGACAGGGTTTAAAGAACATCTGTATACATATATAGAGGTATGTCGGTATATTATGAACATAAAATGAGTTAGCTGCAGATCATTAGCATAAGTAGCTTTTGCAAATTAATCGTAAATCGTTACTATAGAACATCATAAAATATTTATAAAGAGGTGATTTGAATTCACAGAGACTCGAGTTAAAAATGTCGATATGAGAGGTACATTCGTTTCCTAGTCTGTGTATACGCGGTATTGGTGAGTGACAAAGATAGTTGGTTTGAGAAGGGTGACAATAATGTAGACTATTTTGTCTAGTTCTACGTGTTGGTATGTTAATATTTATTAAATCCGGAAGTTCGCAACAATCGAATTTAGAATTAATGATTTTATAAAAAAAATATTAAGTCTGTTATTGTCCCGCGATCCTCCAGAGTAGGTAAATTCAAAGAATTTAACAAAGACGTGTAGTCAATTTGTTCTAAAGGAATATTCAATTTATATAATCTCATTTATAATTATATTTCTTCTTCTTCTTTGTTTATTGGCTCTTTCACATCCTTCCTGTAGCTCAATCACAAATAACTATCGACGTGCTAATAAGCGACGTGATAACAATTTCTCACCATGGTTATATTTATATTTTTTTTATTAAAGAAGGTAAAAACATGAATAGAAAATATAAAAGGAAAAATAATGAAACCCACTAAACCGCGGAACCGGCTTGTCAGCAGGTTTCTTATTTTTCCTTTACAAAGAGAAACGTTAAAGAAATTATATAAATTTAAAAAGTAATATAAACATTATTATTAACTAAAAGCATACCTAATTTTCACACAAAATTTATTTATAAAAATTAAAATAGATGACATTAAATGATAATCAATATAAAGCTTTGTTATACAATAACCATTTAATTATTTTTTTCTTGAAAGCTTTGTCAACATTTTATTTTAAAATCATCTTAGGAATCTTATTAAAATTTTAGTAATTGTATAATGAAGTGTTCTTTGGCCATACTTGTTTACAAACCTCGGTACTGACAAGCTTTCACGCTGTGCTAGCCTTGTATTATGTGAATGTAAACGCCTTTTCTGGTAGTTACTATCAAATCGGTATCTAGTAACAAATTTGAGCCTAGGTTGTTGAACTACGTTGTTTATCGTATTCGCGATCACAGTGGAACATCCGTGAACGCCTAATATTAAATGTCAAAATATTTACGTTTCGCGGCGTATAATCCTGCTGCGCAATCACATATTTGAATTTCACCGGTGAAAATATGGAAAATATTACAATACCGCTATTTTTATTTATTTGTTTATTTATTATTTATCATGCTATTTATTGCATTTAGCCGGCGGTTGGCAAGCCAAATGTCAAGAAAAACAGTCGCCATGGTAATTGTAATTTAATTTTCACTTTTTTGTATTAGACACTCATTACTATTTTACAAATGCAATATATTGTATTATTTATTACAGTAAACGCCAAATTTTTGGCCAGCGAACTGTATTTAACAGCCGACTAAATGCAATGAATAGCATGATACAATACAATATAATAAATAAATAAATAAAAATAGCACTTTTGAAATATTTTCGATATTTCCATCGGTGAAATTCAAATATGTGATTGCGCAGCAGGATTATGCGTCGCAAAACATAAATATTTTGTCATTTAATGTTAGGTGTTCACATTAAATGACATGTTACATTGTCATTCAACGTGAACACCTAACTTGTTACATTGTGTTCGCGAATACGATAAAAAAAACCATGGTGATAAATTGTTATCGCGTCGCTTATTAGCACGTAGATAGTTATTTGTGATTGAGCTTCTGGCTGGCGGCCGAAGAACGACTTAATACGCGTTTGGCATGACTGAGCGTTTGGGCATGAATTAAGTGTCATCATTTTTGAGGGCTCAGGGCATGCGTATTGATATGTCAATGGTGTGTGCCCAAAATAAAAAAATAAAATAATACGTACGTTTAAAAAATACTTTTAAAATAATAATTCTTTTGATACATGAATTTGATTGATTACTACCACTTATCAATGATCGGAATCAGCAACACAAAAGAAGTCTCAAATTCCAAACTCGTGCTGTGACGAATCGCGCGTGTACAATAAATACCTATATATAGAAGGGAACAATACGTTTAAATTGTATTTTGGGTTAAAATCCAGATTAATACTTATGCATACGAAAGAAATAAAAACAAAACTTCATTTTCAATTACTCAGTCCCATCTTAAAGCAGGTACCGGTATTTTGTCATTTTTGTAGACGGATATGTTTATTCACGGCTGAATTAATTCAATTTTAACCAACGCTGATAAATAATCGTGGCATGGCGTCGCATTTTCTAACAATTTTGATTTGACATAAACAATAGCGGGACGCTTGTTTTTCCGCAAAAACTTGGCAAACATACGTAGCCTTGAAATCGATTTTTCACTTACCTGATTCTCTTGGATTGTGTCCATAAATTTGGCTGCACATGATGTAACAATAGCAAAATTTTGTTTTTCATTAAACGAGAACGACTTCAGCGCTTCCATTATTTATAAAAACACTAAACAAACATAATAATCATCGCGACACATTTATCACATCAGCTGTGCGTCTGTCAAAATTAGAAATTCATTTTTTACTTTTTGTCTTCCGCTTTTAATGTTGCCAGTTTCAAATTTTTCATGCGGTAGGAACTTATAAGAACCACTATTTCTTGAAATTAAAAAAAAGTATTATTTTGGCAACACAATTTGAATAAGTCAAAACAAATGTCAGCTAAATGTCAAACGTCAAAAGAGGGTGTTTATAAATTATTCAGATAGTGATTAAATAGCAATCCGGATAATATTTAATATTAATATTATCATGGGTAACGCGGGATTGAAACAGCACTACGAGACGGCGTCTAAAACTGGAGTTTTAAAAATTTCTAATCAAAAGCTGAAAGAACTACCCCCTGAAGTTAAGCAATTATCTGGAGTCATCAGGAATTTAGATATATCGGAGAATAAATTCCACGCCATACCAAATACAATAAGTGAATTCAAAGTGCTGAAACATTTTAATGTAAGCCAAAACAGACTAGAAGAATTACCACCGTCTATCGGAGAACTCACGAAACTTGAAATATTGAACGCTTCATTCAATGGACTAGTGGCACTCCCGCAGAGTATGGCGAAGTTGGCAAATCTGAAGCAAGTCAATTTAAGCAATAATTTCTTCACGGAGTTTCCAGAGGTCTTCTGCGGGATGAAACATTTAGACGTTTTGGACTTGTCTCATAATAAAATAACGAGTGTTCCGGATTTCGTGGAGAGGTTTATTTGTTTTTTTATAATTATTTTTTTGCATAAAATATTCTTCTCCATATTTATTTATCCCTGGGGGAAATCCCTTGTCTCCACAAATTAAAAACATTGTTAATATTTAATTGGTTTTGTTTTAGATTGCAAGTGTCCGAGCTGGTTTTGAACCAGAACCAGGTGGCTGTCGTCTCGGAAGGTCTGGCCCGGTGTCCCAAGCTGAAGGTCCTCCGCTTGGAGGAGAACTGTCTGCCCTTGACGCAGATACATCCCTCGCTGCTGACGGACTCCCGGGTCCACACGCTGTGTCTGGATGGAAACCTGTTCGACTCCAAGCAGCTGATGAGCCACGATGGCTACGATGACTACATGGCTAGATTCACGGCCGTCAAGAAAAAAATGTTTTAATTTTAGCCTTTTAAGTGCCGGTAGGTATTGCTATGGCTTAACCCGGTAGGCCGCCAATGTTTAGGGAATTTTTAGATAATGTAAAACTTAAAATAATCATTCATAACACATGGATATAAAATAAACATTAAAACCACGGGGAAATAATAAAATAAAGGCATTGAACACTATGACAAACTGAGATTAAAAAATAATACCAAATGCTAGAGGCGACTCCCAAAAATATGTGTCAACCCTGCATTATCGACGCATATCAAACATGCAATTTGCTCTTATTTGAGCCCCTGTCATGTCGATAATTTTAATTATTCCTTTTGTCTTAGTGTTTCATTAAGATTCTAACAGATGTATCCGAGTATATGAAATCTAAAATCATTCGGAAACCTTGGCGAGTAAAGCGCATGCAACGGCGCGCATCTTTACGCACTTTATTTGTACGGCCAGCCCCCCGAGCACAGAAAAAGAAAGCACTTATGGCAGTTCAACAGTTTATTTCAATTGGATCAGTTTTTGGTGTTGTTTTGGCAATGTAAATGATCGTTCACGTCTTGCCTGTCTCTTGTGGTCTGGCAATGTTGCTCGTGTAGGAGTTATTAATTCATTAAACTCTCATTTACCCTATGAAATACGGAATCAAAAAGTACTCACCCACCACATCAATTAAATTTTTTTATTTCCAAATCATTATTTATATTAAAGGCCTGCTCGATGAGGAATTTCATACCCCCGAGAAAATTGAATACAATAAGTGTTTTCTTTTGCGCGGTAAAAATTGGAGCTATTGTAGTGTGGAACCAGATTTAAAACGAGTATTTTGCGTCCACCCTATCAGGAATACAACTTCAACAACAACAACAACAACAACAACAAAGCATCACGCCGTTTCTCCGTAAGGGTAGGCAGAGAGGATAGAACGCCACAACACTCTATCTTTGCATACAGATCTCGCTTCCTCTACATTCATACATCTTCTCATGCACGCGCGCCGATTATTCCGACTTTTGACATGTCCATCTTTAAGTATTTGTTGGATTTGGTCATGCCATGTCTTTCTCGGTCTTCCTCTATTTCTGCATCCATCAAAATTCGCATTGTAAATATTCTTAGCCGTTCTTTCGCTGTCCATTCGTTCTACATGTCCAAACCAGCTCAAAGCTCCTTTCTTGATTTTGTCAATTATGGTAGACAAACGCGCCAACCACAACACTACGAGGCAGACTTATATCTATTTGATTTATCTTACATTTGTACAATATTTGACATAATTTCACAAGTGAATGTGGAAATCAACTTACTAGGCAGAATTATCAATATTGCACAGCGTGTGATCGTTAAACCCAGCCGATGATAGAGATTATAAACTCTATAAATGTCTAAACTTCTGTATTCTCACATCGCTGTTAAAAATATGAACATTTTTTAACAAATAAGATAATTTCTTAAATTAATTTCATGTGAAAAATGTTCCTTCATTAACTTGTCTTGTGGTAAATGACAGAACAGAAGTATTGCCTTCCTGATTTTTACTATATTGTATTGATTCCCTGGACTAGCATCCGAAGCGTATGACTGATCACCATACCATCGTGTAACAGATGATCAATATACGCTGAATTTGGCATACTAACACAGTATCCTATGCACCACAGGATGTGGAAAGGGACATGATGATGATTATTATTACTAGTTTCAACACAATCTGCACATTATAATAGTAATAAAAATGATCTGAAGATATTAGGAGCAAACTTAGAAATCTCCATAAAAAATGTAAAATTAGTTATTGATGCCAAAATAAACTATATATGAAAACCTACCTACCTAAATAAAAGCGTAATTAAAAACCGTCTCTAAATCTTGCTAAAACAGGTTTCAATTATTCAACTTGACACAACAAACTTAGCATTCTCTATTGCGTTGGTGAAGCATAATTACAAATCTCTTTTTTCAAAGTTTTTCCCAAATATCTTGGTAACTCCTTCAATGGAGATTTCAAATTTTGCTTCTAATACCCTAATTTATTAATATAACAATTGCTATAATCGACTACATTTTATGTGGTTGTCTGGATTGTGCGTAGTCTGCCTGACTAGGTACAACCTGTTTTAAGGCAGACATTTTTCGATACATTATTAGGCAGACATTATTTATTTCTTTTGCATCACAACGGGCCAAGAGGTTCAAAATGGGTAAGAACAAATCACATTTTTATTACAACTTAAATAACTTCTTTCTCTGTACTTTTACTTAAATCTTAAGAGGAAAGGTGACCTGACTTTTCTTTATACAAACATATTCCTGTATTTTCTCCCTGGATTATGGCACTAGAGTAGTAATTTTTTCCCACTCGTATTTACCATTGGCGTGTCTATCCTTTTGCTTTTGTGATAAAATGTTTCTTATAGGAGCTAGGACCATCCAAAAACTCAAAAGCCCCCAGTTTTATCTGCCGTCTTAGGACGTACGCTATACAAATATAATTAACAATTTTAAGAATAGGCACAGAAAATTTAATTTAAAAAAATATTGAAAACGGTTTAGTTTTGGGGTGCGGGAAACGGGACAACAAAACCTCAAATATAATCAGTCCAATATCAGATATGCATCTGCGAGAGAGTGACAGAAGAGTGTTAAAATACTTATTCATCAAATTTCTCTGACACATATTTTTTTACGAACTTATTCAGTCCATTTAAAAACAGTAAATACATATCTTCTTTGTTTTATAATATATTATGTACAATATAGGTACAATTGAAATAAAATACAACTAAAGAAAAATAAAATTAGGACAAAAAATTTTAAACAATCATTACTACCTCAAGACAAGATCTGGTCCATCTTAGTGATTGTTTAAATCTAGAAAGACTTACACCAAAAAAGTCCAGATCCTGTCTCGAGTTTACAATGTTACACAATCGGGACATCGTTGCATGCAATCAATACTGTAGATAGATCTTTACCTTAAACATTTGTTTCTTTTTGTATAATCTTGATATATGTATGTGTATGTATGTAACGTGTTGTGTTGTGGAATACTTTCAATCAAACATATTCTAAAATAGGTGTGTAGATTTTTTGTATTGTCTTTTTTGGGTAATCCCGTGTACACATCGTCATTATTCTATGTCCGCTCCCTATTTGGAGCATACTGTGTCCACAAAGATCCTCCAGGTATCTCTGTCGGCTGCCAGCCTCTCTGCATCGTCTCAAGTCAGGTTCGCGTCCCGTTGACATGAACTGCTGACAAACAAAACATCATGACAAACATCAAGAAGCTGATGCCGTGTAAAGTGGGCAAGCCTGGTTAAGGCTCTCGAGGGGCGTGTGAGATCAACCTGCACAGAATCACCCAAAAAAGATGATATGTATTGATATTCTAAAATGGTATAACATAGTTTTATTGTATAAACTAGGGTAAGTCTAAAAATTCACAGATTGAAGACTGGGGTAAATATGTAGAAAGGTGGTATTTTTTTTCCATTTCAATATATCGGTAGTCGGATGGCAGAAGGGACCATCTGTAATTTTTTATTATTAAGTGTTTCAGTAAATACATATAGAAAAAAAACAGCATTTAGAATGGTAATTGACTATTGAAAAGTGACACTAAAATATTTTAGTTTGTGGATTGAAGTCTTGAAATTGAGTCTTATTTTAGCTCTCTGAACATTTTTGAGAATTACAGATGGTCGCTTCTGCCATCTGACTACCGATATTCTCCTTTAAAACATATACATTGTTCAAATCCTTCAATTAATGTATTATTTATACCCTCGAAAAAAAATGTTTTGTCACTGTAAATTTCTTTCCTCGAAGATTAAATGTTTTTTTAGAGTAAATGATAATCGAACGGGGCCAGGTCTGGACTGTGGGCAGGGCAGTTTTTTTTATTTGAAATCTATTTATTTATAAATCCTTACGGTTTACATTCATTTAATCAAATAATTTTCCATTTTTAAATTCACATTCTACTGTAAATGATAATATTTTAAACATGTTTTGTAAATGTTTTCCGAGTCTTTTGTTTAGTTTTGTCTGGTAGTTTACTGTATAATTTCAGTCCCTGGTTTATAAGTCTCGACTGTTTAATGTTTGGAAGCTACATTTGTAAAAAGCAGTCATTGCAACATTGTTCTTCTGCACGGGCATGTTGTCCTGGAGAAGCAAGACACTTCGGTAAATTCGCCTCTCCTTTTCTCCTTCACAGCTGTTTTAACTGCTCCAGTAGATTAGCTTAGTATATTTCGGTTTTAATGACATCATTTTCCTCATAGTAAATCAAAACAATTCCCTCTATATCCCAAACAACAGTTGTCGTGACCTTTCCGGCCGATTGCTGCCGACCATAAACTTCTTGGGGAGTGGTGAAAACTTTTAATACCGCTACATGGAATATTGTTTCGATTCAGGCTCGTAATGATGAATTCACATTTCATCTCCGATAACAATCTGATCTCAGTAGAGGTCTAAAAAGTCGCAGGAACTCTCTACGCACTGTTGCTTTTGAAGCGGCGTACGACCTTTGACATACTAAAGTGTTTTTTTTATATTTCAAATAAACATTTGGATTCCAATTTTAAATAACTGAAAAAAAAAGAAAGTCCAGTTGTGGTAGAGCGGAGTGCAAACCTCGGACCTTTAAACCCTGAATCCACGATACCACGGAACTACAACCTGATACGTATGAAGTAGTATACTCAAAATAGATGTAGATGATACTTTTACTATTTCTGCCAACTGCCTTTTCTTCAAATGGGAATCCCCCAATGTTTTACAACTTTTTCAATCAAGTTTGATAAAGTGGCCTCAACAGGCTGTCCAGGGCGAGGGTCGTCTTTAATTGACTCTCTGCAAAGGGAAATACTATCCAATTAATAAATAATACATACTGCTGACTTCTTTTTCAAAATAACACGCTGTGTTTATTATGTTTAGTGAGAAATTTTACGACAACTTGAAACACAATTTTATCCATACTCGGCATTTCTCCCGGATTGACGCACTTATCCAGGTGTAACTTGGAAACTAATTCCTCGTTTATGTCAATACTTGCTATATATTATACTAGTGACTCATCACACCATTTACTCATGCAAAGTAGTACCCCCTAACCCGCTGGCAAACTTTCCATTCCTCGAATTATTGGACTTACCCTCGTATATAATATTAGTATTAAATGTTACATTCCTTTTTTTAAATGTACAAGTTTACGAAGGCTGACAACACCAAATACATGATGTTATGTCAAAATTATTAAGGGCCATACAGCCTCATGACATAATATCTGTATAAAATAAACTATTTTTTTTTAGGATTTTGATGTTTATGCTATTAATTTTACTTATGAATTTATTGCTGGCTTTGAATGAAAAAAAATCAATTAGAATTGTAAATCCAATTGTGGATTATAATAAGTTAATTTACAATTTTTCCTTATCGTAGAACAACGACATATGTGCAAAGATCTCGACATTGACTTTCTTTTAAATTTGATCTTGAAATGGTTATATAAAGGCTTTTATATTCCAGGTTTGAAAAAATAAAATAGACACAACTAATCAAAGTATCAAATGATATACTTTGACACTTATTGTATTGTTCTACGTTGTTCTACGATCATGATGAATTACTCATGATATCTATCTAATACACCTTTTACAGTCAACGTTTTTTTCTTTTTAAATTTAGTTTTTGATTGACCAAATGGAAAATGGTTTTCAGGCGTTGCCTAGTTGATGATTTGGTTCAGCCGGATTAATATCACCCGCATGATAAAGGTTTTAGCTCTTTTATTTCACATAAGTCAACAGATGGAAGAGTTGAGGAAATGTGGATGTTTAAACATAGGCAGAATGGTGAATGTAACACAGTGTGTAAAGTGGCTACTCAAACCAGCCAGTGACAGGTCATAAGTAAATGCCTAGACTTCCATATTCTCTTCTTAAAAAGATTTTCCCTCTCTGTTGCAACAAATTTTGATCTAAAAAGAATATTTTTTTGTTAGTATGGTGGGATTTTACGTGGGCACAATTCAACTATTGATTTTTGTTAGATATTTAATCTATTTTTTTTCTTCACTTATGTAACAATGATTCTAATCCCATCACAATATTTTAATTTTAAAATAAAAATATTTACAATGAATTTAGATGTTTCCTCATATATTTATTTTTGTATTCTAAATGTTAAAATGTACAATTTAAATTAATATTTTTACAATAAATGTTTATGAATAATATGTATCATGTGTTATTACTGTCCTTATTCTCATTTTGACTATATAATTTTAATAAGAAATATGTGACCTTTGTACGACCTGTCAATAACATAACCTTGAAATATTAGTGAATTTTTATCAGTATACATAGAATTAAGAATAGTCCAGAAACCGCATACGCACATCAAACAGAAGGCGACAAAACTACTCATAAATGAGTAGGTTAACATTTTGACCCATTAGTTTCTTTGTAGACGTCGCTCAGTACGCAACTCCTGATTTGAATTCAACTATGCTGTGTTGTGTCCTTTTAAAGTGTAGAAATCTAATGAAAATTGAACCCTCGGATTAAACAACTCTGTGGTCGACATTTGACTGACATTATCTTTAAAACATCAAATATTATTTAACATGATATAAAAATATCGGTTTTATGTCAAATAAAATTTGTTTTATATTTTAAGTTTAAAGTTCATTATTTCAATTACTCTTATTAAGTGACCCTTTACTTATCTACTCTGTTGTGTCAATCAATATTTCCGCAAGCACAATACAATTTTAGATAAATTAACAGACTGCTTTTTTTTTACCTTACATTTGTGTTATGATTATATTTTTTCCCATCGTGCAACACTACGCGGCGACATCACAAATGCGCGCGGCGAAAATGGGGCATAGTGGGGGGATTATTGGACACAGTCCGATGTATTCAAATATGATTCTACGCTCCTTCTGGACTATTCCTAATTCTGTCCGTATAATATATTCTTTTGTGTGTGAAAACGCTGAGTTTTGAGCCGAATAAAAGTCATTTGCGGCGAACGTAGATTTTTCACATTTTTGGGATGAATTGCCTACATATATTTAAAAGAAGAACCTCAGAGTAATAATTCTCTAGAAAAGCCACTAAGCTTTGCATAGAATAAAAGTGTTCCAAATTTTTGGTTTAATTTTGTGTAACAATTCTTAACTTAAGTACCTATGGCCAGTTGTATTGCTGTAATCTGAAGCTAACTTTGTGGTCAATAATCATAGAATGGTTATTCTCCTTATGGGCTATTTCTCTAAGATTATAACCATAAACAAGAAGTACTGTATATTTTTATAATTGTCCTTCTGTGTCTCTTCATCATCATCATCATCATTACATATCCGCTCCCCTAGTTGGAGTCGAAAAATCAATTCATTCAGAAAAAATAAACATCACTTTCCAGGTGACACAATCAGGTTTTTCTCACAGGAAACTAAGTCCTCGAGTTAACTAGTATTGACAGTTTTAGTAATAAATTGGTTTCCGTCAGCTATCACTGAAAACACCTAGAATACCATCTTCTTGTTTTTTCCTTCCTGATTCATGTCATTTAAAAAAAAGCTTCAAACATATCTTACAATAAACCAAATATTACATAAATAAATACTCTTACTTTTGTGTGAAGACATGGAAAAAAGAAGTTAGGGATTTTTAACACTACAACTGTTAACGAAAAGGCGGACTGTAAATGAAAAACGAATTTCATTCAGTTTTGTGATAGGGAAATATTTGAAGAAAGGATAGGAACATGGAATGGATACCTACCTTTAATATGATCTGAATGTTCTTCAATTTCAAGCACTGGATGACAAAATGCACTATAAAATGTAACAATATTTTCAACGGCGCGCGACGAATCCAACCACTTTTTATCCAATTTTATGTGAAGTGAAAAATGTTGTTTGGTTTTTGTTCTAAATCCGAATCTTCTAATTTTGAATATCTTCTACCTTGATGTAAGGCAGGTTCCATAAGGATAGGTCAAGGGAAGGATGGAAAAGAAAGGTAATCGGACAGGAATAGTATTGATAAATGCTGTTATTTACTTAACAACAACAGGTAGGTATTTAAAAAAAAAAAGATTTTTTATTTATATTTATTAGTTTACATCTACACATCCATTAGGCCTTTGAATTATTATATGCTTAAAAAGACGCTTTAAGTATAATTCACACGTATAAGTTTTAAAAAATTAAACAAAGTTGTATTCAGCAACTGACAGAAAGCATAATAGAGTAAAGTTTCACCATGCTAAGTTTATTTCAGTAACATTGCAATGCTTCTTTTTATTTTATTTGTCAAAGGGTGGCGGAATCAGTCACCGACGTATTCCAAATAGACACGTTATTTCTTTACTGACCATCTGGCGCAGTTGGTTAGATGACCAACTGTGAAACTGGCGTCGCGGGTTCGATCCTGCCAGTTGCGAGAAAAAAATCCAAGAAATATTATTTTCACAATTAGTCTGGGAGTTGCTGTGTATTTTCAGAATCTACTGCCATATCTACTCTTTCCCACCTGCTGACGAGCCTCTAAAATAGAGGGTTAACGAGTTATTCATTTAAAAATAATTAAAAATCAAATATCGCATTCCCCTCTAAAATTGGAAATAAAGAGATGCAATACATATCGAAACATTTGTGGGAGAAAGATACAGCAGAACCTCTATATTTGTCATTAATCTGTTCCTGTGGGTCTAATGAATAAAGAATATTATTTCTTCCAAACATGTCCAGTTATAGGTTACTGACGAAGATACTTTAAATGTTCATGCAAATATATTCATTTTCGTACACAAATATCGATTTTTCTTTATAGACAGTTATACATAACTCTGTTACTTTCCCATTGTAATTGGGGCCCTGAAACGTCAAATTATTTATGCTCATAACATGTCTATTTGGTTTTACATCATTGGCATGAAACATACTTTATATTCTATGTCTTATGTTAAAATAACACTCTGTCATGCTAAGAGTATAGATAAGGGTATGGTATTGTAGAATTTTCCGGCTTAAATTTCTTGAATTTCAACTGACAGAATACACACTGCTTGAATTAGAGCGACATAAATAAAATGGATGAAAAAATTCGGAGTAGGTAAACTGCTCGAGTCGACAACCAAAACAGCCTGAATGGACCAACTGCTAGAATCAGCCATGTTTCAAGTGACAAGTTGTCTGAATTAAAACTGTCAGAACAGACAATCTGCTTTAATTCACATATGGAAAAAATAGGCTTCTTAATATTTTCTCTAAATCTTGAGTAAAAATATCGGCAGATATTTTTTTGTCACATTTTAAACTTGTATTACTTTAAATATGCAGTGCCAAATAACGGAGTAAAAAGAATTGCATACAATACCCTCTCTTGACATAAAGATTATTAAAATGACAATAGACCTGCCGCTGGTAAATTCAAACGAATATTCATTTCATTAGCTTTCAAATATCATTTGGAAGTAAGACGTTTTTTTTCTCGTAAGATACTTACAAATCACATTCAAAATAATATACATTTTTGTTCGCTTAAATTGACCTGTAGCAAGGCATTATATTATATAAAGAATATTGCAAATTGAAGCTTTCAATCCTTTTCTTGGCAATGTATCCTATAGGATACATAATACATTATATTTTTTTCTAATAAACGAAAACACGAGTAAAAGAGTATTTAGTTAAAACTGCTTTACCATATTTTTCGTTCTTAAGTGCATAATCACAATTTTGGTTAAACCAAAAAATAAATTGTTTGGGATTCAGAATATATATGTGAAAAAAAATGTATTTTCGTTTTGCCAAGATAAGGGTTAAACAGAGAAGTTTTGAGAGTTTAAAATAAATAAGCGTTATTTACCACCTAATGAGGTGAGAATAATGTATTCTGAATCGTATTTTACGTAGAGGGGTCTACAAAATTGAAACCTTTTAGTATGACGTATTTTTAAATCGAATTCCTTCACGTCGGATTAAGTTCTGTGGATGATTGGACAGTATTTCAACAGATTTGACAGATATATAAAGACTAAAAATTGAAGTAAATAACCAGTAGAAAGTCTAAGATATTCAAAAGTAAATAGATGTGAGCTCAACTCGACAGTATAAGATTAATTGCATGTACAAGTTAAAAAAATATATGCAAAGTCAATAAGACATCAGAGAAATATATGTTTTACATTTTTATACATAATACACACAATTTCAGAAACTAGATTTCACTTAAAATAGGATAGTCATTGATGCAATACTTCCAAATAGATAATTCCTTATAGGAATCATTAAAATTTGATAATTTTTCACAATATTTAAAAGTTTTACAACATTTATAAAACACACAGAGATTTAACTCGCTAGGTTTTACAGATAACACTGTTTATTCATTTTTACAATCACTATCAAGTAGGATGTTAATATATAATATCTACAGTAAAGCATTTGTTATGGCCAAATACGTTAATCCCACTAACTATATAATCCAATTCACCATTTCATACATTGCTCAGGTGTTTATAGATTCCCGATCTAAGTTAGTGGTTTTAATTACGCTTGGAAAAACTGCCATTTTTATGACTGACATTGTCAACTCTGAACAAGTGGCTTTCCATTACATTTACTTTTCTATGCCATTCATCAGCATTAGTTACAACTATTATTAGCTAAAAAACGGCACAATTGATTAATTAAAGATTTCACAAGTCTGTATGAAAATTATTATGCCAATTTTATTTATGTTCGTAGACAGTGGATTTTTAATGTTTCATTTTATCAATAATGTTAAAATTAATTTTATAAATAGAAACATGAGTTTTGATCAGTGACCATCGGGCTGTCTGACGATGTTGATTTTGAAATAAAGGCATGCGTTTTCCTTATCAATCAAAATATAATTCCACTAAGAAATGTCAGGATGCCAATAATGTTTTAATCATTGCTGCCTGAGAAAAATTCAATTCATTCAACCTGTATCAATGAGTGTGATTTTGAGCTTATAGTGGTGAATTCATTATTTTTTATCTATATACGCCCAGAGACTTTTACATGACAGGTATAAAATTAAAATTGCAGAGTATTTGGTATTACAATTTGGTATGTACAGTGTCTAAAAACTGACAATGGAAAACGAAACTCAACAATTTCTTCATACTGGTTTCCGAGCCGGTGCAGACGATTGTAGAATTTACAAAATAATTCTATCTACCAGACCAGCAATCTTGTACATTATAACTGATATAATTGTTTATTACAAAATCAAGATGAGATCTTCGTTTGTTTTAAGCTTAGTGGGATTAACTGACCGAACAATTTACATCATAAGCAAAAATGTGTACAAACTAGTAATAAATTTATTCTATAAAGCCATCACACAGATGAGTGACACTACTTACGCCTAACTCCTAGAAAACAGTCAATTATTAACGTATTTCAAGTATTCCTTGGTTTTCGTTGTGCTAATATTACATAAGTGAGAACATTCTCATACAGATTAACAAAGCAAACATTTAATCAAATCAATTCCATCGTTTTACATCACCTGCATTTTATAACATCGATTTACTTCAATTTGGGCTCCGTGAGACATCTTCGTGCTACAGTTCGTAACAACTTTTGGCATTTTACAAATTAACACTCTGAAAAGTCAGAATACAGTACAAGTGAGATGAAATTCTACATTCCACAATGATAAATACATATTTGTCAAAACAGCGTAGAATCCTTTCAAGATACAATAAAAACTATCAAAAATTCGATTCTAATTAGATGTCTAGTTACTTATTATTGTAATGTTATTGTTTAGATTGAGATATTTTCTACTATAACAGAAAATACACAGATAAACTTCAAAGGTCAAATATGTAATATACGTTGGGTGTGACTCAAATCTCAACAAATTACTTTGTTACTGTTGGGTTTTCCTAATTTGGCTATACATGCAATATCCCTAGCAACAAGTTTGTGTGAGCTACAATAAGCAACAGGTGCTTCACAGACATTGAACACACTCAAAAATCATAAGATCCTATTATTTAAACATTTATATTTTGGGCTTTGATTTCTTTCACATTTTAATCAAATTGTCGACATCTCAATAATCGAGCTGACAAAATTAAGAGTAATGAATAATAATTATTGACACATATAACTTTTTTGGTGTCTTAGTAAATCTTTCATAAGATATCGTACATTCGCTTCGAATATGATTTTTACAGTAGATTTTACCTAAGTAGAATTACAGAAATTTAACAATTTATTTTTAAGAATCGATATGTCGATAACCTTTAAAATTTAAACCATCACTATGCAAAATGAACTGCGCAAGTTACAATTAAATATGATATTATACAGATGCAGTATGGCATTACATCTTTATTTATATTTAGGTGATCAAGTTGATTTTCGTTAATTAATGAATGAATTCAGCATTAGCCTATCTAAAGCATAATTATTATATAATGATCTTATATATTCTTAGGTAAATGCAAGTTTTAAAGTTCATTTCTTTGGCTCCGAAATAATGTGAGTTTCGATACTACTTTAGTTTCAAAATATGCCACATTTTAAATACCAAAGAATTATAAAATACAGCTATAATAATCATACTAAAAAAATTTGTTGAGCACATACAAGAAATAAAGACTTACAACAAAAATAACTGTCTTTACCGATAAGTTTTGATTTAGAGATATCATTTGTATTTTATAGCTATTATCTGCTTCAATTTATAATGATTTAAAAACTATGACATGTGTTACTATGTGTTTTAACTGAGGTGTGCTGGTATTAGTTAATTTTATAGATGAAAATTGATATAATATATTATAGCTTGGAATTGTTTTCTAATTTGAAGTCATTTTATGGGCTGCGTTAAACAGTATAACACCAGAACCCATATCACAAAACAACAGTAAGAGATTGATCCATGGTTGTACATATAAATACATGTAGAAAATTCTAATTTTTTATTTGAAAATGGGAATATTCATATGAAATTTCATATACAAATAAACAAAAAACTTGAAACTGGCCAGTAAACTCTAGAAGGTGGTGAATAAAGCCATAATAAATTATATGTATAAATATTTAAATTTTACTAGTGTATGTAGGTGAATCTCTTACTATGGCCATTAGTCATTAAAATAGGTACATTATTAAATTATAAGTCATTATTTCAAGTATGTTTTAACAGCTAATGGTAATTAGTTAACATTTGTTTCAAAGAAACGCTACAACCTGAGAGATTCGTTCAAAAGAAATGACAGTTTCTCTAGTAATACGAAATAGTGTATTTTGATTCCACATTCGACTGATAAGCCTCCCTTAACTACGAACATACATGACCAACATGTAGACAGTCTTATTTTGATATATTTCATGTCAAATTTACATTTATAAAAAATATTTTAATTTTTTTCAAATCACATCGTCATAATGAAAATACTTACATTTTCAGGTTATTCACAACCCAATGCAAGATGCCAAATTAAAACCGCCCATGTTTATAACAATTTAAACAATTTACCGACATCATCTCTGCGCACTCTCTCCTTAATTACATTGTTATATATTACAACGTTAAATAGACAAAAAATACTATAAAATGTTCGGATGAAGTCATAGAGCGGTGTCAATACAATTATTATACAAAATATGAATGACCTACGTGATAATATATTACAAAAATGAGAAACATTTGTGAATGATTCGTTTTATGCGTAAACTATGCAAATAATGTTTTTCATTGATCGAGCAGGAAAGTAGAAAAATATTTTTATAATTGCATGCAAAAAGTGACTCAAAACATCAATAAGTCTATGAGAAATGTGGAAGCTTTACAAAGTGTTTTTGAGCAGATTATAATGTATTTGAATTACAAAAAAATGTATTGTGAGCAAATTTCCTTTAGAAAAATAACGGTGGCGAATTTCTATTTTTCAAATAAAGGTTTTATTTTTATTTATAAATATTATGGTATCATACACGCAAAATCAGATTTTACATAGTTTGAGTAATGCGTTTTCAATTCAGCATAAACAATGTCGATAAACATGACACTGGAAAAGCATAAAATCTTGTTATACAGCGCCGTTTCATTTATTTAAAAAAAAACTTGTTCGGAAGTACCAGCTCTCGATCAAAAATCTACATTTTTTAGATAATTATTGCTCAATTTTTTGAGAGATTTTAAAATATATGCGTTTAGATACTAAATTTCTAGTGGGGCTAGATAACAGTGGTGAATCACAGCACAGGCTTAACAAAAATCACATTTATTTGTTGTGATTTCATCAGGAATGTAACCCAGAGGGTTAGGCAAACCTCTCAGCCACTATACAAGGGGGCTGCCTGTTTTTCTACAATCGTGCATTTGTTGCCATTATAATTGTAAAATTTAATCGAAAATTAATTTGTCACACATCTTGAGTGCCCCTCATTGATCAATTTAGTATTAAAAACTGTACAAACTATCATAAATATACAGTTATTATATTTATCATGTACTAGAACATAAAATAAAAATAATTTAAATGAATGCCTCGACACGGGTTATGCCCAGTGAGGTGTTCATATAGAAAATAAAATGTTTTATATGAAATAAATAAATAATATCTGTCATATATCTACCTAACTAAAATCAAATCTATGACACATCAATAATTGTATATCCCTAATTTATTTATGATTTCTAAAATTATCTAAAATATGTACTAATCTAAACACCCATTATTTCTATATTAATTTAACAATATTTCGAGAACGTCCACATCATTTTAGACAAGTTCTGAATTTTCTCCAGATAGGATAAATATCAATAATAAAATATTTTCAACAGAAATGAATGTATTAAGTATGTGGAAGTCCAGGCATCTATAGAGTTTATAATCTGTCATCGGCCGGGTTAAGTGATCACTGTAGGCTTTGCGTATTATTCACTATTCCACCTATAGGTAGCTGACATCCACATTTACGCATGTTAATTACGTGATTATGCCTTTCTAACCCTTGATGTTGAAATTGTCAAACGCAATGCCTACTAACAATGCTTTCACTGTGACTTGAATAAATTGGTGTAGTTAATAACCTTCAAATGAGCGGTGCTGGATGCCTGATTGTGGAATTTATCTTTTGGTGACTTGTATGAAATGCTATAGACTTTTGTAACTGAACAAGTAAACACAGTTTTTGCTACCATTTGTGTTTTGAATACTGTCATAAGGACGAATGAAAATATCCTACAAAGGTCCTCCACATAATTTTCCAAACTCACAGTGAAATAAGTACAGTTAAATTCAATTAAAATTGCAATATATGAAATTGAAACTGGTGTAAAAACCAAACATACATAAATTTAAAAAATGTCTGTGGGCAGAATGGTGAATGTTCACTTAACCCAGCGGAAGACAGATCATAAGCTCTGTAAATACCTAGACTCTCACAGCTTCATCTGCGTTGAAAATATCTAAGTATTATGTATGTATTTTAACTATAAAAACAAAATAATGTTGTAATGATAGCTTTTTGAGTAAATAAGAAATTTTGAAATCGTGTATAAAAATATTGCCTACCATGCAAGAGGTCTGTGAACTTTCCAAAGTATTTTTAATTTCCGATAGTAAAATTATACCAACGGTAAAAAGGCAATGACTATAACCGAAATTGAATTATATATACAATTTTTCTGAAAATTTCAAGCTGCGTCGTATGAGCCGACACCTATG
Source organism: Micrasema longulum (assembly GCF_059751315.1). Lineage (NCBI taxonomy): Eukaryota > Metazoa > Arthropoda > Insecta > Trichoptera > Brachycentridae > Micrasema > Micrasema longulum. The sequence continues at coordinate 144,107 of NW_028278627.1, forward strand.
CAAATCAGACATAAATTTTGGTGTTCACATCGAAAACCCTCTGGTATGACATTCATAAAATCAATGGACTTATGTCAAATAAAATTGGACTTATTTTGAAGAATGTCTTTGTCATACATATGAATACGGATAAATATCCTTCTTCTTCTTCTTTCTCAGCCTTTTTCTGTTCACTCTTGGACAAAGGTCGTCTCCATTCAGCTCCATGTCGCCCTATTTTGTCCAGACTGCACCTGGGTCACGTCGATATGCCGGTCTAGGTCATCTTTCCGCCTTAGTTGTGGTCTACAAGTCAACAGGCTTTTTGTCTATTTCTCATCCAAGCTTCTGGATACGTGGCCTGCCCATTGCCATTTTAGGGTCACCATGTGGTGAATGATATCAGTAACTTTCGTTCTTCTTCTTCTCACCTCTTTATTTCTGACTCCTATCTCCCGAGCTCATCCCTAACATGGCTCTTTGTGTCACTCGTAGTTTCTCATCACTTTGTTTGGACAGTGTAACCGTTTCTAAGCTATATGTAGAAACCGGCAGCACACATGTTTTATATTATACATACTTTCCTCTTCAGGTTGATGGGTACTTACCGGTTTTTCAGAATAAAGATCATTTGTCCAAAAGTTGCCCAAGTAATCCAATTATTCTTTTAATCTCTGGTTTTCTCGACCTCATCATCATCATCATTCCCTTTCCAGACCTAATATTGCATAGGGCATTGCATTGGTACACAAATCTCGGCATTTCTTGATCATTTATGTGACATGAAAGTAAGATGATTAGTCTTATGCCTCAGGTACCAGTCCAGGGACTATAAATATTCTTGTGTGAAAACACCCTTTTAAATAAATATTTCGTATCAACCATGTCGAGAATCGAACCCGAGACCTCTTGCGTGGTAGGCAAACCCGCAGACCACTACACCATGAAGTGCTTAAACTGCATTCATAAATTAAAACAGCCAAATTTATTTGTAGTTCTGGGGGTGCGATAAGCATGTGATAAACATTGTTCTGAAGCAAACTATACATAGAATTAATAATGGATCTTTTGCATGCAAGAACATCGTGCTAAAATTTGATCAGCTATCTATTTTTACTAAAAAATGTGTTGAAAACCTGACAATTTATTGTCTTATGAATAACAATTATTTTACCCTAAAAACATTTAATATTGCTTCGGTTATATGGTTTTGGTTTGTGTTTTGCTAAACACATATTTATTGGTGTAATCTACTTTTTATTATATGTTAAATGACTTAAAATAGGTATATTTACCACTATTCCACAGAAATTTTAATGGCATTGTCTCAATAATTTATGGTTTCAAATAAGGGTCGGGCTAAATGGTATTAATGTTATAGTCGAATGAAACGCAAAAACAAAACACACCAACATTATTTTAGAATAAATTATACTATGGCTTATAATTAAAATAAATATACATATTAAAATAAAAGACCGTACAGAAACCACATATTTCCAGCCAAATTTCCAGTCTATTTTTTTTCCAGAGTTAACTGCACAATCGACCATGTAGATTTGAGTATCTGCGATAATTCCTCAATGATTAATCGAGGATCTGACTCGACCAGGGATATGCCATCATCAAATTTTAAAGGCCATCCAGATTAAGGTGTATCTTCTAGATTTCTACTACTCAATTTGAACCTTTGAAACCAATATTGACATCCTCATCACGTTAGCACTTCACCTTAAACTTCATTTATAGTGTTAGTGCATCGCTGCATTCGAGGCCTGGTAACAAACAGTCCTGATGTGTCCTTTGTCAATTTCTGGTTTGGACATTACACCGTTAACAATAATATAGATTTCATTACTGTATTTTTTGGACCACAAGATGCACATTTTTCCTCTGAAAAGTAAATCAAATTTTGGGGTGTCTTATGGTCCGATGCGTCTTATCGTCCGCAAAATACGGTACTTGTAAATAATGCCAATAGTTCAAAGTAAAAAATGACGTAACTTACTGCACTCAAACGGCACGTCATAAAATACGCAATCTCCTTATGATCTCATACTATTATGTTTATGTACGAAGGTTGATGCCAATAAAGTATTCTTGGAATCAGAAACTATATAAGAATTTATGAATGAAATATCTTTATAAGTTGTGTTTGAAAACAAGGCATGGTCTTCTTCTCCAGACTAATGTATAGCTTATTTTCCCTGGGTTGGATAGCCAGGGATTGACGAGTAAATCATCAAGACACAATATTTTTATACTTTCATTATAAATTAGAATAAACTGAAAAATGTCCATTCACCGTGGGACAGAGGAACTATATTTCATAACTCAACAATGAGTATTGCTCGAGTAAAATTTATTGACTTAAGTAAAATTTGGAAGTCGAGGGACAATAAATACATCCGTAAAAAAAAATGTGGTAATTTTCACTGGAAAAAGTATGTGACATTTTTTTAATCCCTCAGATTTCTTTTTAACACAGAAAAAAGCCTCCTCTTTTTTTCATATCAATTTTGGCTCTGTTTTCTGTCTTTTCACTCAGAAATAGTGAACCGTTTTCAGTTTTTTTTTTTTTTTTCCTTTAGATTTTAATTTGTTTTTTGTCCTCCAGGTTTCATTCATGAAAATCTGTGGAATTTGGATCAAATGGGTAGATCTACCGAAAAATTGGCGAGTTTGGCAATACTGCAAATAATGTTATTTTTACTTACCGAATGACTGCACATTTTGAAATGTTTTTTTTACAGCACAGTAGAAGTTATTTTAAACAAAATGTCACTTAGGGCCAGTTGCATAAAAAAGAGTTCAGTTAATAAAATATAATAATATTAATAAATTGAATCGACATTCACTTTGTAACATTTCATTATAAATTATTACGAAAATAAAATTTTGTTATTAATGTTACACAATTATTGACACCGTGAACAATATTATGTGTCTACTATTATACTACATCGATGCTCTCCCGAAACTGTAGTAGTGTTATTGTAAAATAATAAAATTTTGTAACACTAATAACAAAGTTTAAGATAATAAAAGTTGAATAATAGGGTATTTCCAGCAATATTTTAAGTCTATCCAATTTTTGTAAACAAGAGCTGGATTCAACCCCCATGAGAGTTATTAATATTATTACAACAGAGATGAACAACATTTTACAGAAAGAAATATATAATTCTAAACATTTACATGACCTATCATTGGCTGGTTGAAGTGGCCACTTTATGTACCGTGTAACATTCACCATTCTGTCGAAGTTTGTCCTGACAAAGCGACGGGTATGTCTCAAAAGTCAGCAAGTTAAAAATTCAATGTAATTAATGCATATCGAACATCAACATAATTTCTTCTGCCACCTCCGACCGGAGTAGGAGTTCTAACAAACAAAACCTACATGCCTCACTTCTGCCGTGCAACCCATTTTGTCCGCTTTGACCCAAATGCAATTCTTATTCAACTTAACTTTTTTATGCAACTGGCTCAAAAATAATAAGCAATTTTCTAATTAGATTTATCATGCGATTCACATTTGAAACAAAGCGACATGAAATCATAAAATAAAAAAAACAAAAATTATAATAATTAAATTTATTGATAAAAAACATAAATATAAAAATGTGTAAACCATAAAATAATACATATAAATAAATTGTAATCTCAAACATACAAAATAATAATTATGATTATCGTATGAAATAGATTTTGACTATGCTAAACTTACACTACTCATTCTAATATGATTTTGTTCTACATGTCCTATCTTCACTATATAATTTAACATAAGGGCGAATATGGTATATCACTAACGATTATGCGTAATGATTATTTATTGAAAATGGCAAAACAATAATTAAATTTACAAATATTAATTACAGTTCGATTCATCGATACAATTTGCCCATTTTATCGGATCAGAGAACTGAACGAGTCGGTTAGAATTCTGAACGAGATATATTTTATAAAATTTATATTTAAAGCAACGACTTTGCGGTTATTCATTATAATAAAATAAATATAACAAAGGAGGTCACCCAGCCTCCATACATTTTTGGGCTAATTTTGAAAGTGCCGGCCATCTAAATTAAATTCAATATTTTGCACTTATCAGTTTATAATTTTGTATAAACCCCTTTAATTTTGAGTTACACTTCGACCGGTTTTGAGGTTACTACCTCATCATCAGGAATTTAACTAACTCATAATTACACGTGTTGCTATTTATATTATAAAATATTTTATAAAAGAGACAGAAAAATTAAAGAAATAGAAAGAAAGAAGATAAAATAAATCATAACGGGAATATTTTTAAAAGAGGACTCGAAGTAAAATTTAATTGATTATTTGTTATTTGAAGTTTTTGATTATTATTATTATTTGCACCACAACAGGCCAGGAGGCCCAATTACAGTGGTGAATTACATCACATAACACCCAGGCTTGAGAAAAATCACAATTAATTTTTGTATTCTCACCGGGAATCGAACCCAGAACCTTCCGTGTGTGAGTCAAGCGTCTTGACCACTACACCACGGAGACCGCCAATGGCTTTACTAATTTCTAATCATTCTAAATTGTCTAAACGAAAAACATTTTTATTGACATGCAAAATTTCTACACCCGTGTCTTGATTAAAATCATGGTTTTCGATGTTTCTGATGATGAGGTAGTAACCTCGAAACCGGTCGAAGTGTAACTGATAATTTAAGTGGTTTATGCAAATTTATAAATATATAAGAGTAAAATGTCATACCACAAAGTGAAAAATGTTTTTGATAACAATAATATAAATTTAATATTATAATAGAGTATAACAAAACAAAATCTTTTTATTATGAGACTAAAGTTGTGAGTCAAATCTGTGAGATAATATTCTATCTCAAAACATCTATTCTATTTGTGGAATAAAACCTAATTATCATTGAATTTCTCGTAATAATGTTCAAGACAAGCTATTGCACACTATTATTGCTCCTGCCATCATGGCAGAAGAACTATCGACTGCTGCTCCCGTGTAATGTGTATACTCGTAGTATGCTACATGGGGTATGCGAGGCACTCGCCTACAATAAACATTCCTGCTGAAGGGTTAGTGAATTATAAAGGATAACATTCAAATGCAGGTGAGACTGAAACGCAATTAACTACTATTACACCACTTTATGTAACACTTTTGACGAAACAAAACTGCTTTACATCTGTAGGGTCCATAGTCGATGACACACACGTGTTCAATTAGTTCACCTGAAGTAGACTAATGACCGACGATGCAATGTCATCATTTCCTATCGAACTAATACAATTTATATTACAACTCTAGCAATATTGCACATAAAGACGGGATCGTCGCCCTGCAGTACATTCACATCATCCCTACCACGAAGAAATGAACTACAAAGGAATATGGTCTATAAAGAGACCACAGGACGTAGCCAACGTCAGTCAGTTCAGTTCACGTCAGACCAGCTCGACGACAGCACGCAGTTCCAGCATGTAGTTCAAGTGCAGTTACTTCAACCCATCATCGCCGCTACGCTCGCGCCTTGAGCTACACAACCAAGTGCTGTATCTTATTCGCCATGTAATAAATACGCATTAACGCGCAACCTCGAGTCTTTTCTGTCAATCTCTAACTGGGGTAGAAACTCCAACTAACACCCAGCAACTTGTATCCTACACATCTATGCTGAGTGATACTTTGAGGCTAAATATTCAAACCTAAATATAATCTCAGATAATTGACTTAGAACTTTGGTATAGTAATAAAAAATGTTTATAATGCTGGGTTCTATTTAAATAATGCGTTTATATTTGTTGGTCGGCAAAATAAAAATTAGCCCAATCTGGGTGATCTCCTTTGGTTTTAACCATTTATTTTTTATTTTTTTCTACCGACTGGTTTTCAAAGCTATATTATCTTTATTTGATAACAAGCCTTAAAAATGGAATGTCAAGTAGATGAAAGTGGGCATTTTCAACACCTCATTTTGTTCGCGTTCAGTGGGGAATAAAGCAGAAAACAAATAAACTAATACAATACATTATTGACTAATTTATTTTTAAATAATGAAGGAGAATTATCGGGGCCGGTGGTAAGTAAGAACACCTTTCTGAAAAATCGCCATAAAACCTTTACCTTAAGTATGGGCGTTAACATAAATTGTGTCTGTTTTTTTAAGCTGAGTCTGAAGATGGCTCCTGCAATGGTAGCCGAAACGTCAGAACAAATCCAACACATACGGTATCACCCAAAAAAGAAACATATTGATAACAGTGACCGTGAAAACTTTCGCACCTATTTTCAATAATGTATTCTCCTTCATTTCCTCGATTCAACGCGAACAGAATGAGGTGTCGAAAATGCTGACTTTCATCTACTTGATTCCATTTTGAAGGCTTGTAATCAAATAAAAAAATATTTGTAACGTAAAAGCAAACGCAATATCTCGTAAAGCGTTTAGTGCTCATTTTTAAATTTGAAAAAATAACAGACACAACGTATGTTAACATGGCTGTTAGTTTTACATAACAACTGTCTTACCTACATTGTTTTGAAAATTTATTGAATATAATTAGACATTTTTCATTTTGGAAATCTTTAATTGACTCTCCAACAAAATTCACTTTATTGGCCCATCGTTTGAGGAGAATATTTAATATTTGTAATTCAAGTTTTACAAATAAACCAAGATACACTACAATGCAATTTCTCGCTCAGTCTTCAGATCCGTAAAATGGTTTTTGGCTTTTCACTGTAATATTTCATAGTCCCCCTGAGCGTTAGTTTGAACATCTTACCTCCGCGGGTAACAAATGATCAAGTTACGCTTCGTTCAGTGTGCCGATACAGAGCCTCGCGGACCGAGGAGTGGCGGTGACGATGTATCAAATGACTGCGGTTTGAATACGATCATTGCCAATTTTTATTCTGGTGGAAATAGGCGCTAGGAAAAATACATGCACAGATAAAAAATATCTTAAACTAAAATATTGGTAACTTTATACTCGTTAAAAATTAAATAAAAATTAATTGTAATGAATCCATTTAAGGTCGAAATGGGCGTCGGATGTAATGATAGACTTTGATATAAATAAAATACGGTTAGAATAAAGTAGAGTTACGTTAGGATAAAGGTCTGTGTGTGAAATAGAATTAAAACGCTTGACGATTGTTTTATGTGTGCAGAAAATTAAACTTTTAACATGTGCGTGTTGTCTGGACCTCTAGTCTATACTCGGTCAAAACGAAATGCCGATTATTCAAATATTGTATTACGCCAGTACTCTTTGTCGGCCTTGTGGTGTCAGCGTGTTTGCCTACGATATGAAATATTTATTTTAAAGGGTGTTTTTACACTTATATAAATATCTTCCGTGTGCGGGAAAAAGGGCTTAAGTCATAAAATGGCCAAAATGACTTAAGTATACAGTAAAGAAACTAGTGAGCTCAATAAAATTAAATATCCCAACAAGAAACCTCAAACAAAACTTACTCTTTCATACTGATAACCATAGAACAAACTATGGTTTTCATTCCCCTATGCCCAGTATTCTTACGTCTGCCATCAAACATACCAGTCTTGATTTCTTTGATAACAAATTGTCTTCTTTCAAACGATCACTGAATCAAATTCAATTATAAACACCTCTCTCCCGCTTCCACTCACACAAAGTCTACTATATACCATTGTGTCTTTCTACTTTTCTTTATAATAATTTTCTATGTATAAATATGTCCTTAAAAATGCCCATTGGGCGTATATATAAATAAATAAAATAAAATAAGATGCCAATTTTTTTGCACATTTTTTGGTGTATTTGTCATAAGTTATTGATATTAATCAATCGTTGCATTACAGGTCAAAAACCTTTTAATCATACTTTTTTCAGAAAATTTTTCAATTTTGTGATCCAAAAGACTTAAGTCATGTAAAAAATCAAATTAAATGCAAAATTAAAAAAACACAAAATATTATAAATAATTTTCTAAGTATACAAAAAAAAATACTCAAAACAGTTGAATCCTTATGATTTGCCAGCTGTTTTCTCGATTTTTAGACACATTCAAAACTTTGATTGGTTCTCCTGAAAAATAGACTTTTTTGGCTTAAACCTTTTTTCCGTGTACGGAAGATATTTCATAGTCACTGGACTGGTACCTGAAACGTAAGACTGATCATCTGTTGAATATTAGACACAAGGTGATTCGATTTCGAAACTGACATTCAAGTCCGAGAACGGACACAGCAGCCTCCCATAATGAGAGTCTCGAGGACGCGGCGGCAGTCCTGGCATGGACACGTACTGCGCGTGCCTCGGGAAAACTTAAACCCGAGATGACTCTTTCTCACATCCGCAGGTTCCCGGCGTCCCGGAGGGCCGTCGGTGACGTTCTTTCGGCTCTATTCGGCGTAACTAAGGGACACAGGATTGACGCGGGAGGAGGCGAGAGTGCTGGCTGGCGATCGGGCCTCCTGGAGGCGTCTGGTGATGAACGCACGCTCCACGTAGGAGCGGATGCGGAAAAGAGAGAAAAAGAGAAAGTGAATCATGCATTTCCTGTATGTAAACAACAAAACATCAATCAAAAATACTGATTCCATAGCACGGATGTCAAATTGCTGACAGACAGGGAAATGGAAGATGACCTCAGAACCCCACTCAGAAGTAAAGGGAGCACTACGGGCAATTACTATGTAAGCAGTAGCACCCTTAGGTAACATGATTATTTCAGTTACGATATGAAGTAATTCAATTCAATAATTACCTAATACTTGATTGCCGAATTTTATTCAAGATGTAATTAATATACATCGAAGTGTAAAATTGTTTGCTTCTGTCATCTCCAATTGGGTTGGAGCTCCCTATGTCAACAAGTAAAAATTCAACACAACAAAAATATATCGTTGTGATCGGTGCACTAATGCACTGCCTATTAATAATAATAACATGAAAATACATACTTTGGTGGGTGACACGAGAATACATAACTCTACTTTATTTCATACATTTTAAAATGGAGAACAGGATGAATTTATGTAAAAAATTCAAAATGTTTACAAATAATGATGGTATAAAAAATCGTTTCTCACCGGGGTAAATTCTGTGATGAAAATATCATAAATCATGCATGTGTAAATGTGAAAAAATTCTATAATGAAGTTTGCGTTATATGGGTCAGAAAATGGTGCAAGATCAAGGCGCGAGATCTTGTGCAATAATTCTTGTGCCATTTTGTTTGCTCTTTTAAATGCGGCAGTTTCTAGGATTGATAATTGCACGTAAGCATGCGCGGTACGTGCATTCGGGGCCATGAGAGATAACGGGCAGTTTCACAGTTGACTAAACGAGCTATATTGTGACAACCAACAGCATAGTATCCTGCGATCAACCATAGGGAAACATTCCTTTTTTTGTGCTTACTAGTAGTGGCACAAAAAATATTTTTTAATTCCTGCGAAAACTGAGCAATGCATTGGCCACGCCTCTAATATGTCACAATTCGGTTAAATTTTGAGCATTGTTATATAGAATCGCCACGAAGCTTGACATCACAATTGTCAAGGCCAAACATGTTGCGTTTTTGTGGAGACATATTTTCTAACAATTTTATTTTGAAAGTTAGTACAAAAAAACATTTCTCCATTTTAATCCATATTGATTTTGAAAATATAATTAATTTTTATATATTTTTATGTATATTCGTAGCATGTGATATTTCCCTATTAACAACTGGTCTCTAAAATAACTTGGATAAAATAGGTATTTGTTTATTTTGTTCATTAACGCCCAAGGGGCATTAAAAGAAATTTATTTATTTTTATTTCCAGAAAATAAAAGGCAAGTGTGAAATGAAACAAACGAATAATAAATTAAGTAACACAGGCAAATACGCGTTGACAGTTGAAGTTGACTGTTAACAGTATCACAGACGTGGGATGCGCGTGCAGATTTTGGTTAAAATATTTTTTGAAAAATAGAACGTGTTTTTCTAAATTTGAGCACAGATTACACTTTATTCGTTGAGTCAAATATTGCACAAGATCTTGTACTATTTTCTAAACCATGCATACTACAAGCATAGGGATTTACTTGACAACCATTTTGTGATGTATGTACACAATGTGCATTATTTTATCAGTTAATAACGGCGTTAAGCCATAAGTGTATATGACCGTGTCCCGGCAGATTAAGAACACAGTTCTGTGTGTAAAATAGAACTATAATCACTATGGCTAAAAAATAAATACCAAATGAGTAAAACTAATACAAGACAAAATATCATATCCATAATTTATTACAGAAATAAAAGACGTCCGCGATATTCTCAAGACTGGTATCTTTATTACAAAGGGCCTATTTCTCCATTTCTGAGTAAAGTATCGAACGACTAATCATCACATAACATTAATCTGATGATTAACGTCCCGATTACCGAGCAACGCTTTCACAAAATACGAGTGTCCTGTCACATTTAACCGGTCTAGGCTCACGTCTGTCGACGGATGATTAGCAAATAATCACAGCTTTGAGTAGTGTACCCGACACTTACTCGCCGAATAGCGCTACTTGGCGGTAGTGAAATAGACTTTTTGTTTTACTCGACGAGTAGTTCTAATCGAGACCTTACTCAGAGTTGGTGAAATAGGCCCTAAACCTTTTAATTCTTATTAGACGGCTAAATAAGCTCCGTCGTGACGGGTCCCCGTAAATCAGTTCGCACCCTCCAAGCACGGGTTTTTATAGAGCCTGGATGTTGAGTGGCGGTTACTCATATTGTTAAATCTCCTCCCTGAAGCCGGAGTCCTTAAAGCGAGGTAGGGGCGAGTGCTCTCATATCCTCAGGTTTAAACAATGGTCCACAGAGCGGACTTTTAAGAGTGGATTTAAAATTAATTAAATTCAAAACTCAATGTTTCGATTTCGATTCGATGTTTGTAGCACTAACTTTGCGGAGCATTGTAATATTTTGAAATGAAATGACACTGTTCTATGAACCACTTTAATAGTTTACACAACCGACTAGTTTCGGCAATGACACGTTGCCCTCTTCGGGGTTACTTAACAACTAATCCATGGAATTTTGTCCAGTGAACGCGACCCTTTCAATGTTCGCCGTCAAAGGCTTGATGGGTGGGAACGCCTACCCTTGTCAATCCACCATTTCAGCGCCTATGTAAATAGTTCATAAAACAAAGTAATATCATTTCTCAAAATTACTATAGTAATTTAAATAGCATTTTTTTCGACTGAAGGATCTTTTTACAAAGGATTACGGGGAAAATTTAGCTGATCTTTTTTTTTCCATAACAAATGACGATGAACTTCTTCCGATAATTTTCACTAACAAACTTGAATGTCATAACTTTTACTTAAATATATAAATTATATTTAACAAAGCGATTCGAACAATAATATAATGAATGATCGTAAAAGTAAACATACTTTTTCTAGTAGTTTGTCTATTTGAAGAAACACAATTAAATTAATGAGGAAATACAGTATATATATACACACACAAATTTGCGTATTGATCAGTTTTTTTTACACCTAAAATCATGCAACGAATAATTAAATTTAATTATTTATACCGAAGAATAACGCACCCTCGTAAATCTACGCAGGCACGTGATTAGGCCGAACGTAAACAACAAAAAAAACATCACATTTCGCAAGACGCGCAAGTCAATAACTTACTAAATCAGAGTAATTATTTACACAGACAATTTAAAACATAATCTCCCGGTGGTTAGCGGCATACAACATTGGTCGGGCGTGCGGTAGAATAATGTTGATATGTACAGTAGAGAATGGCCAGTCCCGAGAGACGGACGCGCGACATGGAGTAGAGAAGATTTTTGGCATTGGGATTCAACAAGGTCGGACATCTATGGAGTTCTTGATAAGCCATTTTTGCTTCACACAGATTTCAGATATCCTAAAATGTAAATAAAAATAATACTTTAACATAGTAGAGATCGTACAGTTAAAATAATATTTAATTATTAAACTTTTGTCCCTAAAGCCCGGGGCTACCATATGACAGGCGTTTTCCGGATTTGACAGGCATTTTTCAATTTCAAACTAAAATTCAGTCTATTGAAAAAGAAGATGTATCGGTTGTAGAAATAAACATGTATTAAATGCAACTCAAAATCCCCTCGTTTAAGGATAACAGGTCCACCACGAGGAGGTCGGCCTCGTGGTGTAGCGGTCAGCGCATTAGCCTACCACGCGTGAGGTCTCGGGTTCGATCCCGACATCGTTGACACTAAGTATTTATTAAAAATGTGTTTTTACGCTAGAAGTTGGAAGGAAGTTATGAAAAAAGTTGGAGTGTATTTTTCAGAACAATTATTTCTAGCAACCCGCAACGCCTGTTTCACAGTCAGCCGTCTAACCAACTGCACTATGGCGCATGTTTATTTGATTATAAGTCACTTAATGTTGATTTAACTTTGTCCGAGGCAATAGGCACTAAGTTAAATATTACAAACTATCACACTATATTCCGATCGGCATTCTCTTGCTTTGCTCTGGCACTCGGGCGCTGGGTGCTTTAACTTACCCCGCTTCTTGCGCTTGGGGTTGGTCTGCGGAACCTGCGTGGAGAGGGGGGGCTATGCGGCGGTGGTCCTCTTGCCCCCCCGTGGCTTGATGGACTCGGAGATCTGCCACATGGCCTCCTCGTTGAGGACGTCATCGAAGCCGTTGAACATAGCCATGATGCGCTCATTTTTCTTGAATGTGTATTGACTGAAATATTTATTATTTTAGCAAAAAATATATTAAAAATCAATGGAATAAATAGCCTTTGCGATAAAGTGATTTGTGCACATTTGATCAATAAAAAGGCACTTTTTTTTTAATGTTTCCTATTGTATTTTGTATGTATGTATAAAGTCGTCTTATCGCCTTCCCTCTCTCGACGAATTCCGAATAGAGCTCCTCGCTACTACCCGTTGCCCTGTTATAGGTCCTGTCCGATGTACAGATTTGGTGGTTTTCAAATACAATTTCAGGGATGGGAAGAATGTGGAAGAAACTCACGCTTTACTGAAGCGCTTCATATTCTCTAGTATGTGGTACTGCTGCCATCTCTTGGAGAAGTTCACACTTCCATCGGGTAGCAGGTCTGTGTTTCCAATATGGACAAATGTCAGATCTTGGAGGACCAAACCGCTGAAACAATATGTACAATTATTATCATCTATTTGTTTAATAGGCTCCGAGAAAAGTAAAGTATATTAGGCTCCACTCATACGAAAAGTGAAGTAAATTTGGCCCCACTCATACAGAAGTATATTAGGCTCCACTCACACAAAAAGTGAAGCGTATTAGGCTCCACTCACAAGAAATGTGAAGTACATTAGGCTCCACTGTCAAGAAAAGTTAAGTATATTAGGCTCCACTCACACAAAAAGTGAAGCGTATTAGGCTCCACTCACAAGAAAAGTGAAGTACATTAGGCTCCACTGTCAATAAAAGTTAAGTATATTAGGCTCCACTCACACGAAAAGTGAAGTAAATTTGGCCTCACTCATATGAAAAGTGAAGTATATTAGGTTCCACTCACATGAAAAGTGAAGCAAATTTAGCCCCACTCACACGAAGAACGCTTTAAAAAAAGTATGTTAGGTTCCACTCATGAAGTATAAAGAAATAAATTAAGTATGTTAGGCTTTACTCACATGTAAGGTGAAGCATTTTAGGTTACACTCGCATGTAAGGTAAAGCATTTGAGACTCCACTTACATATATAAGAAGAAGTATACATATTAGGATTCACTCACACGAAAGGTGAAGAATATCAGCCTCTACTTACATGTAGGGTATGCAGGGGGGTTGAGTCTCCGCCAGGGCCTGACGGTACGCGCGGAAGCTGGAGCTCGAGTCGATGAGCGCGCAGTACTCCTTGAGCCCGTCCGTGATGTGCTTCTGCCACTCGAGGCGGCGGATGGGGGCCGAGTCCAGCGCCGACAGCAGGGCCAGGTAGGAGTTGAAGTTGTTCATCTTGCGGAGGTGCTTCATCACCTTGATGAACTTGCTCACGTACTTCTCTCGCTCCTTGGCCTCCTCCTGTTCGAGGATTCTTGATCTTGCCCTGGTTATACAAAATACAAAATGATTACAAAATTTATATAAAATGTATCTGGTTTACCTTTATAATTGGAAAATGGTCCGTAAAATAATAATAAACAAATATGTGGGAGTCAATCGGAAACGAATTATGCCTTCAGTCATCTGACCTAGCAAACATTTGTGGAGTTTATAGTCCATGAACGATGACACACACACACACACATGCTAAATAATTTCACCTGAAATTATAGTGCAACGACCGATGAAGCAAGTCAGGGTTGTCAATCGAATTCAATTCATTACATTCCGCGAACCACGAGACCAACGTCCTGCAGTACATTTACATCGTCCCCACCATGGAGATAAAGAGAACAAAGGAACGTGGCCTATAAAGAGACCACAGGGCGCAGTCAATGCTCAGTCCAGTTAAGTTCAGTCAGTCAGTCAGTCAGTCAGCATCGGTCACTCGGTTTCAGCATGTAGTTCAAGTTAGGTCTCTTCAGCCCATCATCGCTGCTACGCTCGCGCTACACAACTAAGTGCTGTATCTTATTCGCCATGTAATAAACCCACATTAAACAGCAACCTCGTATCTTCTGTTAATCTCTAACTGGAGTAGGAGCTCCAACCCTCAGCAACAAGCTAAATCGGAACACATTTCCTATACAAACTAATGGCGCTGGTTTCCTAGGGAGCGTTGATTGCGAGCAGAACGTCAAATATTGATACCGCCATTTGCAGGACGGCCGTCATGGCGGTTTTCGAACTGTTTTTCTCATGTAGCGGAGAATATTTTTGCCTGTCAAAATAAGTGCAAACGTGATGTGGACTGGTGAAATTGACAAAATGTTAATTGATCTCAGTCAATCTCCAACTGGGGTAAGAGCTCCCGGCACCATCAATCGAAAATCCTCTATGTAAAGTCTAGTACGGCACTCACCAGTAGCTCATCTTGTTGAAGTGCTCGGTGAAACGAGTCAGGTTCGGGCTGCGCTCCTCGCACTGGTCTCGCGCCCAGAGCAGCGCCTCAGGCGCCGGGATGCGGGTGAACAGCTCCGCGTCCAACAGCGTCATCTGCTCCGCCACCGCCTCCGCCTTCTGCTCCAGCACCGAGTCACGGCGCGACGACATAGCCACTGGATACTGGTGCTGGTGTTGCTGAACGAGGAAATCCAGTGGTTTTTAAAAATAATCTTATTTGTTAATACGAGTAGACTATCAAACAAATCCAATTGAAAAATAATTGTATTTTTTTATTAATAAATTTCATAAAAGGTACATGTTTTTTTAAAATTCTATACATATCTACTATTACACATCTAGTAAATGTTATCACTGTACCTCTCCAAAAAAGAGACTAACTCTTGTGTTCGGAGAGTGACTTACGCTGTTGTAGTTGTTTATTGTTTATTGTAAGAGTTTATATAATTTTAAATACGAGTACATGAGAAAAAAATAAAAACATAGGATATATAAAGAAAAAACATAAAACAATAATACATTCATACTAATTAAAATTTAATGTAGTTTTTACACGTGTTCAAAAAAAATATTTTGATTTACTTTAAATGTATTTATTGATGTATTATTTTCAATAGTTTTTAGTTCATTGGGAAGATTATTATAATTTTTTACACCCTTGAAGACAAAGCTATTTTGACAATGACTTGTGTGGAATTTAGGAATTTTAATATTATGTTGGTATCTGAGTGACTTATTCATCTCAAATTCTTTTATTTTTTCTTTTTTATATATTTGTATAATATAATTTATTTTATAAAGAGTGTCTACTGTATGAACCTTAAATATTTTAAATAGACTTTCCGTATTGAATGTTGAGGGTTTCTTTAGAATTACTTTAATAATTAATCTTTGTACTATTTTAAGAGGGTTTAATATATTGGCGTATGAACCACCCCACCCTACAATACCATATTGTAACAAAGATTGTACAATTGAGTAATAAGCTATTTTTTAATTATTGATTTTTAAAATATTCCTTAATCTAATAAATATGTATGTACATTTTCTAATTTGTTTAACTAGTTCACTAATATGGTCTTTCCATTTTAAGTTTTGGTCTATTAATTAATCATTTTAATCAATTTATGTATTGTATTACCGGCGCCAATTTTTTTAAAGTTATAAGTTGTGAGCTTAGAAAGTTATATTTTTTTAAATATAATTTGCCAAACTCACAGTGAAATCGGTAGAGTTAAATTCAACAAAAACGGCAGTACATCAAATTGAAATTTTCAAAAATTGCTCAAGCTTTGACAAAAAACAGTTTTTTTTGGTACGAGTGAAACTGACAGGAAGACCCTTGGACTTTTTTTTACAAACAGTTTTTGGGTAAGTGGAGGGAGTGTTTTCACCTCGGTTGAGATAATAATGATAACGGTTAGGGCGAAATTTACCATTAGCTGCTTGCTTCTATACTTTTCCAGGATAATGACCCTTAGAACTTTGGCCATTGCCAGGTCGCCCGAGCTCACCAGCCCGTACACAAAGTCCATTATGAGCTGCAACATCTCATCATCCAAGTCGGCCATACTGGAAAAATAGAATGATTTATTTATCTTCATCATCATCATTCCCTTTCCGCACCGATCGCAGCGTATCTTGGCTATTTTTGTAACGTTAAGGTGAGATAATCAGTCTTACGCTTTTTTTAATTACTGCAAAATAAAAAAGTACCATATAATCTTTTACAGAATATTTTCTTTTCTCTTTCTTTTATTACAGAAAATATTATACCTGTCTATTTATTATAGGAGCAAAAATTCATAAACATTTCTTGTATACCCACGAACAGGCCATGCCTTTGTGAGATTTTTGTTTACTATTTTTACTATTAATATGTATTTCATTGCTATGTAATTATCCTTTATTTTTTTAATATTCTGTTTTACCTCTTATGTATATTGTAAAAAAACAAAAAAAAAAAAAAAAAAAAAAAAGGTACCAGTCTGCGGATTATGAAATATTTTTATGCCATATCAGCCATGCCAGGAATCGAACCTGAGACCTCTTGCACGGTAGACAAACGCGCTGACCTTTACACCGCATGGCCGACGATTAATTATGCAAAAAGTCTGTCATAAAACAAGTACGATACGAAGAGGAATTTCGGCGGTATTCTCAATTTTTTACATTTATTTTATAGGAGAGTACTCACGTGAGGTCTCCGACCACTCGGGTGAGCAGTGCCTGGACTTCCCTGGCCTTGGTGGGCTTCCCGTGGCGGGCCAGGAAGGCGTGCCGCCGGTTCAGCTTCTCTATGAGCGCCAGCGGAGACACGAATGTGCGGTACGTCGTGAGGAATGCTTCTTGGTAAGAGAAATCTAAAAGAAATACGAAAATTATCAACAGTATTTCGAGGTAGTCCATCCACATTTTTGGGAAGTTAAAGAGCTGAAACGTTCATAGATGCGGGCGAGATTCATCTGACTGAATTATTTCACAAAATTGAGTACTGACCCTATTTACTTATGGGTTTTTAGAACAAATTTGGTGAATCTCTTCTGGCAATACAATTTTTTTTTGTTCTGTTGGTTTCACTGCGAGCTATCCTTATTCTTATTTGTGGTAGTCAGTGCTACGCGAGCTCATGGCGTCACTGCGACCTGTGAAGATCTATTGTGACGGGTCTCCGTGGATAGTTCTTGCTTTTCAAGCCCAGGTCTATAAAGAGCCTGGCTACTGTGTGAAAGGCGAAAATTTACATTTTAAACTTATAAAATAAGAAATCAAACATTGATTTGAGTCTACTGAACACTTTATTTTATTTTTGCAAATATAAAAACAAAAATTTCGTGACAATTGTTTTGCCTTGATAGGGCATTTTCAACGAATGTAAAGATTAGATGAATTGAATGTCCTTATAAAGTTATATTGGTTATGTTTTTTTTTTTATTTTAGTTTTTTATTGTGTACTATGTTAATGATAATTAGGTTAATTGGATTAATTACGTTTTTTTATTGTTAATATTATGTTTACTTTGTTAAATAGTTAATCTTGGGCATGTTTCACATTTTGTAAAATGTTTCTACATTATTCTGTATAAAAATAAGAATCCAAACAATGTAGAAGTATAAATAAATAAATAAATATAATTCAAGGTACTTTAGTAAAAAATAATCTTATAAACTATAGCATGTACATTAATCATAAATGTGGGAAAAACCAATACTTAAGGGCAAGTGTTTAATAGGTAATGGGGAATTTAGATATTTATATTTGAATTTCGGAAAATTTTATTTTATTTTATTAAATTTATTGACACACATGTATGTATTGTGAGATAATTAATGAAGCTTTATAGTTTTATATCTTTAGATAATTGTTGTGGAAATTATATTCATAATATAATAATAAGTTGGTTTTCTTTTAATTATCAATATATACTGCAGAAAAATTGTAAGAACTGTCATGATTGGGGATTATTCGTATTTACCAATCATATAATTAAAAATATTTTGTATTTTTTCAAACAAAACTGCAATGTGTTACTTTTTATTGAATTAAAAAAAATACACGCATAAATAATTTTATCTAGGTACTTAACCTGAAAAACACGAAAATAAAATATTTGAATTTGCATAATTTGTAATATATTTTCTTTACTAACTTTGTATACTTTGTGGAAATCTGTTATTAATTCTGAGTTTATACACTATATCTGTTTGTTTACTATAAATATGTATGTAGAACTGTTGATTTCCCAAATAAAATAAAATAAAATGCATGCAACGATTTTTTCCTAAATATTGGGAAATTTTATTTATATGGTATCACTTTTTTTAGTATGGCACCACAAAATTTCAACTGTCATTTACATCGAGGACTGTTTCACACTTCTATGATAACTGTTTAAACTATCTCCTTTTCACATTATGTGTGTATAACATATAATAATATTTATGTTGCCAATTTTTTAAACTTTCTGCATCGTAATTTATTGATGTGAAGACTTTATTCTTCCTAAACATGCGTCAACTGCACGTCACTATTTCGTAAAATGTCGAAATTAGACACTTAAACAAAATGGTCAATTACACTGCACCTGCTTTGAATTTAGTTTGAGACAATAATTTACACATTTTTTTATTTACCTCGATTTTATTCTCCATTCACGCGGCGGCGCGCGGCTCGACTTTTGACAGATCGAATGAGTTATGAAAAAAATTCGACGTAAAACCGGGGTTATGAAAAACGTAAAAAACGTTAATTGGGGGGAAAATAGAATGAGAATGTATGGAAATAAATGGGACCTGAATATTTCGGTGTAAATATCGAGGAACGTAAAAACGGGGTTTTACTGTATTGCATTTTGAAGTTTTTTTTTTTAATCGGATTTTTGTCTATTGGCCTAAGTTTTTTGGATTTTTTCCCTCTAATTTATTTGTGTTTGCGATTTTTGTGTAGTAGATATGTTGCTTTAACACGGCAGTTTACTGAACCGACTGGGTCGTAGTGAACGATTGATAGTTATCAATTGAAATAAATTTGTTAAAAATATTTTTAAAAAAATAAACTATGAACACGTGAAATCAAACGTAATAATTTTCATTTAGAATATTATTGCGACCTTAAGCAATACCCAAAACACTTGATTAAGTTGAACTGTTCAAACCCTATTAGTTTTATTTCCATTTTTGCAGCAGTTGTATACACCACTTGGCGTTTAATCATCAGTGAGGCCATTATGTGAAGCAAAGTCTTGTCACTTTAAAATTCAATATTCCGACTCGTAGGTTGAGAAACAATGAAGTACTGTTGATCGATCAGCATAGAATAAACTATGGCCTTAATTCTCCAATGACCCGTCTTTTGTTAACTCAAGACAAGATCTGGACTTTTTTGGTTTTAGTTTACAACGATATTTTAAACGAGCACTAAATAAATAGTCCAGATCTTTTCTCGATGTCCCTTATGTTTGTCAATGCTTCTTTTCTTCTTTTTTTAAATGTTTTAAACTATTCTTTTATTGTAATATTTAAAACCTATAAGTTGTATACATGGACAATGTCCGTTAATAAATAAAAAAATAAAATAATACAATTCTTCAAATTAATCACTCTCTAGGGGATAGAGAAGATTCATAATTTCACCCCTGGTTTCGTAACTACGACTCAAATGTAAATTAATTAAACTGAAATGTTTCGATGTATTTTTACTGGTGAAAATTACAAATACTAAAAAATATCGAAGCATCAAGATAAAAGACATATTTTTGTCTAGGTATGATGGTAAACTTACTTGTGTCCTTGTCTGATGATGAAAAGCGTTAAAACAAAATCAAACAATTTACCAGAATATGCAGCAAATGTATGTAAATGTTTCAATATTTTTACGTTCAATACTCTACTAATTTGATGGCAGAAAATAGCTTAATATATATAAAACAAAGTAGAGCCGGATGAGATATAAAATGCAAGAATGAAACTAGACTATAAATGTTAGTAAATATTTGTATACACAACACAGTGTGTCAGGGCCAGACCGCGAAACTTCAGAGGAGCATTTTTCGTGATAAACTTTTTAAACAATCTAAAGTAAAAATATTTTTATGGTTTAAAAAGTGAACATTTTCGATATCTTCTAGAGCAGAATTTTTTTTTTTGCTTTTGGTGCTCATTTTTAAATTTGAAAAAATGGACACAACTTATGTTAACAACCGATATAAATATTTACCGACATTTATTAAAATGTTTGGACCACAAAGTTAATGTTGCAAATGTTAATGAAACTAGACTAATTATTGTAAATTTTTTGTAAACTAAAACAGTATTATGGAGGCGTATAAAAAAAAAAAAAAAAACAGTATTATGTCAATCATTTACTGAACTAAATGAATTTGTCTTGATTTGTAGCAACAGAGAGGGAAAACATTTTTAAGAAAAATATGGAAGTCTAGGCATTTACAGGGCTTACGACCCGTCACTGGCCGGTTTAAGTGGCCACTTTTCAAACACTGCGTAACATTCACCATTCTGCCCATGTTTAAACATCCACATTTCCTCAACTCTTCCATCTGTCGACTTTTGTGAGAACTCGCTGATGTTTGCCTTCTTAAGAACATAATTTTACGCTTCGTATGGCATATTCAACTTGAAATTGACATTTTTGGGGTTAGCGACTTTTGCCTGAAAAGCGACGATATTACAGAGGCGTATTCAAGAATGGCACGAATAAATAAGGGTTAAATTACTGATTACTAAGCGATAGTAAGTCGGGAGATTATCCAGTCTAAGTATGGAGTTTACCTTTGGTAGATTTGATGGCGTGAACTATGAGAGCGTCCGGATTTCCCCCCCGTATGTCTGGGCCTTCCTCCCCAGACCTCTTGCGCACGAGGTAATTTGATACATCCATTTCTAACAGCAAGTCTACTTCACCCTGTAAGAACAAGTCACAATTAATTTTGAACAAATTATACAATAGGGGAAATAAAAGTACTACACATACTACGAATACTGATAAAAATATGTGAAATGGATTTAGAAAAATTAATTGTATTTTCAACATCAAAAGCGTGTTCCTGCGCTGTGTAGTCAATACACAAAAAAAGACATTTATTGACTGAATTTGTAAAGACAGAAATCGGGAGCAGACGAATTCTATCACGCTTGAGATTCGGGGTTGGGTATTAAAATATGCAAAAGCCTAAATTAAAAAGAATACCTCAGTTTCCATATTGGGTTCAGCTTCTCTGCTGCCGGGACTCGAGCTGGCATTGGTCCTCTGCTCCAAGTCTAGATCTTCGACGGGGAACTTCCCCGGCTTATTAGGCGATTGTTGCCAGGAGTCATCTTCAGCAGTCTATAATAAAAACCTCACATAATTGAGGAACCCAACCGCCATATTTACTCAAATGAGATGGTAAATAGAGCCACAAAAACCCTAGGCTTTGTTATCAGAACAACAAGAGAGTCTAAGTCTGTTGATGCATTAAAAATGTTATACATGACCCTAGTGAGAAGCCAGTTAGAATATGGGTCCTCAGTTTGGTCTCCTCATTGTGTTACCCATGTAAACAGTGTGGAGAAGGTCCAACACAAGTTTTTAAGATTTATGAATTTCAAATTAAACATTCCAATTGAAGAGCTTAACTATAAATGTTTAATGAAGCAGTTAAAATCAATATGTATTAGTGATAGAAGGGAAATTTCAGATTTAGTGCTGCTTTTTAAGTTATTAAATAATGTTCTTGACAGTCCCGAACTTTTAAATTGTGTGAATTTTTACACGAGACAGCGTGGGACGAGACAAAATACTTCTTTTGCTGTTGATTTGCATAGTTCAAACAATGCCAAATACTCACCTATTCCACGGTTCCACATGTTAGCAAACAAACATGGAAACATAGACTTATTTCATTTATCTTTATACCAATTAAAATCATTACTTTTTAATCACTTCTTTTCTGAATTTAAAAAATGTACCAAGTGTTATACTTATTTTACTGTTTATGCTATGATACATCGCCTCTGTTACATCAATACTTTTTTATTTAAACCCTTTATTTATTGTTAATTTGCTGCATACCTATGTTATAATTACTCATTTAATTTTTCTTTATTATTTCTTTATTTTCTGCTGATTTTATTTCATGTATCTATATTTTTTATACTGTGTTCAGGTGTTTTGTTTTATTATAATTGTTTTTAAATATTATTTTATACTTTGTCAAAGGCGTAAATCAATAAATAAAAATAAATTTAATAGGTACAAGCCCTCGATTACAATAGGATGGAAGAGTTTTACCGATCGATACAGTTGTAGGGTTCATAGTCCACGATCAATGACACACAGTCATCATTTTATTTTGAATGCGATACAACATATTATGCAAGTGTAACAGCATTGCACATAACAACGAGAGCATTGTCTTGCAGTACATTAACATTGTTCCTAAGATGGAGATATGAAGAACAAAGGAACGTGGCCTATAAAGAGACCACAGCCAGTCAGCCCAGCCAGCCCGAAGAGTCAGTTCAACGCAGTCCCTCAGTTCCAGCATGTAGTCCAAGTGCAGTTAATTCAACTCCTCATTGGTGTAACAATCAGGTGACATAATTAATTCATTATTTATTCGCCATGCAATAAATACGCTCAAACAGCAACCTCGTGTCTTCTGTCAATCGCTAACTGGGGTAGGAGCTCCAACACACTCTCAACAATCGAATCCTAAACAGTCAACATGAATTTTCTATCGCGAAATATGAATATTTTTTGCTTTTATTATTATTATTATATTATATATGAGGAACGCAAAATCTGAGCAGAAGAAAAACAAATAATATCTCACCAATAGGACAGCTTCGTCTACCACTTCCGCAGGGGGCGGAGGGTGGAACTGGAACTTAGGGGCGGGGCTGATGGAGTCTCTCCCCCCGGGGCGGGGGCTGAGGGCGGGGCTGCAGGGGGCCAGGGGGGAGCCACACACGGCGGGAGGCAGGGGACTCACCGGCTTGGCGGGCGACTGGGTAGGCGTCTGGAAACATCAATATATTTATTGACTCAGTTCACACATAACACACAGTAATGGCACTACAAAATCAAAGAAATACAATATCGTCGATTACACGGGTACTGACTTCACAGATTGAGAGGCAGCGGAGTTATTGTTTCAAGACACGGGGTTGATTTATGGTTCCGAGTGGCCTCCAAGTCGAGGACCCTGTTTCAAACGAAACATGGACTCGGAGTTCAAATAGCGAACTGATTTCTCGAAAAATGATTAAAAGTTCATTGGCATAGAGACGATACTCTTACATAGAACAAAGAATATATAATATAATGCGAGTTACTGACTAGTTTCCTTAGAGAAATTGGCTGCAGAAAATCTGAGAGGTTGATGATAGCTAATAGATAGCCAACACGTGTTCTTGTTTGAATTGTTTTTTTTTTTGTACTGATTAACTCTCCCTTCCCGATGAAGTGTAGCTAGTACACACATCTACTAACTTTAATATCTCCATAAATATAATAAATGATGGGTTGAGATTTTCGGTATTCCTTCGTTATACATTTACGTATCGGTAAAAAGGTTATTTTTTGTAAATCATTAATGCTTATTGGGAACATAAAGAGCGTTTTATCAAAAATCGGAGATCACCAGTACAACAAAAAGTTTACCAATGTGTCGCATGTTGCGTTCGTAATAAAAGAGCAATCCTAATATATAATTGTCTCGCACACTCTTTACGTCTCACTCTCGATAATACGGCTATATTTGGGAGCGAGAGAGATAATTTTTATGCATCACACGCGCAGACAGCAAAGTTTCTTGTACTTCTCCCATTAGCCCGTTAGCTGCGTTATAGCTAGTATTAGTAGCTGTTCGGCTTTCGTTGGAGGCAGTTCTTTTGCGCACACTGAGAGCATGAATTAATGTTTTTAGCAATTAGATTAAAAATACCATCACCTTTGACTTCAACCATAAATAATTGAAGCGATTGCCGATGAATATTACACTTTAACAATTTAAAATCTCT
This sequence comes from Micrasema longulum, assembly GCF_059751315.1. Classification (NCBI taxonomy): domain Eukaryota; kingdom Metazoa; phylum Arthropoda; class Insecta; order Trichoptera; family Brachycentridae; genus Micrasema; species Micrasema longulum. The sequence goes on from NW_028278627.1 coordinate 168,677, forward strand.
CATTTTTTGCATGTGTAGTGACTACACAGCACCACGGGGAAATTTTTTAGGACAGTAAGGGAAAGGTTAATTTTTTTTATCAGTCATAATATTCTGCACTACCAATATTTTTGGTCAAGAGTCGCTTGTGCCGGTCAATGACAGGTCGTAAGTCCCGTAAATGCCTAGATTTCCACATCGTCCGATAATTTCTTTGCCTCTGTTGCAATATCTATCAATGATAATTCTTCCAACATTTGTTAGTCTTCATTGCACAAAATTACCAGTCTGGGTTTGCCCCTCTTAGGGGGCAGGGCGGGCGGCGGAGGCTCCTCTAGGAGGGGCAGGCTGGGGGCGGGAGCGGGTTGGCTGCTCTCCGAAGACAGGCGGGCGGTGGAAGATGAGCTCGAAGATCGCACCGAGTCGTCCCTGGTAAGGCGCGGCGACCACAGCGGTGATGAGAATCCGCTGTAATTTGGAAAAAAAAAGACTGTAAAATCTAGAAATTATTTTGTATGTTTTTTTATTTTATGATTATCCGAATGGGGTCCGGTCCTAATTGATTCGGGTAGTTGGAGTTCTACTGTATTGTTTTATTGTTTAAAAAATTCTTAAAAATTTTCCACACATTTTAAGCAAAATAGGCTAGGATCAACAGAATTAAAATATTTTTTTTTAGACTAAAATTCTGTCAATGTTTCGGTCGAATAATTATAATTACCTCAGTTGCTGGCTGGACGAATTCGTCGACGACATGCTGAACTGGTGCAGAGTGTGACTCTGCGTCATCTGATTGTACACCGAGCCGCCGAGCATGCCGTTCTGGGCCGGGCCGCCGTTGTGCGGGAGGGCCAGAATCGCCTGGCCGTTCTGCGTGACGGTCACCACGCTCCCGTTGTGCGTGAAGGACGACAGCCCGTCGCCCGCGAGGTGCGTCGAGCTCGCGAGCTGCTGCAGCTGGGAGGAGGAGACGAAGTGCCCGGAATGTTGCGCGGCGTTGTACGCGTGTACAGAGTGACGCAGGAACTCGGTGCTGCTCTGCGGGGAGTGGCTGCAGTTGCCGAACATCTCCATGTACGCCATTACTGGAAGAATTACGCAGAAAAAATTCAGTCACAAGTTTAATACGGTCAAAAATTAGCAATGGTACACTTTTTGTTTAAATCGTACTAAGATAAAAAATGTTCATTGTTATGTTCAAAATGCACTCTCATAATATTAAAAAAGTAATGTTCCCTTCGCAGGGAGCAAAGTAATATATAAATTTCTAAATCTATAACTAAAAATCATTTAAAGTATGATAAATAAAATGAAGTAAACTATTGGCTTGTTATGTACATTTTTCAATGCCAGTACATGATAGCTGATGTTCAAACTAATGTCACTCGTCACAGCCGTGTACTAAAAGAATTTTGTTTTTGCTATATCGTTCATTATTAATGTGCAAATTGCATACGTCGGCGGATTTATTACTAGACTACAATTTATTTCAATCAACTGATCGCGCAGGCATAAACCCACCCACCCACCAAAAGAATCAGTCTCGGAGACATTTTATTCTTTTTTTAAATATGGTCTTTATTTAAAAAAATATACAAATGTCAGAACCATAGAATTAAGAATAGTCCAGAAACCACATACGCACATCAAACAGAAGGCGACTTAACTACTCATAAATGAGTAGGTTTACGTTTTGACCAATTAATTTCTTTATAGACGTCACTCGTAACTCGGTTATAAGCTTAGACTATACCCTGTCTGCGTAAACTATAAGTGCGAAAGCACTACAATTAATGATATGAATCATAACACGTTTAAACTCAGTACGCAACTCCTGATTTGAATTCAACCATGACGTGTAATGTCCCTTTAAAGTGTAGAAATACTACTAGGATCTTAAAGAAACAGGATGGTTTCACATTTCATGTGTAATTAGCAAATGAATGTGTGAGTAGCAAATACATTACTTAAAAATTTTATTATTTTTCCATCTGTCAGATTGTCGAAGAAATCAAAATGGACATTTCGTTAGTGTTGCTAGGGTAGTAAATTTTTTTACCCTACTTTGCTCATCTAATGAGAGAACTAATGGAAATTGGACCTCGGATTAAACAACTCTGTGGTGGAAATATGACTGACATTATCTTTAAAACATCAAATATTATTTAACATGATATAAAAATATCCATTTTATGTCAAATAAAATTTGTTTTATATTTTAGGTTCAAAGTTCATTGATTCAATTACTCTTATTAAATGACCCTTTACTTATCTACTCTGTTGTCAATCGATATTTCCGCGTGCACAATAAAATTTTAGAAAAATTAATAGATTGCTTTTTTTACCTTACATTTGTGTTATTATTTTTTTTTCCATCGTGCAACATTACGCGGCGACATCACGAATGCGCACGGCGAAAGTGTGGCATAGTGGGGGGATTATTGGACACAGTCCGATGTATTAAAATATGATTCTACACTCCTTCTGGACTATTTTTAATTCTATGATTCATCCCCACAAACGGACATGGACTGGATTCAACCTCCATGGGATCTGGTAATATTAACATATTGCAACAGAGATGAAGAACATTTCAAAGAAGGGAATGTAATGTAATGTATTTATTTAGATAGTTGTACAAATAAAATTTAAACCCCTCGTTATCCCTTACCTAATAAAAATATATATTCTAAAATGTCCTGCCGGTAAAACAACTTTGTGACTACAAATTGATTGTTTTCACTTTGTTAATCAGGAATATAAAAAAGAGTTTCCCACACTCACAACACTAGATTAAAAACTAAGGGCTCCCTGGTCTATCCCCGAATTACAAATTACTTCGGAGAACGTACATTAAATTGAGTAATTCCAAGGTTCAATGATCTCCCACAAACCATCATTAACATCAAAGATCTTTAAATTAAAAAAAAAAGAACTGAAGAAATATTTTCTAAACACTTCAAAGTGCCTGTTAATAAATAAATTTGTATAACATGAATAAAATAATGTAAAATAAACCTGTCAGAAGAATAAAAAAAAATGTCCCACCGAAAAGTCCTTGGACTTATAGTCCTTAAAATATAGCTTGATTAGAATGACATTTGTCAGAAAAAGTGACGACTCAACTTTGTAGTAACGTCTAAGGTATTATTTATATTGACACATGAAAAATCATTCGTATCTGGCGTGTCAATTATTTTTTTTAATACAATGCTTGACACATAAATAAACATAAATATATAAAATCAGCTTTAAAACTAAAAAAAAACTAAAATAAACCTAATTATTAACGATGTTCTTACAAGGTTGCATCATTTTGCAAAAACGTTAGAGATGGGACAAATTGATCAATGTAAATTGATCGAATAAAAAAATAATTCATTTGATGTTGTTCATGAAAAAAGTATAAATGTCTTATTTTTGGTGAATAATTGTGTTAAACACACTATAATAGGCTTGTTTTTGCGTTTTTATACCAATTTTCAGAAACAGAGTTTCATGATTGCATGAAATAACTGATAAAATCGATTTGATCAGTGATCGGTAATTTCCCATCACTAATGTCATTAGTTTGACAGCTGTCATTCTAATCAAGCTATATTTTAAGGACTATAGTGGGTAACAAATTGTAATATGTATTTTAAAATATCAAATAAACGCTGCTCTGCAGCACTAAAACTGAATATATACAAAAATGATTTAAAAAACAAAACATTGTTATAAAATCCAGACGCTTTCCTCATCTACCTACCTATCTACCTATATGGATTTTTGTTTTTGACAAAAATCATCACCATCTTACTAAACGATGTGATAGACCCAGCATCCCTAATATAGAAGTCTAGGCATCTACAGGGCTTATGACCCGTCATTCACCATTCTGCATATATTTAAATCATGTATATTCCTTTAACTCTTCCATCTGTTGATGTTTGTGAAGTCAAGAGCTGAAACCTTTATTAATGCGGGTGAGATTCATCGAACTGAATTATTTCACCTACATACTAGGCAATGCCTGAAAATATTTTTATAGTACTTCTTGGACCAGGGGTGGTATTCTGAATGCAAAAGCGCACGTAGGACACATATTTTCATTAAGAGCGATCTCTTCGCATGCAATTCCGTTCAGAATACCAGCCCAGCCGAATTTATCAACAATGCTTTGAGTCTGTCCGAATTTTTGTAGACAAGGACTGGATTCAACCTTCACAAACTTTAACAGATGGAGGAGTTGAGGAATATAGGTGTTAAAAATGCACCGATAAACTTTTTTTTTTTTTCAGTTTGGCGCGATCTAGATATTGTTAATCTTTGTATAAATAAAGTGAATGTTACACAGTGCGTGAAGTGGCCAATTAAATCAACCAATGACAGGTCACAAGCCCTGTAGATGCCTAGACTTCTATATTCCCTTCTTTAAAATGTTCTTTATCTCAGTTGTAATATGCTAATATCAACTATTAGTTTGACATCGGGTGCTCAGACATCAGTGTCAATTAATATCAAATACAAACATAATATTTTATACATATCGTCGCTGTTTGGCCAAAAGTCACTAACCCTAAAATTGACAATTTTGAGTTAAATATGCCATTCGAAACGAAAAATTACATTCTTTCAACGAGGCAAACATCACTAAGATTACTTACGAATTATTTGTTTTTTTATTATGTTACTTTATATTACCACCATTAACAATTCTGATTAGTCTGTTCCACTCCAGTCTGTCCTCAGCCCGACGAACTGACTCATACAATTTTAGCCCCGTAGCCACTTTCATTTGGTCAGTCCAACTTTATGGGGTTCTACCCCGGCTTCTACCTTCAACTCGACCAGACATTATTGCCTTTTCTATATTGTCTGGCTCGCGTCTAGCAATATGTCTAAAGAAAGACAGTATCCTTCTCAAACACACCACTGATAGACGAGTTGTAATATGGAGCTCTTCCAGTATCGATGCATTCGTCCTTCTGGCTGTCCAAGGCACTCGCAGCAGCCTTCTCCAACACCACATCTCGAATGCATCGAACCTCTTCCTCTCGTAGGCACGCATTGTCCACGTTTCAGCCCCATATAGGAAAACGGAGAATACCAGGGCTTCCATCAACCGCTTTTTTGTGTTTGTTGATATACCTCGATCTCGCCAAATCTTCTCCAAACGGTTCATTGCTTCTTTGGACATTTGAATCCTGCGACCAATCTCAGGTCTGCAACTGCCGTTGTTGGAGATAACTGACTCATCAAATTTTAGCCCCGTAGCCACCTTTATTTGGTCAGTCTATCTATATGCAATTCTACCCCGGCTTCTCATACCTTCACTCGGCCAGAGATTATTGCCTTTTCTTGTGTACATGAAACCTCTAAAACACAAACATCTAATTTTTCCTCTGTCTCCAAACTTTTTGTGTCTTTCGGGTTAGTGACTTTTGCCTCAACGATGACGATATAAAAGAATAAATGAACACGAACTTGTGCCTGAACACCCGGCCAACAGGGGGCGCTGTAAAAATACAATAAAAGAAGAACAATCTATTGATACTCCCACGATGGATACTTGTCATATCTTTGTACCATAAGTGATATAGATTTAAAATTAGCAACGGTGTGCATGCATATCCATTGATTTATTCTTCAATGGCAAAAGTGACATAATTGGCGATTAGGGCCGTGCACCCCATACAGGCAATTAAACGATGCTTACTTAAGCCATTACGTAATGATAGACTGCAAATTAATGTATCTTATGGCTGTCTATAATTACACAAAACACATTCATGAAATTTAAAATAAATATACACATATTGCACATACCCACGTAGACAAGTTTACGGCCTCCGTGGTGTAGTGGTCAAGACGCTTGACTCACACACGGAAGGTTCCGGGTTCGATTCCCGGTGAGAACGCAAAAAAAAAAAAAATGATTTGTCTCAAGCCTGGGTGTTCAGTGATGTAATTCACCACTGTAATTGGGCCTCCTGGCCTGTTGTGGTGAAAAAAAAAAAGAAAAATAATTTTTAAAAATACCCCACAACATGGCTGCTAAACTGCCCAAATGTACAGAAAAATATGTCTTTATTATGCGCCGAAGCCGTATTCAACAGGAGAATTGCCCTATTAACCATTTGATCCCTGACGGTATGTGATATTGATTTGCGAGTGCGGATTATAAAGATTAACACGGATTAGATTTTAAATATTCATTACTAGAAGTTTCACACTATATAACCATATAATTTATCCAAAGGAATTCACAATATAGTTAAAACTGGCCGAAGGGCGCTGCTTTCAGGTGAGACAAAAGATCAAGAAGAAATGCAGCGAGCGATGTCCTTTCAAGTGTCATCTAGAGTGAAGTTAGGTTCGTATCAGGTTTGCCAACTGAAAAAGGCTTTCCAGTGTTGGAAACCTGATAACGTTTATTCAAGTACTTCGCTCTCCGCTACAACGGTACAAATTTGTCCAGATGTAAAATAACTCGTACATCTCTTATATGTGAATGTATTTAATGTAACTGATCACTGTCGGTACATATTTGGACATTTTTTAGTAGTTTCGGCCATTTTGAAGTAATTAGTTCAAAAAGTTACTCCCAATGATCAGTTGAACGTAGTTATTCAGAAAGCAGCCAGTCCACAATTTTGAGAAATTGAGATATTGATGTTATTGGGTGCGGTCAGGTCAATTCTATGTTCTGCTAAAAACAGCCAGACCGCTTTTATACAATAAACTGTATTAATCGCCTTCTGAAAATGGTGTCGATCACAAAAACGGCATTTCTCAATTTGCAAAAAACACCCACAGCACTAGAAAAGTCTTACGGTACTAATGTATTCAATGTTTATCATTTGTCAAACTCAAAAGCATTTCAACTGTTGCGTAGATTCGATTATTGACTATCTTCACAAAAGTGCTATTATCTCAGTTTCATTTTTCTATGGCTGGCTGCTTTCTGTATAACTACGTTCAGTTTTGCGTAAAGCTGTCACAAAAGCTGTGTAAAATTACTATTCCTTTACGAACGTCAATATTATAATAACGATAACAAGTATGTTCTTTTTTTATTTTTGTGATTTGATTACGATGCGGATTTCTCCATTATTTTTGTAAATTCATTGCATTGGCAAAATAACCACTTTTCATATTGAAATTCCCCGACGGTACAAATTTGTACCACTATTTTTTTTATATAAAAAGTTTTAATAAAAATAAGAAAAATACACGGTTTTCAAGCTATAAATAACATAATTAAAAACGAACAGTTCAAAAACTCTATTAAGTGGTTTAAGGGTGAATTCCGGCTCGCACAACTTCTGCATACAATAGTTTGTGATGTCTCTCTTATATGCCTGTATGGAGGGTACCCCTTGTCGTAGTGACGATGCGGTGATATTTGGCCTTTTCTACAAGGTGCTTGCTTAAGTTAAGATCACAATGGATAGTAAAGAAATCTGACAAGATTAGGTGCTCTGTGAATACATGATAACATTCAGTGAGAAATGTGAGTTTTGCCCTAAAATTAAACATAATCTTACGGCTATTTTGTTCAAGTATACTGACCTTCCAAAGGAGTTTATCAGAGTTTAAAATTGACATTTCGTAGCTTAAAAATATCATTACGATTATCAAATATATAACATAAGGATACTTAAGAAACAGTATAGATTGTGGTTTTAACAGAATTATACATAATTGAGACCTTTGTCGAATTAGATTTCCTTTTCTGCATATTTCATTAAATAAAACCGCGTGAAATATAAGCTAAATAAAACATAAAAACTCTCGAAGTTTTTAATAGTATTAACTTACATACTGTAAATTTCAGGTACTCTGTTATAAGTTCATTAAAAAAATATTTCATCGTGTACTTTTATTTGAGTATTTTTTTTTTAAATTTAAGAATCATATTTGTAGGGTACACGGGTAAAATGGGCGAATTGTATTTTTTCAATTTTCGAGATATTAATGGCATTTTTTCTCCTGAATGAAAACTATCAAATGGAATATTCAAAATTAAGAAAATTTACCTCCTTGTTTTACAAATTGCTGGCTGGCAAAAAATAATCAAAATGCGACGATTGCTGCTACAGGAGTTTTAAAAAAAAATGTAAAGTAGACTTTGGTTCATTTTTTCTATGATTGTATGTTTAAATATATTTTACATCAATCGAAAACATATTTTGTGTCACACAAGTAACATTTTTATTCTTCTTTTTGCTCTCCTGTAAAATTAGTTCTTTGTTAATTAGCCCGTTTTTGCCGTGTACCCGACATTTATTTTATTCAACGCATAGTTGATTATTTACTCATTATAAATACTAACCGAAATTTATATTCTGAATCAAGAAAAAATATTGAATAAGGAGCTGGCGATCAAAACGATATAATCCAAATTTTATACAACTGATATTTTTTTTGGCTTAGTTTGAAAAAACCACCGAGCTTCCTCATTGAGATAAGGACATATAGCTCCCTGCTACTAATTTAATAACAATAATTACCCCGTTTTGTTCGTCAGCTCCTCAAATAATACATCAGTCGGAATGTCTACGTACAATATTACAAAACTGCACAAATCTTACAGACATTCCTTTTCCGCGTGCAAGATAAACATTAAAACATGCAACAGGCTAAACAGATACCGAAGCGCACAAGCGATTGTTAGTTCACACCAAAAAGCAGAATACAATCTGAAAAAAAAAACAAAAGAGTAACGAAAAGGTGACAGGAGAAAAAAAACAAATGAGGTGTTTGAAACAAAAGAGTGTCGGAGAGAAAAACCAAACAAGGCAGCAAGCAAAAGGAAAATAAAAAGATTTTCATAGATGAACTCACCCGAGTAAGCCACACTTTGGAACACTGGTGGGGGCGCGGTAATGCAGAGACGGGGTATGGCGGGGTTGGGGGTACACAAAACATCTAGGTTAGCTCACAATGTTACACCGACTTACGTACATAATAATAATTATAGTATATTAAGGTAGTGATATGCGGGGCGGAACGTACACTGAGCTCATAGTAAACTAGTCACAAAAAAAAAATCCAGTCGAGGTAGCGTGAGGATGAGAGTCGATATGACGAGAGAGGAAGTACCGCAGAAATGATCCTGTGAAGTACTGTCCGTGTCCGGGCAGGCGAAGAATACAGTTCTGTGAGCGAAATGGAACCGGAATACCAGACAAGTTGTACCAACACACGCCGTCGTAAGTCTAAATTTGGATAACTTATACAGCGCCATTTTTATTTTAAGTTATTATTATTATGGATAACTTATACAGCGCCATTTTTGTAATATAATACCTCAAAGGCGCTTTACAAAAGGATTATATAAAGATATAAATTTAATTTTAACTTTTTTAATTTACGAAAAACAATGTACTTTATCACCACATGCCAAGGATTCATTCGAATGATTTAGAGAACAAATGGGTTTCAAGTTTTTTCCGAAACATAACTTCACTTTCACAGCCTCGCACCTCTGCTGGGAGAGCATTCCATGCCGTAGGGCCTGGGACTGCAAATGCGCATTCGCCAAATTTAGTGCGCTGTTTGCGTAGAGGTATAATAACTTTTCCTTTTGACATAGATGTAGCTGATCTAAGCATAAGACGTCTGTCAGCTAGTTCATCTGGAATGCAGAATTCCCTTAGATATTCCAGAGCAGAGTTGTGCAGTGACTTATACATAAGCCAACAGAGTTTGTATTCCACCCTCTGTGGAAAACGTAGCCATTGTAATTTTCCAAGTAGTGGAGTGATATGACTGAACTTAGAGATTCCAAAAATAATTCCCGCTGCGGCATTCGATACAGACTGTAGGCGAGTCATTTTATTCATTGGTAGACCTGCGTAGATACCATTACAATAATCGACTCTAAACACTACAAACGCATTTATTAATTGACGGACGGCATCCACTGGCAAATTTTTGCGTATGCATTTAGTCTGTCTCTGTTATGAATGTCCAAATGTCCCCTACCTAATAGCCCGATGCTTTACGGATCCGGGCTTGGAGGGGGAGATTTAGCAAAATGTAAACTCTCGCCTTCCACATTAGCCGGGCTCTCTATAGACCTGGGCTCGGAGAGCGAGAACTATTCACGGCGACCCGTCACAATAGATCTCCACAGGTCGCAGTGACGTCGGGAGCTTGCATAGCACTGACCCACACCACTAAGAATAAGAATGGCCAAATGTCCAAATGTTAGTCGACAGGCTAGATTTCCTCCCTGGGAAGTTATAAAGATCTAAATTTGTCGCAAATCCACGATACTAGCCACGGGATCACAGCCCGATACATATAATGAACAACAAATATAATAATAAATATTATAATTTAATGAATAACCACCAAATTAGTGTTTAAAATGTACATTTTAAAAACCTGTGTGTGTTTGAAAAAATCTACAAAATACTTGCTAGCTTCCGCAATGCACATCTCGGTACATTAAGAGGATTATTACTGCAGTTCGATGTCAACGTAAGTGTGTGTAGCCGCAATTGTATAACTGACTACGATCAGGTATACAATTTGGTTTGGTATTTACATTATGATAAAACTCTGAACAAATTCACGGCCATACTGATAAAAGCTATTTCTGCTCAGGGGCTCTATTCTGAACTCATCTGTCTTAAGAATCGTATGCGACTTACATCAACTGACGAGCGATGGCATCTTTGAACCAGCCGTGCGACTGAGGTCAATTGAAAACCATTTGACTTTATCTTGGCCGCCTCGAAACTCTCGACATTGACAATCAAATGCAAAATCGTGCCTTCAGCTGTCCTTTGTATAAAATGCTCATTTATCTTTGAGAATTTTAATCGAATGCTTTTTTTATTTTTAATGAAAAATAAATCTTTGCGTTTTTTACCCCAATATTCAAATCTTTGGGGCCATTTTCAACGAGTTGTAAACAACTCACTATTTGAAAATGGGAATCAAGTAGAGTTAGGTTCGAACCTCGGACCTCTGATACTAGGTCTGCAACACTAGTCACGGGACCACATGGGCGGATTCGTGTACTCTTAATTTTCATTTTTAGGATTTTTACGTTTGTCGCAGGAGGCAAAACTAGCAGTTCGCAATGGAGTTCCGGTGCCGACCATAATGTATGAGAGTGAAGTACGGAATTGGAAAAATAGTGATGCACGTGGGTTGAATGCTGTCGAAATGCGATCCCTCAGGCGAATATGTGGTAAAACGATGTACGATGGGTAAAAATAAATGTCGAAATCCGTGCACCACACAAGGCTGAGGCGAGCATTATCGACAAAATCAAGAAAGCGGCGCTGCGTCGATTTGGACATGTAGAGCGAATGGACAGCGAAAGATTGGCTAAAAGGATCCACAGTATGAATGTTGATGGATGCAGAAAACCAGGAAGACCGAGAAAGACATGGCACGATCAAATCCAACAAATACTTTTAATGTAGAGGAAGCGAGGTCTGTATGCGGAGACAGAGTGATATGGCGTTTTATCCTCTCTCTTCTCTGCCTACGCCTACAAATAAACCGCGTGACGGTTTGTTGTCGATGTTGTTGCACCTTAGAGTAGCGACCGAGTCGAAAATACTCATTCAGATTCTGGTTCTTTTTCACTCGCAGAACTGAATTCTTTACTCTACCTGTAGTAGTCGATATAATATCCCGTAGAATCACAAATCATGATTAATGGTCAAAATAAATAATTAAACATAAATATTTGGTACCTATTCTAAAAGATTACTCCAGTAAAAGAAAAACCCAATATTAATTTCACTTAAAATCTACACATATGAAATGATAAAAAATGGAATTTGTACATGCTTAAAATATAACATAATTTATTATGAGCTCAGTATTAAATTACAATTAATGGAAATGACACCAATAAACCATAAACGATAAATGAATTAAGTAAATATAACATTTTCTTGTTTTCTTAATAATTGTTGCTTAGAAAATGCCCAGAACATACACAGAGACGGACCGGACCTACAATACGTTAAAAAAAAAACAGACACTTTGTTACAAAGGGGAGAATTAAATGCTCGTATTAATTTACAAACATGTATATTCCCGTCCTTTTTCCAGTAAGCGACGGGGCGCTAGATCTTGTTAGATCCGGCGCAGAGCATACAAATTGAAAAATAATATTTTGAGTTTGTTGTAATGTTAACATAATTTGTCTTAATTTGTTGCAGCTACTACTTTTTCATTCCCTTTCTACACCAAATGGTGCATAGGGCACTGCATTGGTACTCCAATGGCAGCGTATCTTGATCATTTTTCTTTTACGAAGATAAGAGGATCAGTCTTATAAAATAATTAATTCTTCAGGGATTATAAAATATTTGAGCGTAAAAAGACTTTATTAAATAAATATTTTACATCAACCATGTCGGGAATTGAACCCGAGACCTCTTGCGTGGCAGGCAAACGCACTGACCACTACACCATGAGGCCGACATTTGCTGCGACAGAGAGAGAAAACATTTGTGAGAAGGGAATATGGAAGTCTAGGCATTTATATTTACCTGTCATTGGCAGGTTTAAGTTGCCACTTTACACACTGTGTAACATTTACCATTCTGCCCATGTTTAAACATCCACATTTCCTCAACTCTTCCATCTGTTGACTTTTATATAAATTTATATTCAATAACTCCCTAGGGAGGAAATCCAGCCTGTCTGCAAATATTGTTGAACATAATTTGTATCGGTTTTTTTTCTCAATATTTTCTGTTCTACAAAATATTGTGCTTGCTTTTACGTTACATTTATTATTTTATTTGATTACAAGCCTTCAAAATGGTATGTGGTGTGCCATATAATAAACAGTGCGGAATTAATGGCAAAATTTTTAGTAAAAAAATTAGTTCGTAAAAGAAGAATAATCTTCATCGTTGAAGGTTAAATTAAATGTACTGGAGAGCAGTGTCTAAGCAACGATATACCTTCACCAATATTATTAATTAGACTAAAATATGTTAATTTTAATACACCTTACATTTGATTATTTTTTAAATGACAGTAAAATAATAAAATACTTAGAAATGCCTCGGTATCAAAATCCAAAACAAAGTGATCCCTTTAATAACTTTATTTGTCTAAAACCAATGGGACAGAAAAGTTGAGTATTCTTCATTGAGTTCCAAATGATGAAACCAAATATTGTTACAGAATAAAAATGTGCACTAAAACCTTAAGAAAATTGATCAATTTCTAGTTTTATTAAATTTACTTACTTAAGATAATATTTTTATTTTTATAAATGTTTTCGACTCTGCATAATGTTTACCAGTCTGAAGATGCCGGTTAGAAGATGAAAGCGCTAATTGGTCAAATAATTAAGTGGAAGTGGTGTACTAAGTATTTTAATTCATAACTTATTGAAATCTATAACCTAATTCAACTGTCCATTAAAACAATTAGGAACGAGGAAATGTTCAAAAAGGCGATAAAAAAATGGATATTGGAGCTGGGTAGAAGTAAAATGGATTGTCTCATTCGCCCAAACCAATATTGAATCAACTGCTCCACAAGTGTATAGCTTATGTTATGTTTTTGTTGTTTTATTGTGCGTTTTATAATATAAATAATAAATGTATACATAAATTAAATATGAACATAAATACGTAGTGTTTAAAACTGACTGAATATTTTGTTAATTATTTCTGTATAGACAGACGCCGTGGCGCAGTTGGTTAGACGGCCAACTGTGAAACTGGCGTTGCGGGTTTGATTCCCGCCAGTTGCAAGAAAAATATTCAAGAAAGATTTTTTTCTCAATTAGTCTGGGTGTTGTGGTGTATTTTTGTGTATTTTTCATTACCTCCTTCCATATCCGCTCTATCCCACCTGCTGACAAGCCTCAAAATAGAGGCTTAGCGGGTTAAAAATAAATAAATATATATATTAAGACTTCTTTGTATATTCTCACATGTAAAAATATTTTTTAAATTATATTCTTAAGTGTCCACGGCACGGGTAACCCCAGTGAGGTCACATTATTTTTATTATTAATAATTGTTTATAATGAAAAAAATGGGTAAATAAATAAATATGGCAATAATTCTTTTATTTTGTTAACAATGATGTTTAAATAGTGCTTTATTTATTTAGGTTTTTTATTGTTTACTTTTTAGCAGGAACACTCGACAAATTATCTACTTTGCTCAATGTTTATTTTTTGTAATCTTATTTATATAATTTTAAATTGCTAGAATTCCACTCCACAAGACGATTGGTAATCTAACTTCAATATGTAAATTTTATCAACTATCAAATACCTACATTTTGTAAATGGGGTCTAAAATTTTCACTGTCCATGCGCTCAGTAGCTCTTGTTATAATCTAACTCTTATTTTTAAAAAAGAGTTTTTTTTATATTTATTTTAATGTCTTTCAAACACTAAAATTCATTGTCAAATTCAAACATAATGTAAACGGGAGCTAGATTCCTAACCTAAAATAATTTACCTCGAGAGATTTCTAACTCTCCCAAAAATATATTACGAATTAAGTTGAAAGAGTGGCTCCTAAAATTCAAAAGATGTCAGTTTGAAGAGGTCCTAAAAATTTTATGCTGTCTTTAAGAATCAAAATTTTTATTGTGTTATTTACTGTTCTTCTCTAATTCTCCTTGAAATCTAACATTACAAATTTAGATTGTTAGCAGCAGTCTGAATAGTTTAGTTTATTGTGTCTTTAATTAGATTTTTTTTTATATATTTGATTTTTTAATTTTTTAATTTTTATTATTATATATTAGTGGCTTCAGAACAGGTTTTTTTGTACCTGGTGAAGTAACTAGAATTATTTCTTTGCAATTTTATGCAAGCATTTAATTTAATTTTTTGAATTATGTAAACACGAAACCGGCACTGAAATTGAACATAAAATACGAATCTTATTTATATTCCTAAATTTAAAATAACCAGTAACTGATTGAATCGCCTCTATGGCATTTCCAGGACAGGTATTTTTTAAATAGAAAATAAACACAAGGTGAAATCTTACTTTGAATCAATTTGCTGTCAATATTACAGTAATGTATCGAAGGAAAGTGTACCTATGACGATTTCCAGAAGACTAAATGTGTCAGGTCAATACCTCCTCTACTAAGGCCCAGCCACTGACAGCGCCTCTAGTGGCAGAATTTTCTTAAAGAGATAACGTAAACCAAACTATCATATCTTAGAAAACATATTTTAGAGGTGAAACTGCTGCTCGCTTCTGTTTTTTGCTTTAAAAGTGATAAATTGCTCTAAAAATAACTGTTAATCAGTATAAAAACTATTCCACAGTACATAAGGAAGGTTTTCATGTATAAATAAGTTTAATAAACGTTGCGTTCTCAAGTGAAAAGAGAATTATAAATCTAGTTTAAAATGTCACGCTTTCATGTTTCCTAATGACTAGATTTTACATTTAAAATGGCTCTAAGCCAAAAACATTAATTTTAAAATCATCTTTGCACGATGGACATTCACTACACTCTGTTCTATTTGTTTGTGATTGATGATGTAAAAATAATACTCAAAACAGAATAAAAAATATGTTTGTAAACGTCAACATTTTCAGACTCTCGAGACAGCCATTTTGTTTCCAGCGGCCAGGCCTCAAGTCTAGTTGGTGATGGATAGGCCCTCATTGGATATTGCAGATTGAAAAACTGCCAAAACTCACGAAAGACACGTGGGAAATCTATTCCTGATATGATATTTTAAAGTTACGTTTTGCCTCACCTCCAATTAGTGTATTTTTAACTCGGAAACACGTATTAATATCTTTAAGATGTGTTTTGGTAGATATAACTGTTTCCTGTAGGATACAAGGTTAATTTTTTATTATGTATGAAACTGAATGATAAAAATATGTTCATTTTAATAAATTTAATTATGATATACGAGGTGTGTTCAGAAAATAATGGGAATTTTTAAATTTCGTGGGTTCAGAGAGTCCGATTGTCAAAATTGTTTATGTTGGTATACATGCCTGTGAAGTACGCTAAAATTTTCAGCTGAATTCATTGTTTACTTTGTCGGTGGTTTAGAGAAGGGAACATGGAAGTCTAGGCATTTACAGGGCTTATAACCTGTCATTGGCGGGTTTAAGTGACCATTTAATCCTAACATCGCTAATTATAATAATTTGTTTCTTTGTGCAACTTATTGTGTTCACTTTGACAAAAATGGAATAATCATTTAACCAATCCTTTTTTGTAAAACTGGGCATAATTTACGTTTAATATTTAAGAAAGGATCATTAAAAATCTTAACCAACCATCTGGAAAAATTAGTTTGGCAGCGTAAACTTTTAAAATATTATAAATTATGTTCTGATTATATTTTTATGTTTGGTAAAAAAATATATTTAAAATGCATTGAAATCAACTTTTTTGTCCCAATCGTAACGGGTGTTTTTTTGTCGTGATACAACTTTCGGTTGGTAATACTTTCTCTTGTCAAACTAACGATGACAGATTTTTTTCTATTCGAGCTCTGCAACAATATTCAGATTAATAATGGAACGCCTTACTCAAACAATGCTCGCAAATTGTAGAAATTTATTTTTAAATCAGTGTTCAATTCGCCAAACGTACAGAGCGCTCAGTGAAACCATGAATTTACTGCGTGATGAGTTTGTCGACACCATTATTTCCAGAAATGGTCCAGTCAATTGACGCTATTGGATTATTTACGGCAGGGTTTCCCGAAGCTTTTCAGCGGCGGAACTTTGCAGATTTTTTAGGTCTAGTAATTCGCAATAGTAAATTTTGTTTTATAAAAAAAATGTTATTAAAACATTCATTATTGTTTAGTTATAACAATAAACAAAAAAATATGAGCGAATTAAACTCTGGATGACTCGGATGATTTTGAGTTCTTAAATCGCGAATCTATTGGATATCGGGCAATTGGTGAGTTGAATTCTTACATATCCCCATAATTCCTATAATCCAAGCTAATTACACTCACTTGAGATTTGTAACAACATGTTTGTATTTTAAATCAATTATTTTTTGTACATATCACACTAAACTAAAATTGTAAAATGTCTTCCTCGGCACAAGTTTTCCCAGTGAGGAATACATTGTTAATTCAATTGTATAATGAATTCTGGTGAAGTATTAGAACAATGATGGGTGTGCAAAAAATGTGACTAATACCTCTCGGAGCATAGGAAGCCAATATAAAACAGACCATTTTGAAAACAACGCGAGATTTTTTGGATAAAGTGGGCAAAAATTGGAACGAAGAAATATTCGCTACTTTTATTTCAATTCAAAGTTGTATCACGCTTAAAAACACCCATTGTTGTATTTTTTATTGTATAAATAAGTGTGAAAAGTAATAGGTTAAATAAACGGCGCCCGGTTTCAGAACCACAACCTGTTTGTTACAATGTTAGCGCTTCACATAATGATTACAACATTATATTATATTTATCAAACAAAATACGGGTTGGGAGCATTCACACGAAGATGTGATAAACATACATGACAAATAACCGGGAAGACTGAAGATTATCCAAAATAAAATTGTATCATTCGTATAACTCGAATCGGGGTTGAACAAATATAGGATAATCTCGGCAGTTAAACAACGGACTGAATATGTACAACGACCTTTCGCACAGGCTGAAGTCAACAACCACACAGAGATTCAAGACTAAAGTGAGACACATTTTGAAACGCACATCACTCTGTCAAAGCGTACAGACCTCGCTTCCTCTACAATGCGCGCCGATTATTTCAACCATTGACATGTCCATCTTCAAGTATATGTTGGATTTGGTTACGCCGTGTCTTTCTCGGTCTTGCTCGTTTTCTGCATTCATCAAAGTTCGCATCATCAATACTTTTAGCCGTTCTTTCATCATGCATGTCTACATGTCCAGACCGATGCAGAATTCCTTTCTCGATGATGCTTATCTCAGACTTACATAATGTCTGTGCACCTATCGTACGTAGTTTTACCACACAATCGCCTGAGAAATCGCATTTTGACAGCATTCAGTGTATCTTCCTGATATCACATATTTATTTATTTATTTTTGCACCACAACAGGCCAAGAGACCCAATTACAGTGGTGAATTACATCACAGAACACCCAGGGTTGAGAAAAATTACATTTTAATTTTTGTGTTCTCACCGGGAATCGAACTCGGAACCTTCCGTGCGCGAGTCAAGTGTCTTGACCACTGCACCACGGAGGCCAACAACTTTCCTCATCCTTCATTACCATTAATTCTCGCCATATATAGCTATTTTATAACAACACTTATTCTTTTCTCACTTGAAATTCTTTTTTTTTTTTTTGTCACATTTAATGTTTATATCTTTTGCATAATTTATGAAAACTTAATGGTCTTTTTATGTTAAAAAATTGTTTTTAATACTTATTATGTATGATTGTATGTTTTCCGAATAAAATAAAATAAAATAAAAAATAAAAATAATTATTTCTTCATCCATTCGTTCCACGTGACCAAACTGTCTTAGGGACTTTTCATAATCTTATAATTATACCTGTCCTTGATTTGCACTAATAAATAAATAAATGGTCTAATCTCATAATTCATATCCCTGACATATACAGATTTCCCATATATTCGTCTAATAGATTTAATTTCAAACGCTTTCACTCTGCTTTCATCCATTCTTTGCTAGTTCCATATTTCGCTTTCGAACATAAGCATCAGGACTCCGTTGTGCACTACCAGTCTAGATTCGATGGACATATTTATAGACCATTATAATTTGTTAATATAAAGACTCAACAAAACTATTTTTAGCATAATCTTCAATCTTCAATCAGTGAGGGGTCTGATTTTATAATACAGAAATGAGATGAGGATGATGACAATATATTAAAGAGGCGAAACATACTGTGTTTTTTCTTCAGAGGGAGGGGAGGGGGTTGGCCTGACATGGATTGGTCCATGAGAGTGTGAGGACGTTGCATGAAGCCGTCGGCATGCAAAGAACACGACCCGTGGTCTCTGAAAAAAAAAAATTATGCACTTTATTCAGTTACCAGAATAGACAAATTTATCAACAATTAGTGTTGATTTTTTTCAATACCAAAGGCGGCTCTTTATGTGCATAAATACAGTGCATTGCCAAATATGAAGATAAATACAGTCGAACTCGGTTATAACGATCACGGAAATAGCGAGATCTTGGATGTAACGAGGAAACATTAGTTGAAATTTTATAGTTCATGGTTTTCTGCATACAATTATTCATTGTTATAATGAGCTACTTTTTGGACATACCGAACAAAAATATTGTCAAAAATTATACAAAAAATCTTCAGTTGTTAAGAACATCATTCTCGAAATAAGAATCTAAGTAATAAATCTAAACGGTCGGCTAACGTAAAGGATAAATACCGCCAGGCGTTGGGATCGAATTATGTTTATAATAGCTATGTAAGCGTCTAAGTACCTAATTGGATTTTTCGCCGACAATATTGAAAAATGAACACACATGGTTTTTAAAAAATCCAAGCTTTGTGAACTTAGTAAGTGCCGGTTTGGCACATTGTTACAATTTACAGCTGTTTTTGTAGTTTATGAATGACATGCTTGTTTCGGGGGTTTTTACGGGGATTTTTTAGATTTTTTTATGTTCTAGGCTTATTTCAATACACAATTCTACTGTAGTAGCATTTTATTTTTATCAAACAAAGAAAACATAGATAAACTAACTGTATTACAAAATAAAGCCTTTAGAATCATTTTGAAAAAAAACAGATATACGAGGGTAAAGTCGATGGTAAATGAATTGAAATTATTAACATATAAACAAAGAATATTTTACAATACAATGATATTTGTTCATAAAATTATAAACTCTAATAAAAAAACAGAATTTTGGAAAAAAATTGATCGGAACCAGCATGAACACGATCACAATACCAGAGAAAAGAACAAAATTAGACTTCCATTTAGGAAAAAGGCAAAGTCACAAAATTCAATTTTATTTAAAGCAATTAAAAAGTATTACGAAATGGAAAAAAATATTTATGAAGAAAAAAACATATCAAAATTTAAAATAATGGTCAAGACATATGTGATAAACAATTTATAAATTAAATATATTTTCAATGTTATTATTAGAACACACATAACGATATGTGTGCCCTACTTTAAGATTTAAATAAAAAATAAAAAAAATAAACATTACAAGTGGGCGATATCAAATGATTTCTAGACCAGATCAGTTAAAACCTAACCCCTGTAAACAAAATCTGTGAATTCGGATTAAATGTTCGGATTAAATGTACACATATGTATTTGCTTGTTTACTTAGTGACAATGTGCAATAGCGATTGTATAAAAAAAACCTTTCTCTGGTATAACGAGTAACGCTTATAACGAGCAAATTCAAGTGGTCCCGTCTTCCTCGTAATAACCAAGTTTGACTGTAAATATTTTTTTGTAAAAATACAAAATACAAGGGATTTATCATTATTTTTGCACAACTAAAGGCTTTGAGAGGCCCAATATGGAAATATAAAGTTTTTTTTTACAATTTTTAATTAATAAGTGTCTACGAAGTACTCTCGAGTGAAAATATATTTTTTATGACTTATTTGTAGAAAAAAAAAAAAAAAATTTAATTTTAAATTCCTGCAAAAACAGGGCATATGTCACAATTCAATTAAATTTTGAACTTTGTTAGTGACCGTTTAAATTTAAACAGAACATCGTCACAAATCATGACATCAAAATTATCAAGGTCAAACATGTCGTGTTTTTGTGGAGTCATATTTTTTAATAATTTTAAAAGTTATGTATGAAAACATGTCTCCACAATATCTATATTGATTTTGAAAATATAGTGAACTTTTCTAAATCTATTTCACACATTTTTATCAGTTTTCGTAGTATGTGATATTTTCTTATTACAGCACATTTGTAACACAATTGGGGCTCACAGTCTTGACACAAATTGGAGACTCGAAATTTTGAGAATTTTCCAGACTTCGAGACTATTTGATACTAATAATGAATCGGGTTGTAGTACCGTGGCTAGTGTCTCAAACTCACAGCTCAAAAGTCCCTGGTTCGAATCCCACTCTACCCCAACTTGATTCACATTTTCTTACATTTGCAGTTATTTACAGGTCGTTGAAAATGGTCCTCAAAATAAAATATTTGGATAAATCATATGCAAATATTTCTTTAAAAAAAAAGTAAAAAGATTATTTTAGTAAAAAAAAGTGCATGTAGAAAATAAATCACATCATAGCATACTGTTCAACTTTTTTTTTAAATGAATACAAAACATAGCAATCAACTATTCTTTTATCTCCCAACACACATATTTATGTAGATCACAATAAGATAAGAAATTTAATAAATGGTCCTTAATTATTTTTTTATTTATTTAACTAATTGCCAAATGGCAATTTCTTCCAACCATCCGAAAAAATAAAGTTTAATTTTTATAATTCAAGTTACAAAACATATTTAATAGAAAATAAAAACAAAAAAGCTTAAAATATATAAAAGTGGATTTGTACATAAATTACCTTAAATCAATACTATTACTCAATGAGAAAAAGGAAAAAAGAGGAAAGGGGGAGAGATTGAGAAAGAGAAAGGAGATGTTTCTTCAGAAATTATTTAAACAGAGATACTGTAGTAACATCTTTGATGCTGGATGGGAGATGATTCCACAGTCGAACCGCATGGACACTAAATGAGTTAGAGAAAAAAGAGGGATTGTGAATGGGTATTAAGAGAGTGCTTTGAGAATCAGAACGGAGAGGTAGAAAGATTTATTTCTGGGTACCAGGATGATTGAAACAATTTCTTCTCTTTAAAATCTCTTTAATATTATTGGGATGTTTGTAAATCTCTATCGCTTCTTTTACTAATTTAGTCTAGTGACACTTGAGTCTTCTCAAGATTACCAGCTCGAAAAAAAACTTATTCCCTTAATTAGTGTATATTTTATATAGCACTCACCTGTATTCAATAGTTTGGTCGTCCATGGTAGAATTCAGCGAACACAGTCCCGACTCGTTCAAACTATCGCACTGCGACCCGGCTTTAAACTTTCTCGTCTTGACCGGCAGAGCGGGCGGTACTAGCGACGTACCGTCCGCAACATCGTCTCCATTTTCAACCGTCAAATTGGACTGAGTAGAAAGCATGTTTTTCATACTAGACAAATTCCCGCCGATCATGAGGGTCTGCGAGACGTTTCGTTGCGTCTTCGTCACGCTCTGGAGAGAAGAGACATCGAGCTTGAGAGATTCTATCCGTTGCTCGGCTTCTTTGATCGTGGAAGACTGGCTGAACGCCTGGTTCAATTTCCCGTTGGCGCTGATCATCTTCGACGAGTTTTCGAAGAAGTTCGACGTCGACACTTGTTTCATCGACTGCTGTACGACATTCGCCATCGATGTCACTGCGAGCGTTTTGCCCGTGGGCGAGGGGAGTTTGAAGGATTCGTCGAAGTCGGACATTATCGACAGCGGCATGTCTCCCGGGGTCGGGGTGGAGTCTATAAACGCCAGAGACGTCTTTTGGTGCTGGGCAGTCGTGCTGTTGAAACTGGAGTATGATATTTCGGAACATCGCGCATTGCCCATCGATACAAAGCCCGATTCGTTAGAAAACCTAAAATAAAATATAAAAAAGCATTTATTTATTTTACATCATTCATTTTATTTTTTTAACTATCTTAAACACTAACAGTTCGGAGCTGATTTGTGTACGCATATTGTCATAATTTACAAATTAGCAGTGACCGGACGAAACAATATTTTCAGTCAAATACTGAAACTTATTTAAGTAAGTTAAAAGTCAACAATGTTTGAATATGTCCAAATGCTTGCAGACTGGCTGGATTTCCTCCCTGCGGAGCTATTGTGTACATGTCTGCTATTTATGTTTTATGTTTATATCAACACAGTGTTATCTATTATATTATATTTATTTATTATGTATTAGAACATAATATAAAAATAATGTAAATGAATGCCTCGACCCGGGTTATGCCCAGTGAGGTGTTCATATAGAAAAGAAAAATATGATGTTTTATGTGAAATAAAAAATAAAAATAAATAAATTCATTTTTAAATTTATTATAACAGAGAGGGAAAACTTTGTTGAGAAGGGACTGTGGATGTCTAGGCGGATATTTACATGAAAGAAGAAGTATAAAAATTGGAAAATTGTTTTCAGGCGTCAGGATTTGGTTCAGCCGAATGAATCTTACCGGCATGATAGAGGTTCAGCTCCTTTACTTCACAAGAGTCAACAGATGGAAGAGTTGAGGAAATGTGGATATTTAAACATGGGCAGAATGGTGAATGTTACAGTGTGTAAAGTGGCCATTTAAACCAGGCAATGACAGGTCATAAGCCCTGTAAATGCCCAGACTTCCATATTACCTTCTCAATAATGTTTTCCCTCTCTGTTGCAATAAATTTAAATAAGTTAAAAGTCATTTCAAAACTCCCAGATGATTATGAGTTCACTAAATCATCACCGGCCAAAAGCAGAAACAAAAAAAAGGTCACGCGGCAGAGTCACGAGCCATAAGATGCACCCAAGTACAACCAAACATAATCTGACACATCCCGACAGCAGATTTCGGCTAAGCCAATTTTTGGCCAAAACTCGTTTTATTCAAAAACATTCTAAAATAATAAATGGTATATTTAAATATTCTATAACTCAATAATAAATTAACTAGTAGGTAGTCATGTTATTGTTTATTTTTGCATAAAAATGTCTGCCTTAAAACAGGTTGTACTTAGTTAGGCAGACTAGACATAATCCGGAGAAATCTATTATATATTTGGACTCCTGTATTTAGTAGCCTTACGTGTCATGTACAAGGCTAAGGTACTCGGAAAAAAAAAAAGTTTTTGTTTGTCTTGGAAATGGGATGTTCGATCACTGATTTTGGTTTATTACCTTTATGAGTCCAATCACCATTGTTGCAAAGTTCAAGAACAATGGCGCATGATAACTACTTTTTACTACAGTGTGGATATCTGTTAAGGATATTCCATCTTTCCTGCATTCTGCTTCAAGATTATGGCGTTGCAAACTGAAAAATGGGCACTGAAATAACAGATGTTCTATACTCTGTGAAGAAATATCATCGCATGGACAATAGTCATCATTCCTTAATTTAAACCTATATAGATAACTTCTCATAGCTCCGTGTCCGGTAAAAATTTGAGTCGTTTCGAAAGTACTTTGGTGATGATGACGGAAGTTTGCTGCATCAGCCAGCGTTGGGAAAAACATTTTAGTGATTTTACCTGCAGAAGAAGCGCGGTAATGATCCTCCCAACGCTGCTGCGTATTTTGTTTTATACAGCGTTTGGCAAAGCTAAGGGGAAATTCTGAGAAGAAAGGTGCCGTTCTTTTACAAGTTGCGGATCTTGCTCGTTCATCCGCTCTCTCATTTCCTACGATACCAGCATGTCCTCTTATCCAGCATATTTGAATGTTCATCCCTCTTATTTTTAGATGCTTAATTTTACTCTGAATATCTACAATGAATGGATTTACCGACCGAGTATCTGTTATAGCTTGAACGCCCGAACGACAATCTGATAATATTTTTGCAATAACCCATCTCTCTGGTGGTTTCTTTAATAACCATTCGAGAGCTTCTCGTATTGCGAGTAGTTCAGCCTGGAAAACTGAGCAGAAATTATCTAATTTAAATGTTCTGCCTGGTAATTCTTTATCACTCTCAAAAGGAACGAATGCCGCTCCCACTTTTCCGTCGAGCAGGCTACCATCCGTAAAGATTCTAATTTCGTTGGGAGCATAAGGAGGTATATCTTTGTCAAGTAAAAGAATATTTTCGGGAATCCTTTCGCACGGGTGAGGTAAATCGAAATAGTTTGCAGTTCCTTGATACTTGCGATCATCTGGAATGGAATACAGCTTACCAAATTTCTTAACATTATAAATGTCCTTCCTTTCTTGAATTTTAAGGTCTAACGGTGTAAATCCTGTTAGAGCTTGAGCAGAGATGAGTGAAATGGTTCTGTATCCTCTACAAGATCTTATGGCAAATTGTCTTTGTAAGCTGTCAAGTTTTTTCTTATTGCATTTCTTTTTTACCGCTTCACCCCATAAGCTGGCCGCATATGTAACAAGAGGTTCAATTGCACCATAATATATTTGCTGCATTACCGCAGGAGAGCACCCCCATGTTGGTTTTGCCGCTCTCACAAGCATTCCAGAAAGATTGGCAGCCTTCTTGCAGACGTTATCCACATGTAGTGACCAGTTGAGATGCTTGTCTACAGTTACACCTAATACCCTAATAGAGTCAGCAAGAGCTAGCTTTACACCGTTCATGAATAAATTAGGAAGAGTTTCTTTTCTTTTGGTTACTAACATCGCTTTCGTTTTTTCCTCTGAGAAGTTAAGTTTAACCTTTTTTCCCCAATCAGCTATTGTCGAAAGGGCACAGTTTGTTCTTTCTTCGGCTTCAGACATAAGTTGAGCTCTGACTGTCAGAAAAACATCATCAGCAAACGCTTGTATGTTAATTCCATTTCCAAAATCTATTTGTAAAAGATCATCCAAAATTATATTCCAAAAGCTTGGACCACAAACTGAACCTTGAATACATCCTTGTGAAGTCTTTTTGTGTTTAGTTATATCTGCGTGTGTTATTTTGACCTCTCTGTTTTCAAGATAGTCGATAACTAGTTCCAAAATATTTTTAGGGCAGTTTTTTCGACGTAGTTGACATATTAGGAATGGCCACCAAGCATGATCAAAGGCTCCACGGATGTCCAATGAGACAGCTATGACGATTTGGCGGCTATTTTTTCCTTCATTTATAGAGCTGATGGCTGCATTTAAGGCGTCTTCGGTAGACTTCTGGGGTGTGAAGCCAAATTGTTTTGGGCTTAGCTTTTTATTAAGATGCCAAGAAATTCTTCTATTACTTAAGTATGAATGTTTATTTATTTATTTTATTTTAACACTTTATATGCATATACAGTTTATATACATATAAGGGCGGGCATATTGCTTTAAGGCAATTTCTTCCTACCTACCCAAACCGTTCAGTTTGAGAAAATAACAAGTACATGGACATATTGAATTAATTGACGTAAAAATTAAGAAAATAAAAATACATAAAAAAATGAACACTATACTATGAAGAGTGGAGAGGGGGTGGGAAGGAAAGAAGAAGGATAAAGGAACAACTTAAATATTTAGACAGCGACATTTCAATCTTGACTTAAATGTAAATAAAGAAGGGGCATCTCTAACATTAGTGGGTAGATTATTCCACAATCAAGCAGCTACTACCATAGATACCCATAGAACTGAACTTCCTCATTGATTGAACCTGCATTTTACAGGTCACTCGTGGATCTGAAAATGTCTTCTGAAATCTGGTCTTGTTTCCAGTAGGATATAAAGGAAAAGTCACCTGTTAGGGTTGGTGTTGGCAGGTGACGGAGGTAGAAGAGTCCCGGCTTCCGAGGACAGTCGCTGACCGTGTTGCCCGGCCGGACTGGACCCTAGGGTAGAGCTGGACTCCAGCGAGAGCCGGTTCCCGTTGGCCTGGGAGTAACCTTCCGACGATGGACAGTGACAGGAACCTGATCGTACAATGAATAATATCAATTAAAATTTACGTTGGATCGTGGTCTTGAAATAATGCCGCAGTCTCACGGATCGGAGATGCGAAGTTCGAACCCATTCTACCACTTGCTTTTGATAGTGATTTTTTTTACAAATTGTCAAAAATGCCCCCAAAAATTTTAATAATTCCAAAAAAAAAACCGTTAAAACTCTGACCAATTAAGAAAAAAATTAAGCTTTTTTTTCTTGCAACTGGCGGGAATCGAACTCGCAAAGCTTAAAACAAGAATGATTGTTTAACCAACTGCACCTGTTTATCCATAACAATATAAATAAAGGTTTCAGCTCTTTAACTTTACAAAAATCAACAGATGGATGATTGAAGGAATAGGAATGGAACATATTTATTTATAAACGCCTAGATGGCTCTTAAGCCCATAAAATTAAGAAGTACATAAAGTATTATTAGTAGACACAAAATATAATCACAATTATTTCACTAATATGTTCACTATAAAAAAGAAAAGACAAAAAGTAAAGATGAATAGAAATCGCCACCTAAATCAACCGATGACAGGTCATAAGCCATATAAATGTCTAGACTTCCACAATTGCTCCTTCCGATTACCATTTGTTCCGTCGATGACTCGCGGGTCTGTCTGAGCAGCACTTCTATTCTCACAAAGATGCCAAAAAATGGCACGATTCGTAGATAACCTCGAAAGATGAGTCGTTCTTTCGAGATGGTATTCGTATTCTGCCAGAAAGATGGGAGAAAGTAGTCCCTAGCGATAGACAATACTTTCAATGACATGTTCTTTACTATTTTTTCAGCGAGATCTTATCAGAGTCAACGATATATTTAAAATTAGCGTAGTCTACCAATATAAAATATAAACCCAGGTTTTAGTGTCGCTGTTATGATATTTGCTAATATTTAAATAAATAAATAGTTTACCTGTAATGTCCGAGTTGTCGTCGAGATGTGTGGAGCTGCGATCCATGATGGCTCTAATCTCATCATCGTTGGATATATTTAACATGGAGTCTAGTGACCCACTACTGTGGGATTGTAACGAAACCCTGAAAATATGATATTTTTGTATCGGATGTTAACATAAATTTTGTCTGTTTTTTTCTAAATTTAAAAAAGAGCGCCAAAAGTAAAACAAAATGGAAAAGGTTCATACGTCATTCGAAATGAAATTTTCTGCTCTACAAGACATTGTGTTTACTTATACGTTACATATATCGCTTAATTTGATTTCAAGCTTCAAAATAGAATGTCAACAACTCTTTCTGTTTGCGTTCAATCGAGGGAATATAGCTGCCAATGCTGCTCGCGATATTTACGCAGATTAGGGTGAAGACGCTATTGATTATTAAGTCATTTATTGTAAAATAATGAAGGAGAGTACACTATTGACTGATTTTTCGTGTCCTCTTCATTTGGAAAAAAAAAACGGTTGAACACATGTTCACACCTTAATTTGATTTGTTACAAGGATAATAATAATTACTGATTATACAAATAAAACAGTAATACCCCCTTTTTACGTTTTTCAAGGGAGCAAAAAAAAAAGTGTAAAACTGAGGAAAACGCTAAAGTGAGGAAATGAAAAATGTATGAAAAAAATAGGAATTACATAAAAATAAAATAAATTTGCTTCACTTATTATAGTGTACATATACTTCCAGAAAAGTTGTAAAAAGGTGATAATTGGCGATAGTTAATATTTTTTTGACTATTTATTTTCAATGATTTCACTAACAATATTATGTAATCTGTTTTTTTATTTGATTTAAAAACAGCATATTAAAATTATTTTATGTGTAAATAAAAAATAACGAAAGTAAAATTTTGAATTTGCATAAAATAACGTACAATATTTTTCCCCCTAAATGTTGGAAAATTTTATTTATACGGTATCAATTTTTTTTCTACGGTATCACTAAAACAACTGTCATATAGATCGCTTTTATGACAACTTTTTAAACCACCTTTATTATAACTTTAAATATTTCTATTATTACGTTTTAAACATCGCAATTTAATGATATTAAAACATTATTGTTCCGAAATGTTTGTCAACTGCGTATCATAATTTGTTAAGTCAATATGACGTTTTTTGTTCCAATAAAAACTAAAACTAACCTTAAAGGAAGACACTTAAACAAAATGACACTGCACATGCTTTGAATTTAGATTAAGACGATAATTTATCCTTTATTAGTTGTTTACCTGTTTTTATTCTACATTAGAGTGGCCCACGCAGTGGCGCGTGGACGGCGGCACCATTATTATGACATAATTTTGGCTTTTTTGACACATCAAATGAACTCAGAATTTTTTCAACGTAAAACTGGGGTGATAAAAAATGTAAAAAAACGTTAATTGGGGGGAATATTTGTATGAGAATGTATGAAGAAAAATGGGTCCTGAACATTTCGGTGTGAAAAGCGGAAAAACGCAAAATTGAGGAACGTAGAAACGAGGTTTTACTGTAATAATAATAAATTTGGCTGATTTATTTTTGTGAAAAATCACCTCAAGAGCGCTTTACGCAAATGCCGTGTATTTCGATCATCTATTACATAAAGGTAAGGTGGTCAGTCAGTCTTACGCTTCAGGTGCCGATCCAGAAGAGTAAAATATTACAGTTGAAATAACCCTCGAAAGAAATATTTCACATTCACTCTGTCGGGTATCAAAACTTGGACCTCAAGAATGGTACCACCGCGATGGTAAAGTGAAAAGGAATGATGGCGATGTTAAAATAAAGAGTAATAAATAAATATAATATACCTATCAATTGCAGAGAGTAAGGCGGAATTTTCATTCGGCTTTCTTTTGGGGGGAAGAGGAGGAGCTTTATCTAATATTCTGAAATTGTAAAATTACATACTTATAAAAAAGAATAATATTGTTCTATGGAAAATTATATTTTAAAATGTGATTTATAATTTTTTAAATTATCAACTTAAGTAAAATAATTAAACATTTTTTAAAAATATTTAAAGCATTAACTTTGTAATGATGTAATAACTTATATTTACATGTTTTTTTTTTTTTTGGATAACCAACAAATCTTAAATATAAAACAAAATAAATTTCAAATAAGCCAATTACAGGTTTTCCCAAGTAACAAACATACAGACATCATTGTAAGACATCACTTCCCTTCATGTACACAAGAATGTTTTCTTTTCTTTTACGCAATAAGAAACATTAATATAAATGCACCGATGTCCCGATTGTGTAGTATTGTAAGCTCATAAACATTGCAAACATTTTTGGTGCAAGTCTTTCTAGATTTAAGCAATCACTAAAATAAAACAGAACTTTGATACAAATATCGCCGATTCCCACAAATGTGAAAACTCAATTTATCGATATCCGGCTTTACCTCACAGGTCTCGGTGGCTTGGGAGGCGGTTCCGTGGTAGAGACGCTGTCCAGTATTGATTCCGTGGAGTGAGAACTGCGCACTGCTAGTCCCCCGACAGTTCCCTCTAATATCAGTCTTTCTCTTGGCGTAAGGTTAATATCTGAAACACAAGAGCATAATTTAGAAAAGTCATTATCAATCATAATTCAAAGTTTGTAATGTGCGGCCGAATGTATCGCTGTCTCGGTCTCGCAACATTACTCTTCTAACATTACAGCTGACCGGCTGACTCTACGCTTCTCACCCTCCGCGAAGGCCCGAGGTTAATCATCCCCACTAAAATTTTCATCTAAAAAAAGTCCTCAGAAGGCAGTCATTTATCTCAGCTCCCATACCGTATCCTTATTTGGAACAGTCACGGTACAAGATATTAGCTTTCCAAGCCTGGAGCTCATCTCCTCAGCTCCCGGACCGCTTCCACGCACTTTGGAACAGTCCAGGTACTGACGGACGGCTTTAAGCCAAAAGGTTTCTCCCATGGAGGTTTGCCTTACCAGCAAGCAGCCACTTCCACGCATACTTTGAAACAGCTCATGCATTTGGCCAGCCTTCCTGGGATTTTTCTTGATGCGTCTTCTAGTAATGAGTTGCATAAAACTCACTAAGCTATTAATACGTATGCGTGAGCCAGACGCGTCCTTTCCTAAGATGCTGTGGATGCGGAGCATCCCTTGAAAAACATGTAAAATAATGTTCATTCATTATAACGCCACAAAAATTTCTGAAAAATTATTCTCGTGTGATATTGTGTTTTACGACATTGGACCTTTTAAACCAAAGCCACAGATACGTCCAATTTATTTTTAATGTATTAACAGATGGTGCTGTAGCTATTTCTTGAGGCAGACTATTCTAAGCATCCACAAATCTGCCATTGATAAAATGGCCACAAATCTTTTATCATATTACTTATAACACATACAATAATAACTATATATTATAATTATTCTATCCAATGAAGGTTATGTTTTCTACAAAAAAGCGACATGAATTCAAAAGGTTTACATGGTTTCTTACGTTTTCATGGTTTCTTCGAGTATTAGCTTTCATTTGCAAACGCCGCGGCTTATTACTTCCTTCGGAATTTGGTGCCAGTAAGATCGGGGATAGTAATATAAAACTACAAAGTCATGATAAGCTCTGTAAATGCTTCATTAAGTATCTTAAGTAAAATTTATCTCGAAAGGATAGAGATATCTTAATAATGGCCTGGACAATGCACACGCTAAACGCTATAAAAGAAATACCCGGTAATGAATTCCTCTGACTCTCCGTAGTGACAGCGGGCCGGACTTGGAGCTTCATGTTCTTTGGTTCTGCGCTGGTTCCATTAGTCCTGGCCTGACACACGTTTACATCCATCTTCTCAAAAGCTATTTCCGCTAACTCCTAAAATTAAAATATAAAAGTTGTATAATGCATAAGGACTCGCATTTTATTTATTTACACTCAAAGGGCTTTTACGTATACAGAGGTTATAAACCTCAATACTCAAGTTGAGAGTTGAAAAACCCGCTCTAGAGGCTTTTACATCTTATGAGAAATCAACTGAATATTCATTTTGGTATTTCAAAACAATGGAGCGGGTTTTGCTACTCATCATCATTATCAAACCCTTGTCCGCACATGATTGTGCATAGGGCACTGCATTGTTAAATAACATGCACTACGATGAGGACTTTTCTTTACTCAATTTCCTTTTTTAGAATTTTTACTCGAGAGCAGCATCTAGTCAAAAACACTCGCCCGGACAGAACTGTAATCTCAATCCATGCGGACATCACATTTAATTTTTGAATTCTAACCGGGAATCGAATCCGGAACCTTCTGTGGGTGAGTCAGAAGTGCACTAACCACTAAATCACGGAGGCTGCTAAAACTGGATTCTTTACAACACAGATTTTGATCCTTCACGGCACAGATTTTCTTAATCGTTACCTCGACTGCAAGCTGCACTTCCTCGGTGACGTTCTCAACGTTGCTGGGGTGAAGCGCCGCGCAGCCCTCCCCTCCCAGCATGCCCTCGTCACACAGGCGGATGAGCCGCGCCAGCGCTAGGCACAGGCGCGCCAGGGCAGAGCCCAGCGTTGCTGAGGGGTACGCCACAAGTGGCGACACATACGGCCGGATGGCTGGAGACATAAAAGCTCTTATGTAAATATAAAAAGTAAGATTTGTTACATTAAGAAAAAGACGAGTGAGTTCTAACACAGATATTATTTAAAAACAATAAGTATGTATATAATGAATACTGCTTAATAGTATGTTCTTCATAATTTATAAGAATAAAAATTTGATTTAGGTCTATTATAGTTAAATACAACTTCACTAATTAAAAAAATAAGAGAGACATATTGTCACAATTCGTGATTCAATAAGAGTGACGCGTGAAATTGTCTCTCTCGCTCCTAAATATGTCTGTAGTATAAAGAATGAGACGTAAAGAGTGTGTGAGACAATCGAATATTCGGTTCACTTTTACATCATACACCGCGACATGCGACACATAGGTAAACTTTTTATTGCATTAGTGATTTCTGATAAAATGCTTTTTCTGTTCCTAATAAGCATAAATTATTTAGTAAAAAAATATTTTAACTGTAACAGAGGAATACCGAAAATCTTTACCCAGAAATTATTATAACAATGACTTTTTAACTTTTTATCCCGTCCAAAAAGTAGAAGCTTTCCAAAATAGGCCTCAGTTTCAGCTACGAGTTTCTCATTTGAATGAAATTGCTTGCCGGTGAGCCGTCTCTTCAGGTTTGGAAACCGGTAGAAGTTGGTAAGGGCCAGGTCTGGCAAATACGGCGGCTGAGGAACCTGTTCAAACCTGATTTTGTACAATTTTGCTTGTGCAATTAACGATGAACTAGCCGGCGCATTGGCTTGATAGAGAATTTTTTTCTTCTTCAATGCAGCTGTTTTTCTGCAATTTTAATTTCCAAATGATCCAATAATAATGAATAATATGCACCGGTTATGGATTTACCTTTTTCACGATAGTCAATGAATATTGCTATTGCTAAAATACGGAGGCCATGATCTTCCCCATCCGTTGTTGCGTTTTTGAACGCACTTTCACCCGGAGAAACCCATTGTTTTGACTGTTGCATGGACTCTGGTGTGTAGAAATGTATCCACGTTTCATCCATGGTTATGAATCGGCGCAAAAACTCCGTTGTGTTTCGCGTAAACATTGCCAAATTCTGCTGGAAAGTCGTAACACGAATTCGTTTTTGGTCCACTGATAGCAAACCCGGCACCCATCGTGCGCAGAGCTTCTTCATACCCAAAATTTCACGTATGATATTGAACACACTGCCATAGGACATCTTTGTGGTCTCAGCTGGCTCCCTTAATTTCACTTTGGGGTCGTTCAACATAATATCATGGATTTTTTCCACGTTTTATGGTGTATTGACGTCTTTTGGGGGTCCAGATCGTTCAGCGTCATCGGTGCTTGCCGGATAAAAATACTTATCTAGCTGGTCTCCGTTATAGTGTAAATAATAATGTTTAATCAGAACACGAAATTCAGATTATAATATTTTTTAAAAAACACGGAGGTTGGTTTCTTCTCACTGCTGTAACTTGACGGACGTCTAATGAAGGATGAAGCTTTTTATGATTGGTTCACATTGTGCATACTAACGCCATCTCTTAGGATTATTCCAAACTTTTTGATCCACCTAGTATAAATATGAACGAATGCTAACCTGTGTGGATATTGGTAATCGTGTCCAGCACAATAGTCCCGTTTCCAGGCAACATCTCCAGCTTCTTCTTGGATATGACATCGCCAAAGTGTTTCAAGTCACAGCGCACCTGTAAAGAATAAAAACATGAAAATTGTAAAAAAATCTCTCCACAAACTCAAAGTCTAATAGTCCTGTGTGGGCAACTGATCATTGGCGCAGCCGGTGTACGCTTAATATCCCACAAGTCCGATCATCGGCCTCGAAATTTCATAAGAGTTTTTATGTTGAATAATTTTTAACTTCTTTAGGCGCACTGTAAATTGTCGTTGCGCCTACAAAAACTGACAAACATATAGCGTATATTCTCTTCAATATGGGATAATTGGATGGGGATGTGCAAATGAATCACTGATCAAGCAAATAATAATTGCACAAAAAGCTTTAATAAATTATCTTAAGAGTCCCAATCAGAACTAGCTCGTGAGATTTGAAAATCTATAAAACAACTTTATGTAAAAGCTTTGTTACTATACGCACGTAAACATTATTCTCTACCTTCCGTTACAAATACAAGAGTTACTAGATACTCCACCCTGGTGCTGCAAAAAAATAAATACAAACTTCGGTCAAAGGGGATTGACCTACTACTCAGTTAAAGTGTACAATCTACTTCCATTATCCATAAGGACAATTAGTAAGTTCTCACAATATAAAATTGCTATTAAGAAATGGATAGTGGATCAAGTTAGTTACCTGGCGGATTTCTTGATACCTAAAATTGTATTGTGTGAAGTTAGCTCTAATGTGCGGAATATACATTGTACCTAGTGACCGCCTAGCGGGTGTTTTAGAAACTAAAATCGTAATGTATGAAGTAAGTTTTAGGGTGTTGTTAGCTAGGAATGTACTGCACGAAGTTTTAGCGAGGTGTTAATCATGGTAATCAGTAATACCACCTTAACATCTAGGTACCATTTAAAAAAAAAAAAAAAGAATTTCATCATAAAATCTTATGTTCGTGTTTTTGGTATTACATGACAATATTACTAATAATTTTAATGTATTTCAATTCAACTGATTTTTCAACATTTCGGTGTAAGTATACAAGTCGTAATTTACGAAGTATCTACAAAATTAGCCGTCGAATTGCTTTCTCCAATACTATTCATCATAATATTATTGTTATTTATTATCACACAAAACAAAATTAAAAGGTTGGTATTGTGAATTCACACGGTGGGGCTATCTTCATATGCCACACTGCGTAAAGACTACAATTGTGTGAGTGTGCCAGATAACACACTATGTTAAAAGTGTCAAAACACATTTGTGGTGTCCACACAGTAAAAAGTGTGCATGTTGCTCACTTCGACACACTGTAGTACTACAATCATAAGCTACACACGGTGTGGTCTCATCGCTAGCAACAGTGTTTGATGGTTTTCCGATGCCGCTGGACAAGAATCAGGACTTTTGCAATCAGCCTTGCTCGCCTGCAAATATTTGCATATTTATTACCGTCCATCGCCTTTCATATCAGTACAAACATTTTGAGACATTTTCTTGCACGAATCCCACTACACCTTCAAGGTTACAATTCATATCTGCTGAATTGCAAATTTTACAGGAAATTACTGTTTTATGCTTTGCCGATCTGATTTTTATTATTTTTAATTATTTTTTATAAGAGAATATCTCGTATTTGAGAAGCAAAAATGACTCGTCAGCCTAGTAAAAATGTGAGGCTACTGAATATCTGTTACAAAATAAAATAAGCTTAGCGGGTCAGTGTTCCGCGTCTCCGGTGAATTTTGTGATAAATGCATCGACAGGAGACAACACTCACCGATGAAGTGAGCTGATCCAACAGGAGACGAAACACTGTAACTCGAGGTTTGTTAGTGTTAATCGCATATTGGTCTCTTGTGGGATTATTCTGGGCAAATTGTCCGCCAAAGTAATAAAATTGAAATTTTCGTACCTGACGAACCAGCACCTCCAATTCTTTGGCAGGGTTAGCCTCCGGATCATCAACCTTTTGCTGACCTCTTATTTTTGGACTGAGTGGAGAATGTGACCTGGAAATAAAAGTTAACCATTTCAGCGGGGGTGTTCATTCAAATATACTCTAATTTTATGATTTTTTTACTCTTCTACCAACCAAAATTCAAAACCAGCGAGTTTCTTTTTCAATTACAGGAACCCCTTAAGTACGTCTTTATTTTTTGTATACGTCGGTAATCAGCATTATGAACACAGAAAAGTTAGTTTTTAACCTTGGCTTCTGGCTGGTTTGTTTGTTTTGGAGCGATTTTCTGACGTCCTTGTAAATTATATGTAAGGCAAGTTTTAAACATATTTCAGTAAAATTAATTAAATTTGATTGTAAATAAACATGTATTAGCACACATTTAAAATGATTCTTTTAACTTACTCTCCAAAATTAATTTCAATGTCCCATTTCACGTGACAAGAAATAAATATTTATTCAATCTGCTAGTCTGTAGCACTAACTATGCACAACATTCTTTCCCCTATCGTTCTTGTTCAAACTAAATTGATTTATTTTCATGTATTGATATATTTACCATGAACTGTAATTTATTTAAAAACAAATTAAGACTCATTCTATCTGGCTGCGATATGCTCCCACTTGCTTTTTAATGATGCCCACGTTTACACACACCTGAACATTGACTGTCACACAAATACACCATTTTAAATAAATATATATATTTATATATTGTATACGCACGCACACTTTTTAAAATATAACATAAATTAATACTTATGATTTTTATTTAGAAACTTCGCTGGTCAATTTATTTAATCATTGTTGACTGTATGTTTCTATAAAATAAATAAATTCGTGTGAATAAATTCAGTCGATTATCTGTGTTGGGACCCATTATTTACGAAAATTAATGTTAAATAATTTGTAAAGTAAAAAAAAATATTAAAACATCAAAAAATTTCAAACCAGTCTAAAAATTTTTTTAATTGCTTTTCATGAGATATTATTTTTTTATTTAATAAAATGGACTTTGGTATGTATTTACAACTGGTATTTATATCCCATACTAATAAATACGCCTTTTTTGAGCTGGGCCGCGATTATGAACGGCTATCTTCATCGGTATATACTGAGACGGTATTTATTTTTTTTAACGCCTTTTAGGCTTTTACGTGTTTTTACATACAAATATACAAATAAAGACAGACATGTATTTTACAAAGAAGTAGCAAAAAATATATAAATGATTTTTAGAAGACAAAGAAAAATTTCAAAAATATCATCTTTACATATTAGTATAGAAGTGGAAAGAACAGAAGTGCATTTTTAAATTCGAAGACAGAAATGCATTTTAGACAAAAAAAGGAGCAAAAGATAAAAATGAATTAAGAAGAGAAAGAAAAATAAAAATGAAATTTAAAAAAATAAAAAATCATTACATATTAGTAGAAAATATATGAGGATACATAATAATACATGCATATATTGTAGTGGAGAACAGGAGTACATTTTTGCGTATAGGTTGTATTAAAATAATCTTAAAATTAGAAAAATACTTATTTAGAATACATATACTAGTCAATAAACAGTAAGCAATTGAAATCAACAAAATGTTTATATTTGTAAGAAAATTCAAAGTGTCTTCGTCAGCAACCGGTAATTGAACATGTTTAGAAAAAAAAATACATATTCTATATTTCACACAGAAAACTTAATTTTACTTTGTGGACAAAATTGAAGATAAATTTTATCTTCCCATCATAATCGAGGCCCTGGGGTGCTATTCTGAACCTCTCTCGTGGCACGAGAGAACCGTTTTGAATGAAAAAAATCAAATAATTTTCTCGTATTAGATTGAATTCTGGCTTCTGTGTAAGTGTGCATACCTGTGCGAGGGCGGCGCGCCGGGCGAGCGCTGCGCCATGGCGGAGATGCGCTCGAGAAGGTCCTCCTTGAAGGAGCGCGCGCGCCGCGCCAGCTTGTTGGCGGAGCGGAAGGAGGCCTTGTGGCCGCTGGAGGGGGCCGCGCCCGCCGGAGAGCCGCCGCCGCCGCCCTCCGAGTCTCCGCCTGGGGACAACCAAGAACGGACACTCGATTAACAATAATGATAATGATAAATCTTCGCTAGCCATAATGTATGCAACGTGTTAAACACAAAAAATAATATAAAGGTTAAATGGTGGACTTATTGCCACTGGCAATTTATTACAGTCTGACAAAAACCTAATCAAAAATACAAAAATCATAATTAAAAAAAAAAAAATGAATAATAAAATGGATAAATAAAAAGTTAAAAAAACACAAACAGTAAAAAGATTGTTATATTTTTAATTATTAATAATAATACATTTATACATATATAGTATAAGAGATACTGTTCTCCCAGGGCCTGATTGCAATGGGAGTTATCTTCGACTGTCTATAAAGAAAAATCAATATTTATGAAGGAAAATGAGTATATTTGCATGAACATTAAGAGTAAATTCATCGGTAACCTTTAATTGAACATGTTTAAAAGAAAAAAAATGTACACATATTATGCTTTTTCTACAGAAAACTTAAATACATTTCAATGTTTTTTTTTTTTTTTTAAATATAAAAAGAAATATTTGCGTTCATATAATTTACACAAATATTTAAATTTTGGTGGCTATTTTCAACGAGTTGTAAATAACTCACTATTAGAAATTGGAAATCAAGTTAGGGTAGAGTGGGTTTGAACCTCGGGCCTCTGGCCCGTGAGTCCGCAACACTAGCCACGGGACCTCAACCCGATTCTGTTAACTTCCCATTGTAATCGGGGCCCTGGAGTTATTGAAAAAAACTAATTTGGGACCGTACATAAAAAGAAAACATTTTTGTGACAATACATAATTTCATACATAGTTAATACATCCGAAATAGTAAGAAAACATTATACGAGTATAAGAAACATAAAACACAGTACTTTACGCCATTAATATAAATTACAATAATAACTATCACTATCAAAAATATTTAAGTAATATTTTTTAATTGCGACACTTTTGGATTTGCTATTCGACTTTTCGTGTTTTAGCCCATCGGCCAGTTTATTAAATTCAGAATGGCCAAAATTTCCCGGAGACCTTTTGCCGAACTTAGTTGAGCGAAACTTAGACACATGAAAATTCCCTAAGTAACGCGTATTATAATTGTGAATATCATGACCAAATGTGTATTTTAAATTTGTGTGAGCAGAAAAGTTTATGATATTCAAAATAGTATTGGTTATGTCATGCAGTGGCATCACCTTGAAAGGAAGTATTTTTGTCTGTCGGTAGATATCCTTGACATGGGAATCCCATTTCAGTGCAAGAATGTTTCTCAGAGCTCTGTTCTGAAGAACTTGTACCTCCGAGATCTGATTTTTGCTGGCGAAACCCCATATACATGATAGATAGGATAAGTGAGTTACGGTGTCTGTGGCTTAAATTATTTCAATTTCAATTACATCTTCCGAATATTCATTGTCGGCCTCGTGGTGTTGTGGTCAGCGCGTTTGTCTACCATGCAAGAGGTCTCGGGTTCGATTTCCGACATGGTAAAAGCACGAAATATTTATTAAAAATTGTGTTTTTTACATAAGAATATTTCACGGTCCCTAGACTGGCACCTGAAGCGTAAGACTGATTGATCAGCTGTACCTACATATAACAAATATGAAGATACGCTGCGATTGGTGTATCAATACAGTGCCCTATGCGCCATTGGGTGCGGAAAGGGAACGACGATGATGATGAAATATTCATTTATACTATAGAAACCTTTTATAAGGTGATTCTAAAAAAAATAATTTAAATAATTATGTATAGATGGCGCTTTTATATTTTTTATTGAAAAATATATTTTCAATGGAAATTTAAAAAAAACTTGGTTTGCGGAAACTTTACACTATATTGATTGTAAAAAATACCATAACAATATAATTTACATATGTCCTTTTCACAAAATGGAGTACAAAACCAAAAATATTTTTAATATTTAAAGCATTAATTTTGTGGTCAAACATTTCACTAAATGTTATTAAATATTTGTATATAACCACTAACCGACTTTTCTATGTCTACCGGTTTCTAAACTATGGTGAAGGTGTAAAGCAGGTTTCGCATGTTGGTTTGCATGTTGGTTTAATTGGTGTCCTGACGAAGAGACGGGTACGTCTCGAAACCGGTAGGCATAGAAAAGTCGGTGAGTGGTTATAGACAAATATTTAACAACATTTAGTAAACAATATTTATCTTATTTTTGGTTTTGTACACCATTTTGTAAAAAAGAACCTAAATTATATTGTTATGCTATTTGTTACAATTAATCTAGTGTAGTTTCCGCACATGTAAAAAAAGTATATTGTCAAGCATCCTCGGCACGGATAACTCCTATTTTCATTATTTATTATTGTTTATTATGTGGAAAAAAATTAATAAATGAATAAACATATACTCGTACGAGTAGAAGCATTAATATTTAAAAGTGTTTCGAGGCATTGTCTATAGGTGAAATAATTAAGCCAGATGAATCTCTCCTACGTCAATAACAAAAACCAACGATGGAAGAATTGTGGAAATGTGGATGTTTGTTTAAACATAGGCAGAATGGTAAATGTTTCACAGCGTGTAAACGTCCTTGAAGGTGAAATATCACATAGAAAAGTCGATGGGTCGATATGCAATGAGAAACTTCAGCCCTACGTGAAATATGATATAAAATATGTTTTCTTGCAAGCGGTAAAATAGTACGGCAAAATTTCTAGAAAATGTACGGAAAAAAAAACGAACTACTTTGAATGACGTCACTGGTTCTATAAGAGAGCTATAAAAGATATCCCGTTTGCTTTCCCCGAACGGACCGATCGACAGAACTGACCGAGAATAAGCGGAAGAGAACCTTTGACGTCACATGCGGAGTAAATTCAGAAATACGAAACTTTAAAAAATCATAGCGCTGATAATATGATATACAAAAAATAAATAAATTAAAATTGGCTTAGTGTTGTATAATTAATATTTTAACAAATAATAAAAATATAAAAAAAACGCTGAACATCCTCATTATTTATAAACATTAATTATAAATAATATTAATAAGATTGACTTTTTAGTTTAAGATGGCATTAAAGCGATTCTGCCAGAGACATTTACCCAAGCGTCAACCACAACCATAATACAAGATACTCTAACAGGGATCTGATACTAAGTGAAGGGGTCAACACTGTTCTGGCATCGAGACAACACTATAACGTCGGCAAAAAGGTCCATAACCTTTTGCCCGAATCGTGGAAAGACGGGAGTGTTGTCAAGTTACGGAAGGTGTTGACCTCGCTCTTTCATGACATTGGTCGTAGGGAGTCAGAAAATTTGATGCATGCCACGAATTGGAGAACCTTACTGGATGTCAAAAATAAAATATAAAAAAAGGAATAATTAAAAAAATATATATTCATAGATGACAACCATGAAGTTTCGCATAAATAAATTGTCTATGGTTTTATGAATGTATGTATGTGTATGCGCATGGGTGTATGTACGTGTGTGTGTATGTAAATGTGTATATATGTGTATATTTATATATACATGTGTGTATATATGTGTATGTCTGTATGTATATGAATCAAAATGTGTATCCGAATAAGTTTATATTTTGTTTGTCTGTGCTCTATATTAATTTGTTAACTATTATAATTTATAAAAATGTAATTGCCTAGCTTGGAACGGGGTATGTACCCTTGTTAGCTGGGCAAAGTGAATATGGAATTGTATTTTGATAAAGAGTGTGAATAAATAAATAAATAAATATGATAAATAAGTCTAAAAATATTTGGCGACCAAATTTATTACTGGTCAAAAGCTCATTTCAACTACCTGCCGAGGAGAAGCCCTCCGCCATGAACCTTTCCCAAATGGTCAACTTTTCCAAGAATTATCATCACACTCCCGGGTGGTCTTTTCGTAGGGATTATATATTGTGGAGATTATTATAATCGCGGCGGCACATTCTAGCCATAGCAGGATTGTAAAACTAAATTCGTTGCAACAGAGAGGGAAAACATTTTCGAGAAAGGAATATAGAAATCTAGGCATTTCCATTTTTTTTTTTATATCGGAGTTGCTTTATTATTTACCTAACTAACTACTAACTAACCATCACGCCATTTCCCCAGAGGGGTAGGCAGAGAGGATAGAACGCCACACCACTCTGTCCTGGCACACTTCCTTTGCTTCCTTCACATTCATACATCTTCTCATGCACGCACGTCGATTATTCCGACTTTTCACATGACCACTTTCAAGAATTTGTTGTACTTGATCATGCCATGTCTTTCTCGGCCTTCCTCGACTTCTACAACCAGACACATTCGCATCATAAATCTTTTTAGCCGTTCTTTCATCATTCATTCGCTCCACATGACCGAACCATCGCAAAAGACCTTTCTTAATTTTGTCGATAATGCTTAACTCAGCCTTGCATTCTGCTCTAATTTCGACATTAGGGCACCTATCATACATTGTTTTTCCGCACATTCGCCTGAGGGATCGCATTTCAACAGCATTCAGTCTACTTTCATCCCTTTTTTTCCAACTCCATGCTTCGCTTCCATACATTAGGGTTGGTACCAGAACTCCATTATGAACTGCTAATTTAGCCTCTTGCGATAGACACTTATTTGCTATGACAGACTTTAAGGCACCATTAACTCTGTTACCGGCACTAACCCTCCTTTCAATATCCTTGTCCATATTTCCATCTCTAGTAAACATACTACCCAGATATACAGATATATATGGGAGTTGCTTTATTATTTACCTTGCTTATAATATACAAGGTTTATATTTCAAAAAGTGGATTTTTCTGCAATTAAATATCTTAAAATTTATCTAAACTATTGGGATCAGGAGGGATATATTAATGTGGGCTAATCAGGAACTTCTCAGCATTTGCTCACGTGGAGAGGAAACCACTTAAAACTCTTCAGGAGAAGCCGGCCTGTTGGCAGTAGTCAACAGGCCTTCCGTTCCACTAGACGTTGGCGGCCTCCGTGGTGTAGTGGTCAAGACGCTTGACTCACGCACGGAAGGTTCCGGGTTCGATTCCCGGTGAGAACACAAAAATTCAAATGTGATTTTTCTCAAGCCTGGGTGCTCTGTGATGTGATTCACCACTGTAATTAGGCCTCCTGGCCTGTTGTGGTGCAAAAAAAAATAAAAAATGTAGAGGAGTGTTCGGCATTTTGTTCGAACAGGCATTTCCATTAAACGCGTCCAGCAAATAGGCAAAATGTAAGGCCACTTTACACACTGTATAATATTGACCATTTTGCAAAAAAAACATAGGCAAAATGGTGAATGTTACAGTGTGTAAAGTGGCCACTTAAACCAGCCAATGACGGGTCATAAGGCCTGTAAATGCCTACACTTCCATATCCCCTCCTTTAAGGTACTCTCCATCCCTGCCGTAATTTGTTAATCTTAATGATTCCCGAGGGGTGAAATACAGTATTTTGTCTACAAACCCTATCGAGAACTTGTGGCATAAAATGGCAATTGAAATAAATGAAATGAAGCCTTCGTCAAAGGAAAACCTTAAAAACATCATCGAATAAGGCGTATATATTGTTGCTGTAGAATGTGATGGTTTTTGAAAG
Organism: Micrasema longulum; assembly: GCF_059751315.1. Lineage (NCBI taxonomy): Eukaryota > Metazoa > Arthropoda > Insecta > Trichoptera > Brachycentridae > Micrasema > Micrasema longulum. The sequence goes on from NW_028278627.1 coordinate 212,067, forward strand.
AAATGTAAGTATGACTAAATGTGAAATCACTGTGAATGGAGTTATACTAAAACAAGTAGAGGAATTTGTGTATCTGGGAAGTATGTTCACTAGGGATGGAATGACTGAGAAAGATATTGAAAGTAGGGTGAGTGCCGGGAACAGAGTGAACGGTGCACTTAAATCGACCTTGGCAAATAAATGCTTGTCACAAGAGGTAAAATTGGCAGTTCACAACGGAGTCCTGGTCCCGTCCCTGATGTATGGGAACGAAGTATGGACTTGGAAAAACAGGGATGAAAGTAGGCTGAATGCTGTCGAAATGCGAAATCTCAGGCGAATGTGTGGTAAAACTATGTACGATAGATGCATAAATGTTGAGATCCGTACATTATGTAAGGCTGAGACAAGCATTATCGACAAAATCAAGAAAGGAGCTCTGCGCTGGTTTGGACATGTAGAACGAATGGACGGCGAGAGAGCGGCTAAGAATATTTACAATGCGAATGTTGATGGATGCAGAAATAGAGAAAGACCGAGAAAGATATGGCATGACCGAATCCAACAAATACTTAAAGATGGACATGTCAAAAGTCGGAATAATCGGCGCGCGTGCATGAGAAGATGTATGAATGTAGAGGAAGCGAGATCTGTATGCAAAAATAGAGTGTTGTGGCGTTCTATCCTCTCTGTCTACCCTTACGGGGAAACGGCGTGATGGTTTGTTTGCTTGTTTTGTTTGTATATTTAGTTATAAGGGTGCTAAACTTGCTTTGTTTCTTTGTTGTTCTCAATATGTGTTATTTTCTAAATGCTAATATTATTTATGTCCCGAATTGAGTTGTTGTAACTTTTGGGAATGTAATCCAACGTATTATACTTGTAAAATACTTTGTGTTATATGATTTATGAATAAAAATAAATAAAAATAAAACAAAAAAAAGTGTGGTTTGAATTTTATTCCTAAGACTACAGACAAAATTAGGTGAAATCCATGCCAAAACGTATTGAAGCAGTAATAAAAAAAGGAGGAACAACAAAGTACTGATTTTGTTAGTTTTCGATAATTGTTAGTGTATGTACCTATGTAATTTTATTTTAAATAAATACGTGTTTTTAAAGTTATATGAGCATTTTTAATTTTTGTGAGAAAAAATCGAAAATCTATAAAACAACTATAAAATTATGAAAAAAAAATGTTGGTCATTAAAAAGGCACTTTTTTGTATATCATCTTAAAACAGTGTTGTTTTATAATTTGAACTGAAAAACTATCAAGAAATCACAACAACAAAAAATATTATTTAAAAAAACGGATATTTTCAGTCTGGAAAGATTTCAGTGCTCGCTACTGTATATTGTTTCAATTTAAAATTTTTCAATTTTATTTATTTATTTATATTTATGTACATTACAAAATGGAATATCTTAATTCATACATATAGAAATAATTAGGTAAAATTAGGTATATTTAAAAAAACACACATTAATGTACATAATAAAAAAAATAAAAAATAATAATAATAATAATAATAATTGAATAAAAAATCCCATATTATTCGATTATCTGATGGGAAATACTCAATTAATCTCAACTTCTGAGGTGCGCGACTTAGGCGTCATTTTCGACCAAAAATTATCCTTCATTAGTCACATTAACAACATAACTAGTAAATCTCTGAAAATGTTGGGATTCGTGTTACGTGTGACTAATGAATTCAAAAACATAGGCACTTTGAAGTTGATGTATACTTCTTTAGTGAGAAGTCAGTTAGAGTACAACTCGACAATTTGGACTCCTTACTACAATTGTCATCAAAATTCTCTGGAAAGGGTCCAAAAAAAATTCTTAAGATACATAAATTTTAAACTTGGAATTAGTCATGAATTTTTAAATTACGATTTTTTATTAAAAACATTAAATTTGCTTAAACTTAACGATAGAAGAAAAATTATAGACCTGTTAAATTTGTATAAAATTGTGCATTCTATATGGGATTGCCCAGAACTTTTGTCACTCGTCAACTTCAGGGTGCCTGGAAGGATAACTAGGCGGGTGCCACCGTTTTGTAGTAACAACTCACGCACAGTGTATAATTGTAATGCCGTATTAAGCCGACTTCATAAACTCGGCAATAGTTGTTCCCACATATCGGATATATTTAATGTGGGGTATTGTTCTTATAGAACAAACCTTATAAACTTTTTCAAAGATGAGCAGTAATCATATTTAATGTAGTTACTTCATATATGATTTTCTGTTTTTTTTTATATATATTTTTATTATAAACCTTATTATGTTTAAAATTTGATTTACTTTTTATATTAATTTTTAAAGTTCTCGTATACTTTTTATTTCAAACTTTTGTTTTATTTAAACTTTTTTTTTTTTTTAAATATTATGTTATATAATGTTTAGGCTTGATTATTGCTCCTTAGTTTTGAGTGCAAATATGTAGTTTAAAAAATATCAAACCTTATATGTTTATATTATAAATTTGTAAAAGGCAATTATGCCGTGTATGTTAATAAATAAATAAATAAATAAATCAATAAATAAATAAATAAATAAATAAATAAATAAATAAATAAATAAATAAATAATATCCAAAGAATAATATGTTAAAAAAGTAAGAGAATCTTGTAACGAAAAACTCCTTCGGAGACGTGAAAAATGTCAATGTCCAAAGTGGTACTGTTCAACATAGAGATAGCCCTTCCAACTTGTATATATTATTACTACGTAGCGCGAATACGCTGGTTTCAATCAAATTCAAAATGATTTATACAGAGTTTTAATTGACCTGTCGCAATTATCCGCCACTTTATTTATGCCTATTTTGTGGCAATGTCATATCTTACAGTGTATCGTGGAATTCCAGTAGTGGAAAGGTCGTTTGAAACGAGTCATTAGCGTTTGTAGGAACAGGTTTCTAGATATCTGGACCCAGATCGGTAGAATTTGCAGAAAATATTATGTGAGCAGTTAGACAGAAAACAGCTAAGTATTACGTTATTAAGAGGCGAAAGAGCGGTTTGATTAATAGGTATTTGAGTATAGTTTTTCTGTCACTCTCTCTCGCAGATGCCTTCGCGATTCGAGGTCTCGTATTTCCGTTTTCCACACCCCAAAACTAAACCGATTTCGATTTTCATTATCAGAAATAAATTTTCTGTGTCGGTAGATTTTGCTTTTTACAAAAATAATTAACATGTTTATATACCGATTTTGAGGGTTCAATATATGTAATATAAAAAATCATTTCCTTATTCTGTCAGACGAATGGTCAAAAATATTTTTTTTTTTACATCCCACCTTACCGCCTAATCATTTAAAAATAATGTTACTTATTGTTGATGTTTTTTTAAAATTGCGTTTTTTTTTCGCGGTGAAAAATAAGCATTAAATTTTACGTTTCACCTCTCCGACTATCACGATGCAATCGGTCGCTCCGTTGATACGTGGAGGAAACACAAGCAAACAAACACACTTCATCATTCATCATTACCTTACAGCACCTAATAGGCCACTGAATTGGTACACCAATCGCAGCGTATCTTGATCCTTTTGTTACTTGGAGGTAAGATGATCAGTCTTACGCTTCAGGTTACAGTCCAGGGACTATTAAATATTTTAAATAAATATTTAATAAACACCCTTTTAATTATTATTATTTTTTTTTATTTTTTTTATTTTTTTTTTATTTAAATTTTATTGATAAACCCTTACGGGTTACATACATTTAACAAAATGTTTTCACTTTTAAAATTCACATTCTACTGTTAATAATAATATTTTTAACATCTTTTGTAAAGGTTGCCTGAGTCTTTTGTTTAGTTTTGTCTGGTAGTTTATTGTATAATTTCAGTCCATGGTTTATAAGTCTCGATTGTCCTTTTCTCGTTTTAAAAGATTGTATATGATATTTTTCTGATATTCTCGTATTGTGTTCATGTTTACTACAATTTTTTTCAAGTTTTAATTCTTCGTCTACAATTACATCAGTGGCTAATTTATGAATAAATTTTAAAGATTCTAGTTTAAAGAGTTCAGTTACGTTTAATTGTTTAGTTTGTTCAAAAAGTTCTTTAGTTGCTGTTAGATAGGGAAGGTCATATACTAACTTTAATATTTTATTTTGCTGTCTTTGTAGTCTGTTTATGTCATTTTGATATCCTGTTCCCCATAGTAGTTGCATATAACATACTTTAGTTTTAACATATGCTTCATACATTAAATTTTTTTCCTTTATTGGAACAAAGTTTTTGATTTTAAAAAATAGACTTTTAAAAAATAGATAGAGAAATAAATATTTAATGTCAACCATGTCGGGAATCGAGCTCGAGACCTCTTGCATGGTAGGTTAACGTGCTGACCACTACACCACGATGCCGACTGTAACATAATTATAAGTGATACATAAAATAAATCAATATAAAATCATTGTTGCAGTGTGGTTTCGTTATCACATACAGTATGCAACTCTGAAAGCGCTCGTTGGTCAATAATGAAATGAGCAAAGCTAAACCAAGGAATGTTGATACGCAGAGCCAAAATGATGTTTTTTATAAAATCCGATTTGGTCGAACGAAATCGTTAGTCAGATATTGTTTTCCTTAGTCGAACGATATTTATTTAATGACTTGTTTTTGCTCGAAATGACAATAATTTTAAAGATAATTTTGCGGTCTGATTACGCACGAAAATGACGCAGTTTTCTGTATAAATGAGACTAATAAATTATAATAAACATGAATTACACTAAAGACGACCATATTATGAGGTCCCTACGGCAAATCGATAAAATTACGCCCTTTTAAAGTTTAATTAGATAATGTTTATTGTGTATGCAGACAATTGGTACAATTCTATATTAAATTTGGTAATGCATCCAAAATAAAACACGTTTATTGGATTTTAATTTTACTAAATATTCAAAGAGGGCATATTGGGACGCGTATCGTCTTGTTAGGACATTTTCAAACGAATGTCCTAACAAGACGAAACTCTTGTATATTAAAAAAAATAAAGTAGAATTAAAATCCAATAAACGTGTTTTATTTTGGATACATTACCTAATTTAATTAGATCGTCTCGTTCTATATATATTTTATGGGTTTTTCTATTCACTATTATTTTTAAAATCATCCTGTCCAATTTTTATTAGACAGTCCGTTAAATGTTTATTGGTTTGACTTTGTTATTTAGATCGTTCCGCTCGATATTTATTAGATTTTCCTATTATTATTATTTTTCTCTTTTTATTTATTAAATGGGAAACAAATGTTTGAGTTTGCTGTTTACCATATTGATATATATATATTTTTAAATTATTATTATGTTTCTGATTCTATGTAATATTTGTGGTGATATATGTATGTGTTAACGTTAATAAAGATAATTATTCGTCGCAACTCAACATATGACTTTTGACATATGTTGAGTTAATAAATAAATATGAAAAAATTATATTAGACCGTATGGTTCGACGTTTATTAGAATTTCCTATTCGATGTTATTGGATCGTCCGGTTCGATATTTATTTGATGTTTAGATCTGTTCACTATACTATATATATGTATTCTATATACAGAACTATTCACCGCCGTAGAATGTTAAGAATATCTTGGACCGATATGATGACCAACACTGAAGTATGATATTACATAGAGCCAATACGAAAAAAGAAGATAATTCTGGTTGTAATATTCAATTTAAAACAATATCTTTTTGACTTTTTTATGACCTTCAGACCAGCCCTAATCGTTTTTGGTAATCCTGGTCTGATGGTCATAAAAAAGTAAAAAAGATATTGTTTTAAATTGAATATTACAACCAGAATTATCTTCTTTTTTCAATAAAAGAGAATACAATTCTATAAAAAAGGTTTCAACTAAAGTTACAATGATTTATTTTTTTAAAGTATTACCGAAGGCATAATTTTAAGTAGAAATAAAGGAAAATGTCACAAAAATGTATGTAATTCAAAAATTCTTATATTTCTTTTAAAAAACAAAAAAAAACAAATTTGGCCACGGCCACTTTCATGTTCAATTTATTATCTTTAAATTATTAAAACAAAATTCAGTTCAATACTTATACCCGTATGCAGAGACAAAACTTAAGGTGAGGAAAGTACATTCTAATTTCAAATGCAGAGAATAACCCGAAGGTGAACACAATAGAATGTACTTTCCTCACCTTAAGGTTTGTCTCTGCATACGGGTATTAGTCTTTATTGAGATCCCAGATACCTAAGTTTAATCTAAATTTGAAATGGCGTAATCTGCCGGTCTAAAAGTAATTATATTTTAGTTACATAAAACTTTTAAGTATATTTTTTGACAAAAATACCTTTAAAAAATATTGTTTTTATCTAATTTATGTTTTTTTTTTTTTTTTTTATTATTGCGCGATTAAAAAAAAAACATTCGTTTTAAAATGGCAAAATCGTGTGATTGCCTAATTTTGCGTTCGTTTTACCAGACTACATAAGCCCCGTAATATATCATACTTCGGCCATGCATTGAGAGGTGATAAATATGCCACACTTCAGCTTGACACGGAAGGGGAAGATCGACGGACGCAGAGGGGTCGGAAGAAAACAGCGTTCCTGGCGTCGAAACATTCAAGCATGGACTGGAATTAGAACTGTGGAGGAGCCGTTTCGCGCTGCTCAGGATAGGAAAGCTTTCTCCCGAGTGGTCGTCAACGTCTCCGTCCGGCAGGACCAGACGCGACACGTGAAGAAGAAGAAAAATAGCAGATCCAATCGGGTGTCTCGAGACAAGTGCAATGATCTGCAGCACATTGCAGGCGTATAAAACATAGTAAATGTACGCGTAAGTTGCACAGCTTACACGCGGATAATGCGGAATGAAATCAGCTGGCCGTCGCTAATTAGGTCGGCATCACATCCGTTCCGGGATTCGCTTGTAACACGCAACGCGACGCCAGCGGCGCACCAGCTACCGGCTCTGGTCCGGGTCCGGAAGGAGATTGCGGGCGGGCGGCAGGAAGCGACGGTCACGTGGCCGCGTCACGTCACGGGGGCCCTCGCGATACAGGCGTGACGTCACGCCAAGCGTCGTCATATCTCGCCGAGATAAAAGTGTTTTACGGTCATTCTTAAAATTCATACAAATTTATTTAATTTGCCTGGATCATATTTTTTCTCGTTTTTATAGTAATTGATTAAAACCAGGTGAAATTAGATAAATTTATCGGTTAACTGCCAAATTGTATTCTTCTGTTTATCGTTCAAATAGTGCCGGGCTTAACTGGGACGAATGAGCACGGCAGGATATGACGGATGAAAGTAGACATAACATGTGACGTCTCAAGTTCTCTTCCGCATCTTCTGCGTCAGTTCTGCCGATTGTTCCGTTGACGATAAGTAAACCGGAAATCTTCCACAACTCTCCTATCATTGATAAGAGAGTCGTGGATTACATTTACAAGGAAAAGAACGACAAAAGATACCATTTACAGTATTAACAATATGAGCATTCATTCAGTTAACACGATTCGAGATTTAGGAATAACTCTTGACTCACGCTTTACATTTTCCACTCATTTTGATAATACCAAAGAAAAAGCCCTAAAGATGTTAGGATTTATATTCAGAAAATGTAAACCTTTTAAATCTGTATCATCGATAATTTGTTTATAGAATTCATTAGTTCGTAGTAATTTAATTGAATCTGTGCAAAAAAAATCCATCGTATTTATATTTTTTTCGATAAATATCCAAGAAATTAGGAAGTATAATTGAATGCTCTCTTTTTTACCGCGCGTAAGGAAACATTTTTTGCATCCCATTTCTCGTTGGGCTGAAGTTCCTCATTCTTGCGTAAGAAATTTATGGGGTAGCTGAGATACTGTAATAAAAACGAAGAAGTTTTTGTTGGGTGACGCTAGCAGGCGCTACTCAGGGGCGACTTTGTAGTGGTTCAAGAATGGTGCCGTTCGTCAATTTACGCAAGTCGCATGCGTTTCTGAAGACGGGCGAGTTCAGCACTCTAGCACAATTCCCCAGGTGCGTAATAGACTACAGACACGCGGTCTAAAACCAAGAGGCATTTAATATTCTTGATGCAAAAAAATAATAGGCATCTCAATTATAGTTGATTTATAGTATCTGAAGTATAGTGGTGAGGATACACGCGGACCATTAATCGAGTTCCAAGTTCCACTATAAAAGGTGTGCCGAAATCCTTATTTAATCACAATGAGGAAGTTTGGAAATTTCTGATTATTTTTTTAATAGACTATCCGATCTAAGACAAACTTTTTAAAAAATGCACGGGTCATGATTTGACACGCCATGACACGTCCCTAATACGTCACGATTCATGTTCATTTGTTCTTGACCATTTAAATTGTTTAGAACATTGTCACGAATCTTGACGTCACAACCATCAAGGCCAAACATGTCGCGTTTTTCTAGAGACGTATTTAAAATAATATATATTTTTTATATTTATATGTGAAAACATTTTTCCAAAATATCCAAATTGATTTTAAAAATACAATTAATTATTCTAAATCCATTTTATATATTTTTATCGGTATTCGTAGTATAAAATATTTCCCTTTTATGTAATAACTTGAAACATTATTTAACCTAACTTTTCTTTATGCAACTGGCTCTAAGTTTTGCTTCTTTTTCGCGAAGCCAGATTCAAACCATATTTCTGCGATCAGTCTATCTGTTATGGCAGCGAATATAATATATCTAAATTTTCCGGAAGGACGTAGCTCTGGACGTTCTATCATTAAGACGGATATTGCCATTCTTCTTCGCGACCATATTGCAATTTCCTCGAGGCCAGATGATTCAAACCTTATTTGTGCGATCATTCTATCTGTTATGGCAGCGAATATAATATATCTAAATTTTCCGGTAGGACGTAGCTCTGGACGTTCTATCATTAAGACGGATATTGCCATTCTTCTTCGCGACCATATTGCAATTTCCTCGAGGCCAGATGATTCAAACCATATTTCTGCGATCAGTCTATCTGTTATGGCAGCGAATATAATATATCTAAATTTTCCGGAAGGACGTAGCTCTGGACGTTCTATCATTAAGACGGATATTGCCATTCTTCTTCGCGACCATATTGCAATTTCCTCGAGGCCAGATGATTCAAACCTTATTTCTGCGATCAGTCTACCTGTTATAGCAGCGAATATAATCTATCTAAATCTTCCGGAAGGACATAGCTCTGGACGTTCAATCATTAAGACGGATATTGCCATTCTCCTTCGTGACCATGTTGCAACTACACGAACTGTAGTAAAATTGAATTTATTCGCAGTTTTTTGCATGCACAAAAGCCGTGGTAAAATGATAAATGCGGCAGCCTGTAGCTGGAAGATTCGCAGCTTCGCTGTTTCCGCCACGGCCAGAAAGGTGGCGCCGCCCGGAGACAGTAATAGAAACTCGATGCTGACTGAATATTTATGCCCCATCAACGCAACAACCACTCGTCACAAACTGCCAATGGCCAAAGGACAAACATATCACTGCGTACATATTAATAATACATCGCTGCTTAAATTCAAAAGGGCCACAAATCAAAAACCCGGAAATATCGTTTTATTGCAAAAACGAGATTCTGTCATATTTTTTTATAAAAAAGATACTACCGAGGATTTAGCATTTAAAATGACCCAAATGCCGGTTCATGAAATACTGTCGAGAAAAAAATAATCTTTGTACTTATAAGTAACATATTTTTATTTTTTTTAATTGAACGTAGTTATGCAGAAAGCAGCAAGTCCACAATTTTGGAAAAATTAGATTTTGGTGTTATCGAATTCAGGGTGGTCGATTGTATGTTCTGTTAAAGACAGCCAGGCCACTTTCCGACAAAAAACTGTAATAATCACCTTCTGAAAATTTCATGATGTCAAAGTGTCATAAAAATTAATGTCACCTCGTACATTCAGAGTTTGTATGAGGTTTCATTCAATATTAGATCTGGCCGTCATTATAATCATTAAATCTGGTAAAATTCATAATAAAATATAAAAAGGCGGCCTCCGTGGTGTAGTGGTCAAGACGCTTGACTCACGCACGGAAGGTTCCGGGTTCGATTCCCGGTGAGAACACAAAAATTTAAAAATGTGATTTTTCTCAAGCCTGGGTGCTCTGTGATGTAATTCACCACTGTAATTAGGCCTCCTGGCCTGTTGTAAAATTTTTTTTTTTTTTTTGTATTATAAAAAAACTAATGCATGCATTATTTATCATTTGCCAAAGTAAAAAACATTCCAACTTTTGTGTAGAATCGATTATTCATTCTCTTCACAAAAGTGCTATATTATCTTTGTTTCACTTTTTTACAGCTGGCTGCTTTCTGCATAACTACGTTCAATTGAAGCCTTCCCACCATTAATGAGCTATGTTAAATTTGGGCAGTAATCAATTTTACTGTAAGATTAATACCCTCCGCTAAGATTCATCCAAAATTAAATTAAAGTTTCATTTTGAAACATTTGTTGTAGTGAGCTATCGCATGATAATTCTATCAATTATGTTTTTTTTGGCGCCTCCCCTGGCAATAGTTCGCACCTCCCGGGTTGGAAACCGTCGCTCTAAGGTACAGATATGTATTTGAATATTTAATATATATATGTATTTACAAATATAGCAAACAGTATTTTTTTTATTTTTTTTATTTAGGAAACATACAGTACAGTTACAAAGTTGAATATTTTACACAATTAGACTTAACTCTAATGGACCAGTGAAGTTTTCATATTATAAAGCAATTATACGTAAGGTTAATTATGAAAGTATAAAAACGAGAAGGAAAAAGAAAAACATAAATGAAAGTTGTTTAAAAATTAAAATTTAAGTAAAAAAAAGTTATTTTAAAGTTTGTAGTTTGTATTTAGTATTAACAAATGGAAATAATATTAAAAAGTAAAGAAAAATTGTAAAAGTAATTAAAAGTTAAGAATAAAAAACATGCTCTGATGTAAAAATAAAATAAAATAGTAATAACATTTTTAAAAAAAGGAAAAACATAAATATACACATACATATTTTATGTGATTCAAAGAAACGATGAGAAGAATCTTTAAGTGAAATATAAGACAATAAATTTAAGTCAATTTAAAAAACATCTTCAAAATTAATGACACATTATAGTAAGAGCAGCAATATATTGATTTTATATACATATATAATATAAGTAATTAAAAGTAGTTTAAAAGTATAAAATCATGCCAATGCAACAGAGAATAAAGAAAGAATAACAAGTATAGCAAGTAATCTCGTGACATTTTGACTACGAGAAAGCTAAGACATTTTCATGAGTCACAAAGAAAGCGCTCATAGAAATTTCCCACAAGAGATAGATAACATACGAAATTTTCACGAGAAGAGAGCTAAGCAGGAAACATTAAACGAACACTTCATTATTATTTACGGAACTTTCGCGCGCTCGAGTAAAATGAAGAGTAGACGTAGTTATCTGCGTGAAATAGAATCAGAATCCTTGACGATTGTTTTCCCCTCGATGACTACACGTGGGGGAAAATCCTGAAAAATTATAATCGAGTGGGGACATGTCGGACATCTAGATATTATACGCAGCGACCGACCGAAGTTTCGGAAACTTCTATATTGTAAATCCGACTTTAGTCGAAAATGAGTTAAGTACTGAAAAGTATTAAGTTACCTATATTTTTATGTGTTAAAATATTGCATCTCCTAGGCCTACCAATCCAAAGATATACAGAGTGTTCTTTGAACCCTGTCACATCCGAAACCACGATGATCAGTATGAGCAAGAAGACATATTGGCTAATTAAAATAAATTTTTAGAGCGAATAAAATTTACAAAAATAACATATTAAAAAAAAAAATATTGCTTACTTCTGCAGGGTATAAAGGAGAAGGGGAGAGGGGGGAGTCTGATATACCGTCAACCGCGCGGCGGCGCACCCCTCGCTTCTCCCCTGCAGAAGTACGCAACCATTTGTTTTTTCAATATTTTCTTTTAAAAATATGTAAAAACCGTTCGTTCTAAATATTTTTTTAAATATGCTAATATGCCTTCTTGCCCATACTGATCATCGTGGTTTCGGATGTGACAAGGGTTTAAAGAACATCCTGTATACTTATTAAAATATGTGGTAAATCCTGTAGACAATATTTTTAAAAGCACAGATATAGTATCTCCACAACAATATATTTATCTTTATGGCAAACAAAAGGCCGAGCCAAAATATTGTATTAACATCAGATACAAAACTTTATTTCTATTATATAAAACCTAATCTTCCAAGATGTGCAAAACTTCAAGTGCGATTTTCTCAGTATTATGATTTATGGAGGTACAATATTTTAGTTCGAAGCCATCGATATAATATGGTATAATAAAGTTTTTTTTTTTTAATTTCAAGTACTTATCGTATCACTAGCGTTATGATTTTAAACAGTTTTGTGTTTGTGAAATTACTCCGCGTGTGACGTCTCAAGTTTCTTTCAGGTCAGTTCCGCCGATTGGTCCGTTGACGGTACGTAAACCGGAAATCTTCCACAATAATCTTATCATTGGTTGATTCATATGAACTAGTGACGTCGTTAAATGTATTTAGTTTTACTAAAATAACTTTTGAGTTTTTCATATATATTTAACGTACAGAATACTGTTTTTTTTTTAATGTTATGTATTGTTATATTAAATGTTTTAAAAAATCTCTTTTGGATTAAAGCGGAAAAAAAACAATTATTTAAGAAAATGTCATATATTCACGAGTATTGATTTTTAAACAAGCATGTTTTTTATTTAGTATTTTGTGTTCATCGTAATAATAATTAATAGAGTGTAATTGAAATGCACAGTACAAATTATATCGGAAAAAATATGTATACACACTTATTGACAAAAAATAAATCTTGTTATTTATATACTTAAAACAATATTCACAACTCCGCATTCTAGTTCTAGAATAATTGACTATAAAAAATACATTATTTCAAATTTAAATTGCCCCTTGTTCTTGGAAGGACTATAATTAGTAAAATGCAACATTTTAAAAATGATTTGAAAAATTAAAAATAATGAAACAAAGTATTTTAGTAAATTAATATTACATTTTTATTGTATTTTTTTTATATACACAACTCTCTAATCCAAATGAATCATTTTTTAGTTGAAATTTAAAACTTTTTTAAAATGAACATTCTGTAGATTTTAAATGCGTTAGTGTGAGTTTTCAGAACGCGCCAGCTTAAGTTAAACCACCAGTAATGCTCTCATATTTACCGCGCGTAAGTGAACATTTTTGTATCCAATTACCCGTAGGGTTGAACTTCCTCATTCATCATCAGTATTCCCTTATCCGCATCTATTGGTGCAAAGGGTACTGCATCGGTACTCACTTTCCAGCGTATTTTTTTAGCCATTTTCAGTGGTTCGCTGATGGAGATTCGTACTAACACTAACTTATAATAAGATTTCCGGTAAACGGTACGTCAACGGACCAATCGGCAGAGACTGGCCGAGAAGAAGCGGAAGAGATCTTGAGACGTCACAAGAGAGGTAATTTCAGAAAAACAATACTTAAAAAAAATAAATAGCGCTGATAAAACGATATTTCTTTTTTTTAAATGGGCTTAGTTAACAGAGTCTATTAACAAAAAAAAATTATTAAAAAACCACTGGACTTTCTCATTATGAATACATTCAATTTTCGTGTGAATCTCGGCAATGTCAGCCTCGTGGTGTAAAGGTCAGCGCGTTTGCCTACCATGCAAGAGGTCTCAGGTCCGATTCCCGACATGGTTGATATGAAATATTAATTTAAAAGGGTGTTTTCACACTAGAATATTTCATAGTCCCTGGACTGGCACCTGAAGCGTAAGTAAGACTGATCGTCTTACTTTCATGTAACAAAAAAAATATCAAGATTCGTTGCGATTGATGCACTAATGCAGTGCCCTATGCACCATTAGGTGCGGAAAGGTAATTATTTTTTTCAATTCAATTAATTTATTTGAAATAATACATACATTACAAACTAAAAATTTAAGTCAAAATAGTAGGAGAATCCTGCTCCGGAAAACCCCTTCGGACACATGGAACAGATCAACATCCAGAGCGATGTTGTTCAGCATAGCGGTAGCTTCCAACGGCAGGGTGGTCCTGTATATCGGAATATAAAACAATCTATGCTGACGCTGTCTTAGGTCGCTGATAATTATCAGGAACATACGAACCAATGCTCATCATAATCTCAGAATTATCGATCATACCGCGCAACAATCGATAAAAATGTGTAGTCAAATACGCATTCCTCGATGATGATGATGTAAATCTAGTCTGCGAATTTGAGATGCGTCAATTTCACTCAACTTATCAGATGGAAGTTTCTCGAAGTCTCCAGACTATTTGAAATTATCCAGAGATTCCTTGACCCCGTCCCAATATCGCTGGTCCCGCACTGCCGAGGTGAAGGCGACAGTGTCACTTAGTAGAAGTCGCCGCGGCGGATCGGCGGCTGCGGCGAGAGGCGGAGGTGATGGGGTGAGACTTTTGCCACAATGTCGCGATTTAGCGACGGTTCACCTTTCAACTCGCGGCTATATTTGGAAGGGAGCATTAACCAACTTACGGGAGTACAGAAATAAACTATGTCTCTGAACCTGATTTGGGAGCAGCGAGCGTAATTCGAAGCAGGAAGGAACGAATACAAAAAGAAGATTCATCAAAGGGATCAATATCACCAGAGGTATATAAACGAACAACCCCGTTAGTATGTTTGTACATATCAGCCGCATCACTTGATGGTTAAAAATGACAAAAAAAGCTGAGAATATTATGCACAAATCCAAGGAGAGGCAGTAGGCTAGCGACCACGCGTGAGTTAGGTATTTTATACAATGCACAAAAGAACGATTTTCGTAGGTGGATGTATCAACACCTCAAGCGACGCGACGTCCGCCCGGCAGCAATGTTTATCTCAAACGATTTTTTTTAAGATTTGCGTTGGGCAGTAAATAATTATTCACTCGGTTCACATCATAAAATTTTATATGAAAATCTCTCACGGCAAAATCATTAGAATGACGGAACACAAACATATTTATTAATTTTTTTATTGACTTAATAATGTTCTTCGTACTTTTCTTTAGTATTAGCGAAGATTTAATTTTTATTTTAAGGCAACATCCTTGTAAGACTTTTAATTAATCGTAGTTATGCAGAAAGCAGCCAGCCCTAAGTGCTATTATGTCAGTTTCATTTTTCTATAAAAATGAAACTGACATAATAGCACTTTTGTGAAAAGAGCGCATAATCAGATCTACACAACAGTTGGAATGTTTTTTACTTTGACAAGCAATGATAAATAATGCATACATATAATAAAAAAGAAGAATTTTAATATGCATTTTACAAATTTTAATGATGTTTAAAGCCAGGTTGACCAAGCCATCTAGGATGTCCATTTTGCAGAAAACAGCCAGCCGTAGTAAAACTTTGATGTGTATTGTGTCATTATGTAGTAAACATAATACCAAATACTCACTCATGTTCCACGGCTACACTTAGATTTATTTAATTTATCTTTACACAAGTTAAAATCATTACTTTTAATCACTTCTTTTCTAAATTATAAAAATGTTATACTTGTTTTATTGTTAATACTATGATACATCGCCTCTGTTACTTCAATACTTTGCATATTTAAACTCATTATTTATTGTTAATTTGCTGCATACCTATGTTAAAATTTCTTATTTAATTTTCATTTATTATTTCTTTATTTTCTGCTGATTTTATTTTATGTATCTATATTTTCTATACTTGTGTACAGGTGTTTTGTTTCATTATAATTATTTTTCAATATTATTTTATACTTTGTCAAAGGCGTAAGCTGTCGAAATAAGTAGTGTTATTTTATATTGATATTAGGCTACTTAATTGTAAATCACTTAATTCATAATTTAACGATGTGTTAAATAAATTCTGCAGGTTTTTTAAAGTTCGGCTGACCACACAACCTAAAATACGCATTTTGCAGAAAACAGTTAGATCTAATATCGAAAGATACTGGGATTTTACTATGATATATGCCAGAAGTTATGCCCACAATACACCTCGTTTTCCTAATTAGCGATCTTAACGGTACACTTATTCGAAATCGGCATACAACTTTTTGCAAATAATACGACGTAGAATGAAATGATTCAGTATTTTTACTCGGTGCTATGTTTTGCCAAGCGTTTTAATAATCACACACGCCGTTGCTTGAGTCGTGTAGTTAAAAACATAGTAACATCTGTTCAATGCAGAATTCTCCGAGTATTTTTTATCATTTGGCTGAGTTGAACAGCCGACCTCTCCAGAGGTAATTAGATAGGTAGTTATTTTTCATAATAAACCCAATGAACGGTATGTAATAATATACGACATTTTCTCAGAGAAATTTATATTTTGTGCCCCCCCTGGATGAACAGTTAAGTTCTCTAAAACGAAAGCCATTTTCAGAAAGAGTACAAGTTTGGATTTTGTCCAAGGGAAGAGACCATTGCAGAAGACTGCTGCGACATATTGCATAGATTTTATATACTATTAGGCGTGTTGTCCAGATGTTTATTGAAATATATGTTTATGTAATAATTTTCTATTTTTATTTTTGCTATTACTTAATCATTTCCATGCACGTTGTATCCTAACGTAATATTTTTTAATATTTTTTTCCCGCTAAATATCAAAACACGCTAAATGTCGAAAAACATAGCTACCCCGGAAATCAGAAATATGTTGCCGGTTGTCACAACAACGTAACTTATTAATCTCTGGCGTTGCAAAATACACGTTCGTTTTTATTGAAAACAATTTTACATACCTATTCGACTAAATTCGCCGTACGATTAAATGGTTGAATTTTTACCATGTGTACATCTAATTTCCCGTAGAACTGTTCGTCCTCATTAACAACCTAATTTTTTTTTTAAAAACAGCGTTAGAGTTCTGTGTGTGAAATAGAACCAGAACCCTAGACGAGTGTTTTTTTTAAAAGCCTTTTTTATATTTCGATACTACGCAAGGCTTTACATTACGCCGCTTTTAAGCGTGGGCGTAATGGGAATGATTTAATTTATGCGTCTGTAGAGAGAAGAGACGGGATCATTATAAATCTACCCCATGACGTCACCGCCGCGTCATTTCGCAGACGATGATACAGCCCAATTATGGATAGGCGACAGACGTTTATCACAAAGCCACCTCGGGACGTATCACCCGGCTAAACTTGACCGTGGAGTACTGGCAGAGCACGGATTGACGATGAGAATGGCTTGTGTCGATATGGAGGAGGTGTTAAAAGAATGAGAAAATATGAAGGATGCCGCATCGTGGGATGAAATCACCGTCCATATAAAGTATATTGTATTTATGTACGTTCGTAATCGACGGAATTGGCGAAATTTGCAAAAACTTGACGAAAAACTCATTTTAATGAAGTGTTTAAATATAATAGATGGAACAATGTTTGATTATGCCCAAATGCTTGCAGACTGGCTGAATTTCCTCCATAGGGAGTTGTTCATATTTAAATTTATTTCAACAGAGAGCGAAAACATTTTTGAGAAGGGAATATGGAAATCTAGGCATTTACAGGGCTTATGACCTGTCATTGGCTGGTTTAAGTGGCCACTTTATACACTGTGTAACATTCACCATTCTGCCCATGTTTGACCATCCACGTTTCCTTAACTCTTCCATCTGTTGACTTTTGTGAAGTAAAAGAGCTAAACCTTTATCACGGGGGTGAGATTCATCCGGCTGAACCAAATCACCTACTAGGCAACGCTTAAAAACAATTTTCCAATTTTTATACTTCTTCTTTTACCAGGTAGTAAATTCAACAATATAAATGTTAGACTTCCATATTCCTTTTTCAAAAATGTTTTCCCTCTCTGTTGAAATAAAATTAAATAATAGATGGATCTATCAGTAAATTAACACTAGGCCTCAATAGGGAAATATCTTTTTTTTTAAATTTTTTTAAGTAATAATATATTAGATGAAAAAAGCTGAAGGTAAACTATAAAAATAGTTTAATTTCACAATTCATAGGTTTGTTTTAGAGCCACGATTTCAGTGGAAAGAGTTATCTTCAATTGTTTGTAGAGTAAAATCAAATTCCCTGGGTAAAAAATGTAATATTCATATAAAATATATTTTTAGACATATTCAATGATAGGTTTCTGACGATAATACCTTAAATATTTACATAAATATAGAAATTTTCGTACAGATAGTTTGATTTATATTTAGAGACAGTAGAGAAATATCAGATTTAAAAATAACATTTTTAAAGTAATAAAGGTCTATGAAATACTGTCCAGTAAAAAAATATTTTTTGTTATTTTTTAGAGACATTTTAAAAAAAAAATTTGAATTCCCGCAAAAACGGCCATTTTATTGGGCACGCCCCTAATACGTCACGATTCATGTTTATTTGTTCCTGACCATTGAAATTTGTTTACAACATTGTTACGAATCTTGACGTTACAACTATCAAGGCCAAACGTGTCGCGTTTTTATAGTGACATATTTGAAAAAAAAATATTTAAAAAATGTATATATGATACATTTCTCCACAACATCCATATTAATTTAAAAAATACAATTAATCCATTTCATATATTTTTATCGATATTCGTAGTATGTGATATTTCCCTATTGTTGAATTGTGGACTGTATGAAATAACTATAAAATGACTGCTTAAATAAATAGACCGATCGTTTGTTCGGTTTCGGTTTTGGCCGGTTTCGGCGGATAAAACGAGTTTCGGCCACGGTTTTGATTTCGGCCTAAAATTGGCCGAAACAGCGCTTAAAATCTTCTTGGGTTATCCCCGATCACTGGGGACTTGGCAATTTTTATCAGGTCATGGTAAATCTGATGATAAATCATTTGTTTTCAATATTGTTGATTCCCCTTCGTGCTGCTGCGGATATCCTAATCAACCTTCAGAACACATTTTGTGGGCTTGTCCCTTTCCCGCTCTCTATGATTACCGAATAGAGTTTTTCGCTACTACCCGTGGCCCTGTTATAGGTCCTGTCGCATATACAGATCTGGTGGCTTCCAAAAAGAATTTATATATTATCTTCGCTAAAACGTTTTTAATCTCTGTTGTAATATGTTAACATTTTTCAACCTTAATAGATTTGGTATCTGGGTTTTTTTTTATTGTTAAGGGCAACGTAATATTAGCTATATTTAAGATGTAGCAAGTACAGGAATGATGTGTATATTTGAATACATCGTGATAACCACGGCAATTTTTCAGTGTTTTATGCAAATAAATGATAAGGCATATAAAAATATTTTTTAATGTATACAATGGTTTTTTCCTGTGGTCAAATGATAAGAAATGACGCAGAAAAGGGGTTTTTCATGGATATTTTTTTTTATCAAACCGCGACAGGAAAAACTAACTCATCCCTGAAGAAAATCAGCTTAATGCTAAAATATATTTTTATTAATGAATATAGTAGTTATTAGTAGGTATTAATAAAGAAAGTAGGTTGAATTCTGTCAAAATGCGATCTCTCAGGAAAACGTTGTATGATAGGTGCACAAATGTCGAGATCCGTAAACTATGTAAGGCTGAGTCGTGCAATATCGCCAGAATCAAGAAAGGGGTGCTGCGTTGGTTTGGACGTGTAGAGCGAATGGACAGCGAAAGAACGGCTAAAAAGGTCTACGATGCGAATGTTAATGGATGCAGAAAACGAGAAAGACCGAGAAAGACGTGGCACGATCAAGTCTATCAAATACTTAACGCACTGACCGTTACACCACGAGGCCAACTAGAAGTATAAAATTAGACTGATTGAACTTTTATACGTTAGACAATAGCAATACAATATCTATAGTCCTTAAAATATGGCTTGATTAAAATGACAGCTGTCAAACTAATGTCACTAGTGATGGGAAATTATCACTGATCATGTACCGATCAAATCGATTTTATCAGTTTTTTCATGCAAATATGAGACTCTTGTTTCCGAAAATTGATATAAATACGCAAAAACAAGCCTATTATAGTGTGTTTAAGACAATTATTTACTAAAAAAAAAGACATTAAATACTTTTTTTCATGACTAACACCAAATTAATTATTTTTTATTCGATCGATTTACGTTGATCAATTTGTCTCATCTCTAACATTTTTGTAAAATGACGTAACCCTTGTAAGAACGTCGTTAATTATTAGATATATTTTACTTTTTTATTTTTTTTAAAGCTGATTTTATAAAATTATGTTGATTTATATGTCAAGTCAAGCATTGTATTAAAAAAATAAATTAACATGCCAAATACGAATGATTTTTCGTGTGTCAATATAAATCACTCATTAGACGTTACTACAAAGTTATGTCCTCACTTTTGCTGACAACTGTCATTCTAATCAAGCTATATTTAACGGACTATAGTTATGTATTTGAATGGACGCCGATCCATTTTCTCAAAATATGCTTATTTTCCACCCGAGTACAGCCGAACGTTATCCGACACGTCCCGACCGCATGTTTCGGCTGAGCCGAAGTTTCGGTCAATTTTTGGTCGTAACCGAAACCACAGCCGAACCTCGTTTCACTGTGCGAATCTGGAGCTTCGATCGGTCACTACACCAGGAGGCCCGAGCAACGTCGGATGCGGATGGTATTATGATGAATGATGATGATGATGTAATACAAATACGAAGGTAATGGCTGCCTGCACGCAAAAGTATATAAATTACGCAAAACTCTTGTTGATCTTCAGAGGCAAATGGCATCATGAGAATGTTATTAACATTAGAATTACCTCATTTTATTAAAACACACCTCGAAAGTGATGTAATGCTTATATTTTTACAGTGTCAGAGTTCGATAACGCGTAAAGAAGAGTGGATTTTGCATGTTGGTTTAGTTGGTGTCCTGACGAAGAGACGGGTACGTCTCGAAACCCGTAAATAAGCGGTTATGTACAAATATTTCAATCATTTTATCATTCAGTCATTATGTTTATAATAATTAGGTTAATTGGATTATTTACGTTTTTTTATTGTTATTATTATGTTAACTTTGTTAAATAGCTAATTTAAGGCATGTTTCACATTTTGTAAAATGTTTCCCTCAGCACGGGACATAATACAATGTAAAAGTATAAATAAATAAATTCTATGGCCGCTTCCTAGTTGGAGAAAATGGTGTCCAAGAACATCCTCCAGGCATCTCTGTCGGCTGCCAGCTCCTGTGCATCCTCCCAAGTCAGGTTCGCGTCCCGTGGTTCTGACACGAACTGCCGACGAACAGTCAGCAGCGGACGTCCAGGACGTCGAGAACCCGATGCCTTGTAAAGTAGGCAAGCGTGGTTAAGGCTCTCAGGAAGCATCCGCGGTATATGACATAGCCAACCGTATAGCCTCTGCTTGACGACAGTTATCACCGGAGTTTGATGCGTCCGTTCCCTGATTACTCCGCACGAAGTCAAAACGCACACCCGAGATTCTTCCGAGACACCTTTTCTCAAAACTCGGTATTTTGCTGTGTGGGCCCTAGTGAGGTGTCACGATTTGCATTCGTAGAGGAGAATAGGTGTTATGCAGGCGTTATATAGGCGGCATTTGGTGAACTATAAAAGTCGAAAATGCCATTGCAAAAAAAACAGTTACATAATTAAGATTTAATGAATACCTGACGTGTTGATCGTGAAATTTAATTGAACTAGAGTAAATTAATTAAATAATTGAAAAACAACGTTCATAACACGGCGTGGCGTTGTGACATTGCATACAATGCTTTCGTGTCGGGTACTTTCCAACGTCGCGCGTCACACGCACCGAAAGGGGAGAAAACATATCGACGCGACGCTGGAAAGGAAAAACTTACCATGCGACATGTAGCAACTTTACAGGAGAGCCGATAAAAAATATATATTTTTAAAAATGAACTGTGGCGAATTTTCTTGAAAATTCATGAAAAAATTAACAAAAATAAACAAAAAATAAACTACTCAAAATCCCCTTTCGCCTAAGAGATAGCATTTCGACAGCATTTAGCCAACTTTCACCCGTTTTTTTAAATCTCATACTTCTCTCTCGTACATAAGGGTCGGCACCAGGACTATGGAAGTCTAGGCATTTACGGGGCTTGTGGTCGGCCATCGGTAAATTTTAAAGAGGTCACATTCTGCCTATATTGATAAATTTTCATGAGGAAAAAACCGTTTTTTTTTTTATTTAACGTCGTCAGCATTAGCTACGCTTCCGGTTACAAAAAAGAAAGCAAAATAATACAATAATATGAATTTCGCGGTAAGCCACCGGGTTAGTAATACTAAAAATGATTTTGTTACAATAATGACTATCATAAAAAAATGTTATCGAATGAGAATATTTATTTATTTATTTATTTTACTAGGTAAACAAACAGTATGTACACATATATTGCCAATTTCTTTGTATATTAGAGTAAGAAACTCATGCACACACCAAAAAAATTGTTTACACTTAATACAATAATTTTAATTATGTTCAATATAATAAATGTAAAAGTAAAGAAATGAAAAAATATTTATATAATAATAATGTTAAATGTCTGCTTCTCTCAAAATTTCAATAATTTTTGACCTAAATTTACATACATTGTCACAAAAAATATCAGCCTCGGTAAATATATTGTTATACTGGTCGCATATTCTAGGTATTGTAGATTGTTTAAAATAGTTTGTTGACGCGTTTTCAGTGTAAAACAAAAGATTTTGTCTTGTCGGTCTAGATGGCACACGGAATGGAAGTCTTTCTAGTAGGTTAGGAGAATCAATTTTGTTATTAATTAATTTGAATAAAAATAACTGGTCCAACATTATTCTTCTATAATATAAAAGTATTATAGAAGAATAATATAGAAGAATAATATAAAAGCGATCATGGGTAATTGAAAAATTTACTGTTAATATTAATTCAATTTATAATTTGCGGTTTGACACGGTTCAAACCACATGAAATAATGAGTTTATCTCTTCTTGTACGTAGCTGAACACTTTTGCAGAACAAATAATTAAAATTATTGAATGATTCGATATTTTAATAATACATGGATGATGGTGACCACTGACGTACGAGGGTGTTAGAAGCAAACTTAGAAATCTCCATTGAAACACAAATCTAGTAGTAATTATTATACTCACTCGCCTATTCAGAGACTATACAGGTGTTCTTCAAACCCTGTCACATCCGAAACCACGATGATCAGTATGGGCAAAAAGACATATTGGCATATTTAAAAAAATATTTAAAACGAAGAAAATTTGTAAAAATAAAACATTAAAAAGAACAAATAGTTGCTTACTTATGCAAGGGAGAATCGAGGGGGTCGCGGCCGCGTGGTTAACGGCGTGCCAGACTCCCCTCTCCCCCTCCTCGTTTCTCTCCTGCAGAAGTTAGCAACCATTTGTTTTTTTAAATATTTAATTTTTTTAAATTTTATTCGTTCTATAAATTTATTTTAATGTGCCAATATGTCTTCTTGCTCATACTGATCATCGTGGTTTCGGATGTGACGGGGTTTAAAGAACACCCTGTATAAACTTGGCAATGAATTTAGCTCTATTGACATCTTTCGCTGTTCAATATCCAAATTTGAAGAAAGACTTTTATTAATGATAGAATAATTTATTGAGTCATTTTTTTGTCCCTATTGTTTTAATGGTTTTGTTTCTTTCAATTTCTTTTCGTTAATTTTGTATTCATTGATTTTATACTCGCTATCACTATGTAGTTTATGGTTTATAATAATCATATCAGTGTATTTTTTATTATGTAAAACCCCACCAGGGCGTTTAAATGATATTTAATTGAAGGAGTTACGAAGACACTTGCGAAAAACATTGAAAAAAGAAATGTGAGCTTTCTAATTTCTACTTAAATTATTCACCCTTGAGCGTGTCATGGCTTCATTCTGTAAGTTCGTTCTTAAGGTACGTACACCCCGATAAAGTAAGCCATGTTCAACTCTGAGATCTTATTCCGGCACAACGGAATTACATATTCCTACGTCCCACGCAGATCTTGAAAAGGTAACCCTCCTTGTAGATGTAGAGTTACCCGTGTACGGTCAACCAGCCCACTACCCACTGCATTCGGAACTTCTTGGGTGACAAAGAAACAGGCTCCAGCTAATGAATACGCAGTTCCGACTCTAGCATTAAACATCTCTCGCAAAAGCACAATTCGATTTTACCATAGAGGGCCTTCTTACTTTTCAAGAAATAAGGGGTTCTCAATATTCTTCTAAACATTGTGCATGGTTGAATACGTACGAAGGTTTTCACGGTCACTGTTATCAATTTGTTTCTTCTTTTTTGGGTGATACCGTGTGTGTTGGATTTGTTCCGACGTTTCGGCTACCATTGCAGGAGCCATCTTCAGGGTAAACTGAGTGTTTTGTAAAAAAAAGTATGTGTTTAAGTACTAGTAATTTGTACCGTGTCGCAGTCGGCAGTAAAAACGAATGGAAACGTCCGTACTGCCGACAGCGATATGGTGCAAATTACTAATACTTAAACACATACTATTTTCTACAAAACACACAGTTATCCCTGAAGATGGCTCTTGCGATGGTAGCCGAAACGTCGGAACAAATCCATCACACACGGTATCACCCAAAAAAGAAGAAACAAATTGATTGTGCATGGTGTTTTCTCTCTAAAAAAGAAATAACCAGGGCCTCGATTACAATGGGAAGTTAACGGAGTTATATTCGACTATCTATAAAGAAAAACCGATGTTTGTGTACGAAAATAAGTATCTTTGCATGAGCATTTGAAGTATCTTCGTCGGTAACCTATAATTAAACACGCTTAGAAGAAAAAAAAATATGCATATTCTGCTTTTCATACAGAAAACTTTATTTTACTTTGTAGATAAAATTGAAGATAAATGTTAACTTCCCATCGTAATCGAGGCCCAGAGCTATAATAACTAAAGGAAGTATCGCGGTTTCACATATGACTTTTTTTACTTGATTTTGTCGATAGTGATGATGCCAGCCTTGTATAATGATTAGGGCATCCATTTGAGATTCGAAATTTCGAAAGTCAACTGTTACATGCTCTTTCAATCTATTTGATTGAATTCTTAAACTTTTTCGATTTGTACATTTATTTGACTATCCGTTCTTATGGTTTTAGCAATTTAAGCGTACGGGTCTTGCAGTTGTAGATTACGGGGATTCAATTACTGGGATAGCATTTCGACAAATTTAAACAGACGAAAATGTCCCTGATTTAGCGTTGATACCACAGCCTCAATTATGATGGGAAGATAAACATTATCTTCGATTTTATCTACTAAGTAAAATTAAGTTTTTTGTAAGAAAAATATATGTTTACAATTTATTTTTCTTAACATGTTCAATTCCCGGTTACCGACGAAGATACTTTTAATGTTCATGCAAAGATACTCATTTCCGTACACAAACATGGGTACTTTAAATTTTCATACAAATATACACTATTTCGTACATAAATATCAATATTAGTTTTATACCGCCTCAGTATATACCGATGAAGATAGCCGTTCATAATCGCGGCCCATGATTATAAGGCTCAAATTCTTGAGAGCAAATAACGCACTAAATATTTTTTTTACTAATAATTATATAAACGTACATGGATTTTCTGTTCATTTAGTTATTATATTTTTATACACTTTATCACTTGTTTGAAATATTATTCCAAATTATTATTGATGAGCCAATATAAAATAAAAGTAAAGTTTATATTTGAAGCACTAACTTTGTGGTTATTCATTATAATAAAATAAATAAAACAACTTTGTTTTAACCACTATTTTTGTTTTTTTTTTCCACCGACCGGTTTCAAAGCATACCTTTCTTTTAGTCCTCTCCTGTCTAGCTTCGAAAATATTGATATCAAATTACCACCCTTGTAAGGAAAAAGAGACTTGATTTATTGAGCCCACGTGTAGTATTAAGTGAACACGATAAAAATAAAATAGAAATTAATTCATTAGTTACGTAAACCTTGACGAGGAAGCTTGTTTGCTTTGAAACCGGTCGGTGGAAAAAAAAATGTGGTTAAAAACAAAGTTGTTTTATTTTATGATAAATAATATTTTTACGTAGCAGATATCAAAATAAAACTTGCGTTTTTTTCACGTCAGATAAATTGAAATAAAAAAATGAGTCGAGTGGATTCATAAATGATAACTCGCTTGTTGGAATGATTATATTCCAACTATAAATAATAATGGCTGTACGTGTTCGGTAGCGTCATGAGCGTAAGAATGCCATTTGTCTATTCTCGTACGAAGCATGCGTAAAGAAAGAAAAAATAAACATTAGAGATATATTAGTCATTTGTTTTTATTTTATGATCACATCTGGAGGCGTGGAATTACAACTACAGACTAAAGATATAATACTGAAAATTATAACCAGTGACAAATAGTAAATAGACACGTCATTCCGTATTCCTACCAAAACCGTTGGAATACAGTTCGCACCGCTGTGACGGCCGTCCTGCAAATGGCGGCACCGTTGCTTCGACGTTACGTTCATGGTCAACGCTCTCTAGGAAACCAGCGCCATTGATTTACATAGTCAACGTTTTAATGACGTCATCCGCCGTCCCGTGACGGCCGCTCCGAGACGGTACCGCTGTATTAGGAAACCATAGCTTTACTGTTCACATTTTAAATTCGGCAAATATTGCGTTGCCCTCCAATATTTATTTATTATTTATGTATATTGTTTTATCTATGTATATAAAAGGCAATATTCGTTTGTGTGTCCTCGATGGACTGAATAACTACTGAATTTTCAGCGAAATGTAGATCTTTGCCGTGAGCATATTAATAGCCCATAAAATCTTCAATTTATTAAAAAGAAAAAAGTTAGGAGCGTAAATTTTTTATTCACCCGTCACCAGGAACGCATTCGATGAGACTGCATTAACTAAAAATTGGAAAGATGTTATGTTTTAGTATGAAAAAAAATACTCAAATGTTTACGAACAACATTAATTTTTTGTGGATTCCAATCAGATTCTTTCCTTAAATTCCTCATAATTTCTACACATTGATTTTCTTTTTACTGGATTGTTGGTAATGAAAAAATAATATTGACTGGCATTTAATACATTTTTGAAAATCGTATTCCTACATAAAGTGTACCCCTGATGGTAAGAATATCAGAGTTTGACATTTGCAAAAAGCCTTGTATATTATTTATATTTAAAAACTAATTATTTAAAGTTTTAGAATTTGACCATAAATAAGTACCTAGGTACCTACTTACCAATGAAAAGTTACACCAGCTTTTTTACGTTTATCCAAAAGGTTTTTACGCGCATTCACGACACAATCAGGAATTTTGGTTTCGACAATAATGGAAAAACAATTTTCAAATACCTATTTATCAAAATTCCCTGTCACGCATATCCTCACAATTTATGTAATTTGAAACACTAAAATAATAATGTATATCGATATATTCAATTTGAACTAAATACAATAATAATTGATATCACATTTTTGATTGTGTTTATTTAATACGAGGATATAAAAAAATCTGCCAACAGCAAAGCATTGCCGGGTTCAGCTCGTATTAAACAAAATCAATAAATATTACGAAGAGGGCGGAATCCCGAAATATTAAAATGATATCCCAGTCTCGATGACGCCAAAATCGAAGACAAAAGAATCCGAATATCTCCCAGTGTAATTATTTTGGTGAACATAAACAACATATTGACTTCGGCTATGGCACACATCCGCCCGACTGATTAGCATACTATGGAGACCTTTGGTGAATACATTTCTTACGATATTCAAAAGGTGACGGTGAATATTAATCCCTAACGACTTGTTTGTGTGTGAAATAGAACCAGGGCCCCGATTACAATGGAAGATTTAACGGAGTTATCTTCAATTGTCCATAAAGTTCAATGAAATTTTATATACAAAAACGTGTATATTTGTGTGAAAATTTCGAGTATCATCGTCGGAAACCTGTAATTGAGGATCGTTTTTTCAAAACACGATATTCGCCCCACATGGCTACTACTACCATCCCCGTAGGGGTAGGCAGAGAGAATGGACCGCCACACACGTCTATCCTGGCATACATTTCTAGCCTCTTTCACATTCATACATCTTGTCGTACATGCCCTTCGGTTCTGCCTGCTTTTGACATGACCAGACTTAAGGTTTTGGTTCATCTGATCATGCCGCGTCTTCCTTGGTCGTCCTCGTCTCACGCTACAGTTCATTTTCGGCATATATACTTGTTTTATCATTCTTTCGTCATCCATTCGTCCTATATGAGCAAACCATCTCAGAGGCCCTTTATTAATCTTAAAATCGGGTTGTGGTCCCGTGGCTAGTGTCTCGGACTCACGGATCAATGGTCCGTGGTTCGAATCCCACTCTACCCCAACTTGATTCCCATTTTCTAATTGTGAGTTATTTACAACTCGTTGAAAATGGCCCTTAAAATTAAATATTTGCGTAAATTATAAGAACTGAAAGAAAAAGCAAATGTTTCTTTTTTTCTAAAAAATAAATAAATTATTATTATGGATAACTTATACAACGCCATTTTCGTAATATAATACCTTAAGAGCGCATTTAATAGTGATTCTATAGATAAATAAATTTAATTGAAGCTTTTAAATTTGTAATTTAATTCAAACAATTTATTTTGGTATCAATTATACCGGACTCAGATTTACACTCTCGCCTGATTTCATCATTCGTAACCCTGTCATACATTGATTTCCCATACATTCATCTAAGAGATCGCATTTCGACCACGTTCACTCGGCTTTTATCCTTCCTCTGCCAATTCCATGTTGCATTTCCATAAGTGTTGAGACTGAGCAAAAAAATAGGGCCCACATGGCCATTTTTTATTTTTTTTAAATTTAAAGCTAGCATCGAGACGACGCATTACCTGAAAACATCTCACCAAAACACGTTAAAAACCATCTTAAAAAATAATGAAGTCTAATGGTTTTTTGAAAACACGAAGTTTGTCGTCTTATCCCTAATTTAAATCATTTATATTGAGTGCTAAAAGAAGGTAAAAGACTTTAACTTCACAAACATCAACAGAAGGGAAAGAATGGAAGGAATATAGTTGTTCAAATATAGACAGAATGGTAAATGTAACACAGTGTAAAGGGCTACTCACAACGGCTGATGACAGGTCAAAAGCCCATTAGAGCCATTGTCTACAAACATTTGGACAAACTCAAAACATCGTTAACAAAGTTAATGCTTTAATATTGATCGTAACTAAATTAGAGAATAATAATTATAATCACGGCTGTGGTTCCATGGTTAGTGTCGCGGACTCACGGATCAGAGGTCCGAGGTTCGAATACTGCTCTACCACAGCATAGTTCTCATTTTCGATTAGTGAGTTATTTAAAACTAGTTGAAAATGCCCTCAAAATCGAAAATTATTATGTAAATCATAGAAACGCAAATACACATATTTTAATATATATATATTTATATATATTTAGAGTAATAAAACATGCAATAAGAAAGTTCATCCCTACGGGAAATTGGATATAAAAAATGTTTTCTTACTTGCGGTAAAAATTAGAGCATTGAATTATACGGCTTTAAGTAAGGTAAGTTTCTTGACAGTGTTCGAAAAAAATATATTAAAAAATATACTATAAATTGAACTTATTCATGTGAATCAACCAATGATAAGAGAGATGCGGAAGATTTCCGGTTTGCGGTACGTCAACGGACCAACCGGCAGAACTGACCGAAAAGAAGCGGAAGAGAACTTAATAACTTTATAGTGATTTCAGAAATACAAAACTTTAAAAAATAATAGCGCTGATAGAACTATATATTAAAAATTAATATAAAATTTGGCTTTGTTTTAATAGACCATAAACAATTTTTTTTTGAAAAGAACACTGAAATATTTTATTATGATTATTTTTAACATACCTGTCCAGGACGATTAATATGCCACAAATACAATATTTAAGTAAGGGCGATTCAATTTGAATGAATCAAAAAGCACTGATGCATCGAAAGAATAAGAAAAAAGTCTGAAACTTTGTGATAAAACAAGTATTTCTTTAAAATTTTCTCCACAAAACTATTTCAGCACAATAAATTCTCAGCATTAAAAATACAGCGCTAAACGCATCTGTCAACACTGAAATGTCCACTGAATTCCAATACACTTAATGCATAAACCAGTAGGCGAGGTTGCAAAACCGCAAAATAACGCGTACTAATATAAGCTCCGCACAAAATATATTTATATTTGAATGAATGTCACTTTGACAGCTGAAGCGCTCGCGACGTGCGTCCGGCCTCTCACGCCGGTGAAACGAAACTGAAGCCGTAGTACTGAAGTTTTGTGTTGTGTTGTGTTGTTATTATTATTACACGGTATTAGTTCCATGAAAACACGCGTCGCGACGCTGCTGACGCATCGGAACAGGGGTACAGGACCTTTTTCAGTGGTTTGCTTATGTTTTATTTATTATTTTAATTACTGTGCACTTTTTTGCTATTTTATATCAGATACCAGTAACGTAAACTGTTTTCCAGGGCCAAACCGCGAAACTTCAGAGGATATTTTTAATGCTGTTTTTTCAAAAATATCCTACTACTATCACCCCATTTTCCCATAGAAGTAGTCAAAGAGAATGGACCGCCACTCGCGTCTACCTTGGCATACATTCCTAGCTTCTTTCACATTCATACATCTTGTCATACATGCCCTTCGGTTCGGTCTGTCATGTCAAAACATGACTAGACTTAAGATTTTGGTTTATCTGATCATGCCACGTCTACCTTGGTCGTCCTCGTCTCACGTTACCGTTCATTTTCGACATATATACTTGTTTTACGATTCTTTCGTCGTCCATTCGTTAAACGTGACCAAACCATCTCAGAGACCCTTTCTTAATCTTATCAATTATACTTGACTCAGATTTACACTCTCGCCTGATTTCATCATTCGTAACCCTGCCATACATTTATTTCCCACACATCCGTCTAAGAGATCGCATTTTAACTGCGTTTCATCCTTCCTCTGCCAGTTCCATATTCCATTTCCATACATAAGTGTTGGGAGTAAAACTCCGTTGTGCACTGCCAGTTTAACATCGATTTACATATTAACAATTACTGTGCCTAGTGCTCCGTTCATTTTGTTGCCCGCATTCTCCTTCAAGATCTTTTTCTACTCTTCTATCTCTTGAAAACATGCTTCCCAGATACACAAATTCTTCTATTAGTTCAAGACATTCGTTGTTTACATTTATTATGCAATCAGTAACCTCACTGTTCCCATATATGCTAATGTTTTTTTTGGGAAATCCCTTTTTTTCATTTAAAAGAAAAATTAAGATTAAAAAAGTATTTGACCAACGAAACTCTTATATTTTTAAAAATGTTTTAAAAAAAATATTTCTCGATTAGGGTTTTGTGAGGGATCAGTTTTATGACGACAGGGAATTTCACGTGACTTAGATAGGAACAGTGTTAGAACCATGTCAGGATCTGTGTTAGGACTTCGCCAGTAGTGTCTTGATGATTTGATGTATTTATGTGATTTAGAGTGCGAATTGTTTTTCTTCAGTTGTTCGAGTGCGTGTTGTATTGGGCGCATTCTTCGAATATTCCCTACATATAATATATTTGGTTTTATGCCGTGGTATGTTTGGTTTATAACACAACATTCTCCGTCCTTCTCGAAGCGGGATCAGGAGCGTACAGCTGCGGTCTCAATTTGGAACTAACACTGTATTCCGTCATACTGGGAAATTAGAAAAAAAGTGATTGTGCTGACCATGTGTATTTGATTGATCACAAATTGACAATACTGCAGTGAGGAGGTACAATGAAAGCTTTTAAAGTTTCTAAGTTTTTAACAATATTTTGAGTTTGTCCAAATTTTTGTAGCTTAAACCAGCCAATGATAGGTAATAAGCCCTGTAGATGCCTAGACTTCTATATGTCCTTCTCTAAAATATTCTTAATCTCTGTTGTAATGTGTTAATGTTAAAACCTCCCCAGGGAGTTGAATCTAGTTCTTGTGTACAAAAATTTGGACAAACTCAAAATATTGTTGATAAATCTACCTGGTCCATAAAGAAGTAAAGAAATTGAGAATTAAGATTTTCAGGCGTTGCCTAGTATGTAGGTTAAATAATTCAATTAGATGAATCTCACCCGCATACATAAAGGTTTTAGCTCTTTAACTTCACAAACATCAACAGATAAAATAATTGAAGGAATATAGATGTTCAAATATGGGCAGAATGGTGAATGTTACACAGTGTGTAAAGTGGCCACTTAAACCAGTCAATGACAAGTCATAAGCCCTATAAATGCCTAGACTTCTGTATTTTTTTAATCTCCTGGCAGTCATAATTATTATTACAATTCACCAATACCTAGACTACACCGACCAGCGGGCAGCGGCTAGGTAACGAGTATAGTGAAGTTGATATATTTCGTCTGTCTTTATATAAATATAGGTTAAGTATTCAAAAGGTTATAAATTAATTTGTATAAAATTTCTTACTATTGTTCTTTATTTACAATTTTTTTTTCTCATGTATCTCTATAATGATGTATAAACTTATATGTATGTATATGCATGTGTATGTATGTGTATGTATATATATGTACATGCATGTATGTATATGTGTGTGTGTATGTATGCATATGCATGTGTATGTATGTGTGTGAATGTTTTCATATGTAAATTTGTTAAATATTTTTATATGTACCCATATACCTATGTTGGTACATTTCCTTATTTTCACTTATTATTGTATCTTTTAGTTTTTCTTATGTTATCTTTAATTTTAACTAAATTTACATAATTATGTTTCACTGCTGCACTTGAATGTAATTTCTAATATATTTAAAAGCCCGTAGGGCGTGTAAATTAATAAAAATAAATAAATAAATAACATTCTCTAAAATATTCTTCATCTCTGTTGTAATATGTCAATTTGTATGTTTTGTTATTACAGCGGTTTGATTGTAAAGAAATATAAAATTTTCGCTGAATTAGTTTTAAAAAATAATGAATATGCGAAACTGGAGAAAGACAAGTCTTTTTAAGTAAATTTTCGTGACAACTTTCACACGACATTGAACATTATCTGGTAGTTGACGATAACTGCAAACATGCGAGTGGCGAGAGAGCTTCTTGACAGTCAAAAGTCGGAATGCATTGACTAAAATAGAAACAATTTTAATTTATATGATAAAATCAAAGTGATTTATAATATTGTTCTTGTCTTGTGGTATTTTTATGTGCGGTGTATGTTACGTAGAGTTGGAGGGTGATTCTACTACTACTACTACTAATTCTACCACCTCGCCATTTCCCGTAGGGGTAGGCAGAGAGGATGGACCGCGACACACATCCTGACATACAGTATTGTGCGAATTAATGGAATAAAATTCCTTGTAATCATAAAATACGTTTTTTATTAATATTTTGAGTTACAGGTGACGATATTTTTTATTTAATAGGATGAATGTCCTCCTTTTGCTTTTATAACAGCTTGAGTACGTTTTGGCATAGAATCAATCAAACTTCGGCTATTTTCTTTTATTCTGTCATCTCGAGATGAATAAACCACATCTGCATAACAGCTTCTATAATCTTCATCTCGGTGGTGCAGTCCAATTTTTGTATCCTAGATTTACAAATCGCCCATAAATTTTCTATAGGGTTAAGGTCAGGTGAATTTTCAGGCCAGTCTAAAAGAGTTATCTTTTTATTATTGAAATACTTAAGTATAAACTTCGATACGTGACAAGGAGCTGAGTCCTGTTAAAATACAGCCCCACCATTAGGACAACATTTACTCAGTTCTGTACTCGAGTGCTGCTCCAATAGAGCTTTATCTTTTAGGCTATTCATTATTCCTTCTATTGGTATCAAAGACCCGGTTCCCATACACGAAAAGCAGCCCCAAAACATCTTCACAGGACATTTCACCGTTTGATTAATATGAGCCTTTAGTAAGTTTTTCATCCCCGCCTTTTCTAACAAATTTTGTGCGATATCCCTGCACGAGGAAGTGGGTCTCACCTGAAAACAATTAAAGTTCGCTTATTCTCGATCAGTTCTGCACATTGGTCCATTCGCGGCAAGCAAATTGAAAATCTTCCATAATTCTCACATCATTGGTTGATTCATATGAACCAGTGACGTCGTTCAAAGTAGTTCGTTTTTATCAAAAGGTTTTTTTATTATTTTTTTCGTACATTTTCAGGAAACTTTGCAGTACAATTTAATGATACAATTTTTACCGCGCGCAAGGAAACCTTTATTGGGATGTTTTCTGTGTTGTTATACCGTGTATTTAAATTTATTTTTACCAACGTTTCGGGCAGCGATACAGTCTCCATCATGAGCTCAGACGATGAACACTGTAACGCTATCCGAATGGTACAATTCGGAGAAAAAAACATAAATAAACATAAACTCTTTATTGCTCACTAGTTCGACCACATCTAGAATACGCTTCTCCTATTTGGTCTCCATTCTACAGGACTCATATTGACCATATCGAGTCTGTCCAAAACCGTTTTCTAAGAAAAGTGGCATGGTTGCTCGGATTACAGAGGGGTAATTATTCCTATTTTGAAATAGAGCAATCTCTTAATCTGTCTTCATTGGAGAGACGTAGAACTGAGATGGACCTTATATGCATTTTCAAAATACTTAATGCTTTAAGTGATGTCCCATCTCTGTTGCAATCAATTTCTTTTCACGTTCCCAACCATGTCACCAGAAGTCAAAATCTGCTATTTATAAAATCTTCTAAGAGCAACTTTGGTTTTTATGCTCTAATGTCCAGAATGTGTAGATTAGTCAATTCATCACACTACTTGGAATTCTTTGGGATAGATCTTCCGGCTTTTCGTAGATCTCTTCGCGACTAAACAGTGTGGGATGAATTTGGATCGGCATGGTTTAGCTCGAAGTCTTAGGTCTTTCGTTTTTATGAATATATTGTGTACAATTATTGTTTTGCCCTTGTTTGTCTTTGCTCAATAGTTTATGTTCTTTTTATTCAGTTTCTTGCTTTTATGTTTCTTCATGTAACTGTTGTAATTGGCTTAGGCCGTATATATAATAAATAAATAAATTTACATATAGAAGCTAGGTCACCAAACATCTTGCAGCTACTTAGCGCGTGAATGAGTGGAATTTTAGCAACTTAATAGTAAAACGTTGGCAGAAAGAAGTACGCGTGTAGTTGTATTGAGAGTAAAAATAATGTGCGGATTCCTCGGATATAAATAAGACGGGTACAGTGTACAGTGTACAGTGTACAATGAGCGCACTTGCAAGGTCGGACGTGAGAATATCTCCACCATTTCAATGGATTACATTATTTGCATGGGAGTCATAAAAATACTTGGCATGCCTCGAGATGACAAGTGCTCAATACCACGAATATAATTATTACATATATTATCCGACAAAAAAATTTCAACATTGTAAA
This sequence comes from Micrasema longulum, assembly GCF_059751315.1. Taxonomy (NCBI): domain Eukaryota; kingdom Metazoa; phylum Arthropoda; class Insecta; order Trichoptera; family Brachycentridae; genus Micrasema; species Micrasema longulum. The sequence goes on from NW_028278627.1 coordinate 247,626, forward strand.
ATATATATCATCATCACCATCTCCCTGTCCCCACCCAGCGGTACATAGGTGAAGGACGTTTTAATAAACCTCGAAACACTTTATTAAAAGGTCCTTCACACAAAAATTACTCAATTAAATTATTACAATATTTGAGTTTGTCCGAATGTTCGTAGACAAAATAATGGATTTCACCCCCTCAAGAGTCATTAAGATTAACAAATTACAACAGGGATGGAGAATACCTTAAATAAACCTTAAACACTTAAACCAGCCAATGACAGGTAATAAGCCCTGTAAATGCCTAGACTTCCATATTCCCTTATTTAAGGTATTCTCCATCCCTGTTGGTCAATTAAATTATCTTTGTAAATTCTTCTGTACGTGTGACGTCTCTGAACTTCTCTGAAACGGCTTAACCGATTTACGTGCGGTTCTAAGCGAAATGTAGATCTATGCGCTGCGCGTGTTCGTAGATATTAAAAATTTCAATCGAATCTTGACATTTAATATTAGCTGTTCGCGGATATTGGATTATGATCGCGAATACGATAAATAACCATGATGAGAAATCGTTATCACATCGCTCATTAGAACGTCGATAGCTATTTGTGGTTGAGCTACAGGAGGTATCCGCAGTATACGACCAAGCCAACCGTATCGCATCCGCTCGATGACAGTTGTCACCGGAGTTTGCTGCGTCCGTTCTGTTATTACTTTATGCATTACTGAATGCTCACTTGTATGATGATGACGATGGTTTTAATTACAGTTTTATAATCCGATCTTCGAGTGAAGACGTAACACCTCCACTTTCAATGATCGCTCGTGCCTACCCGCAACCCACGAGCGCTCGATGCATAAGATTAATTCCATTGTGTTTCTGCCACCATTGTTCACGGCCAACAGCCAACAGCCAACAGCCAACAGCCGAGCGCGAGAAGCACGCCCTACTACTGCACTCTGCACTTGTAATTAATCTTGAAATGTTCCCGAGTAATTCCATCTGCATATCTTCCATCTCGAACGCGGACCCGCGTCCGTATTGTCTTGGAAATGCAAGAAACCGAATACACGCCTTATCTATCGGTGTCGATTTCCATTGTTAATTATTCACTTTCCCCATTTTATTTATCGTTTATTGGCTTGAATAAGGTGACTCGCCCAAGAATTACTATTAACTTTTACTTATTAAATCACAGGCAAAAAAATGGGAAGTTAATAACAATTAATAACGTTGATATGGGTACCTGTAGCTCAATCACGAATGACTATCGACGTGCTAATAAGCGACGCGATAACAATTTCTCATCATGGTTGTTTATCGTAATTGCGATCACAATGAAACATCCGTGAACACCTAATAAATGTCAAAATATTTACGTTTCGCGACGTATAATCCTGCCGCGCAATCACATATTTGAATTTCACCGGTGTAAACATGGAAAATATTCCAAAGCGGCTATTTTTATTTATTTATTATTAATCATGCTATTTATTGCATTCAGCCGGCGGTTGGCAAGCCAAATGTCAAGAAAAGCAGTCGCCATAGTAATTTTTTGTAATTTAATTTTCACTTTTTTGTATTAGATACTCCTTACTATTTTCCAAATGCAATTAAAACGAGAAAAGAACAATCGAGACTAATAAACCATGGATTGAAATTGTACAATAAACTACCAGACAAAACTAAACAAAAGACTCAGACAACCTTTACAAAAGATGTTAAAAATATTATAATTAACAGTAGAATGTGAATTTTAAAAGTAAAAATACTTTGTTTAATGTAATTTAATGTAATTAATTTGTATGTAACCCGTAAGGGTTTTTCAATGAAAAATTTTAATTTTAAAAAAATATATACATTTCTTGTATTTTTTTTTTATAGTAAACGCCGATTTTTCGCCAGTGAACTGTATTTATTTACGAGGAAAACAAAAAACAAACCGACACGAGCGCTGACTTAGAGATTACACACGCGTTGACTTATGACTGCGTTCACTAAAGAATGGTCATTATTGTTCATTGTGACCGCTCAAATGCTTAGCATGTTTTTAAGCACGTCGATAGTTATTTGTGATTGAGCTACTGAGAGCCTTAATCGCGCTCGCCTACTCTACGAGGCAACAGGTTCTCGACGTTCTGGACGTCCACCGCTGACTGTTTTCGGCAGTCCGTGTCAGAACTACGGGACGCGAACCTGACTCGGGGGGATGCACAGGAGCTGGCAGCCGAGAGAGATGCCTGGAGGACCTTCGTGAATGCGAAAGTGTGTTTGTTTGTTTGTTCGTATTTCGTCGGGAGTTCAAATACACATTCATCAAAATTGTCTGGAATCGCATTTCCTCTCAATTCTATTGAACTCGACATGAATAAATTGTATAAGATACATACAAAACCACATTTGAACGTAGTTATACAGAAAGCTGCCAGCCATAGAAAAGTGAAACTGAGATAATAGCCATTTTGTGAAAAGAGTGAATTATAAAATCTACACAATAGTTTGGATGTTTTTGACTTTAACAAACGATAAACAATGAATACATAAGTTTTTTTATATATTACAAACAAGAATCTTATTGTGTATTTAACCAGTTTAAAAGATTTTTAAAGTACCATAAGATTTTTTTAGTTTTGTGGGTGTTTTCTACAAATTGAGAAATGCCGTTTTTGCGATCGACACCTTTTTCTGGAGGTGATTAATACAGTTTTTTTATATGAAAGCGGTCTGGCTGTTTTTAGCACAACATAGAATCGACCTTACTGCACCCGATAATATCAATATATCATTTTTACAAAATTGTGGACTGGCTGCTTTCTGCATAACTCCGTTCATTTGTTCTCGATATTATCTCGCGGTTACATATGCCAACACTGTTTAAGGCAAAGTAGGAAACATAGCGAGCAAAGCCTTTATGGCGAATAAATAATAACTCGCGGATAATTTATATTTCTGTCAGTTGCAATTTTCAATGCGTAATAAAAGAAAATGGCGAGCAGACGGATAAAAGAAGACCTTTTAATTTTCTGGGAATTGTTTCATTGGCACAATATTTTGTTTGTTTTGATTTCAATTATGTGCTTAGTAAATAACAGCATTTATCGGTATTATTCCTGGCCGATTACCTTTATTTCCCATCCTTCCCTTGACCCATCCTCATGGTACCTACCTTACATCACGATAGAAGAAATTCAAAATTAGAAGATTTGTATTTGGAACAAAACAAACAAAATTTTTGACACATTACATTAGATTGCATAAAAAATCTTGGATTCGACGCGCGTCGTTGTAAACATCGTTACATTTCATAGTACATTTCATCATCCAGTGCCTAAAATTGGAAAACATTCACATCGTATCAAAGGTAGAGGTAGATCCATATTCCGTGTTCCTTTCCTTTTTTCAAATATTCCCAACTTTTTACAAAACTCAATGAAATTCTTTTATTTAAATTATTTATTGACAATAATTCTTGATGAAATTCCATTGTAATGAAGTATTACATAATTTCAATGAAATTAGTTTGTTCGCTACAGTCAGCTTTTCGTTAACATTATATCTCGTTATTTTTTATTACATATTTATTTATTAAGGTGATTCTAGATGAATGTATGAAACTAATTGTTCGTAGATGGCGCTTTTATAATTTAAAAAAAAAAAAAAAACAATTTTTACGTTTATTTTAAATGGAAATTTTGCAAAACTTGGTTTGCGGAAAATTTACACTATATTGATTGTAACAAATACCGTAACAATATAATTTAGGTACTTTTTACAAAATGGTGTACAAAACAAAAAACAAGATAAATTATTTTAAAATAATAAGATATTAATAAATTAAATTTTAAGTTTAACAATACATTTTAATAATTTGGCATTGGATATGTGGGTATTAAGTCGGATTGGTTAAATGGTAGGGGGTCAGATCTCGGTCCTGTTACACAATTCCAAATTCACTGTTTCGGTAATGTGCTCTCAGTTTGAACTTTTGTAGTATATTTAACTCAAAACTGGCAAAAATGCAGATACGTGACTTTGGCAGTGTCCCGACGATGTGTCGTTATTTCGATTTTCAATTCGCCAGATGTAAAAATTACCAGTTGGGAACAATCGAGACTAATAAACCATGGATTGAAATTATACAATAAACTACCAGACAAAACTAAACAAAAGACTCAGACAACCTTATAAAGACAACCTAGTAAATAAACCAAATATAAAGTTAAAATGAAAACAAAATAAAGTAGGAATCGGAATCCACGTTGATTCATTTCAAGGTCCCCGTGAAAGAAAGAGTGATGAACCTTACGAGATGCTTGATGCCATAATACGATGGTGCAAGAGCCTATAAATACTATGGACCAGAAAGTGAATGGAAGAATGATAAATAGCTGATAAATACCCGACACGATACGTGGGCTGTATTATACATATTTAAATTTTTGCGGTCAAACATTTTACTAAATGTTATTAATTTTTTGTATATAACCACTTACCGACTTTTCTATGTCTACCGGTTTCGTCAGGACGCCAATTAAACCAACATGTGAAACCCACTATACACCTTCATTTAATTTTTTTGTTAATTTATTAATATTTTTTTCTCTTACAAACTATAATTCATAATAAAATTAATGTGATCTCACTCGGGTTACCCTTGCCGAGGACACTTAACAATATACTTTTTAAAAAAAATACATTTGAGAATAAACAAAGACTAACTTAATAAACAGAGATAATTAACAAAATATTCAGACAGTTTTAAACACTACGTATAACCATAACCGACCACATAACCGAGTATCGCACGCAACTACACTGCACTGGCTCAGTATCAGGCATAGAAGAAACATTCACATTCTATCACTTCTTCACAATATTTTAAATAATTCCACTTCGCCTGTTTATCTGAGAGAGCTCATCCAACCTCTTTCACAACACGGACTATCTCTTCGTTCTAGTAACGAGAGAACCCTTATAATACCCTGTCATCGCTCTAATTTTCTTGCCTCCTCTTTCACAGTAGTAGCCGCTCGATTGAGGAATAATCTACCCACTAATGTTAAAGACCTTCTTCATTTACATTTAAGTCAATATTGAAATGTCACTATCTAAATATTTAAATTGTTCCTTTATCAGTCTTCTTTCCTTCCCACCCCCTCGCCTCTCTTCATAGTATAGTATTATTTTTTTTTAAATATATTTTTATTTTTGTTAATCTCTGCTTTTAATTTTTGTATAAAATTGTAAGATTCAATATGTCCATGTATTTATAATTTTCTCAAACTGAACGGTTTGGGTAGGTAGGAAGAAATTGCCTTAAGGCAATATGCTCGCCCTTATATGTATACATATTGTATATGTATATAAAGTGTCAAATAAATATATATTTATGTTTCACTGAAATTGATGCATAAAATGTAAAATCAATATGCCATGCATTTTAGTAGGCAACCCTTTCATGCACAGGCTGAACATTACAATGGAAAATCGTACAGCAAATCTCACACTTTCATTTTATTTCATATTTAAATAAACATACAATATTTACATTGTTTAAAATATCTATACAGTGCATCGGCAGCGTCATACAGTGTCGGCCTCTTGGCGTAATGGTCAGCGCGTCTGCCTACCTACCATGCATGAGGTCTCGGGTTCGATTCTCGACATAGTTGATACGAAATATTTATTTAAAAGGGTGTTTTCACACTAGAATATTTCATAGTCCCCAGAATGGTACCTGAAGCGTAAAACTGATCATCTTACCTTCATGTAACAAAAATGATCAAGATTCGCTGCGATTGATGTACCAATGCAGAGCCCTATGCACTATTAGGTGCGGAAAGGAAATTATGATGATGATGATACAGTGTATTTTAAGCAAATATTCTTCATTTTTTTATTTATTAATGTAGTTAAATAAAATGATACAGGTTTTTTATCTTTAACAAATTAAATAAACATAAGGAAAAAAATATATAATGATCTAAAAACTATTTAAACTATTCTTGATAAACTATCACTAAATAAATTCAAAGTAGGTACATTAAATTTAAATATTTTTTTTGAACCCGAGTAAAAACAGCATTCTATTTTAATTAGTATTACTGTATTTTTATTTTCTGTTTTTCTCCTTACTTCGATTTTTTTATATTTATTCCGATGCATATTCGAAATTATATAACGTAAAATTACTAAATAACTTTAACAATGTAAATAACTGTGATTTTATTTTATTCAAAGGCATAATTAATTGGCCTTATTATTTGTTGTTAATTTGTATTTATGGTTTTTTTTAATATGCTGGTTTCAGTAATTAATAATTGACACGAATGCCTCTAGCCGGTTCATAGTACCTATTGATCTCCCATCACCAAACCTAGCACTCAAACCTTTTATGTCGACATTTCAAAGTTAAGTTATTAGAGAAAATATTTCTCATTCCATTAAATGCGGACGAGCTTATAAAAACACTATGGGAGAAAGCATTCTAATAAATAAAGTCTTGCAATATGAAAATCCAGTGTAGCAATTGCATTTCGCATGCTTAATTTTAAAAAACGTACGCCTGTTTCATTTAATCAAAAAAAAAATTGCATTATATGTTAACGCACTGAAACTGGAGATGCAGGAATACCGATCTCAATTATATGTCTTCCTGCAAAAAGCACCACTTGCTTACTTTGGAAGATCGCCGTCTACTATTAGACACGGGGGTGCTTCATGACATACCTAGTGGATGCCTTGATAGTCCAGCTCTTATGTCGGAGTTATAATTAAATGTCCCCGGCTACCGCACCCGTCACACGTCGAGCTCTCTATTTCATGTGCCAGCAGTTCGTACGAACTATGCCCAGAACTCTCCACTTATACGTTTTGCTCTTGAATATAATTTGAACATTCCCCTTATTGATCCATTTGATTGTAAAAAAATAACATTTAAAATGCGCGTCTTAAAACATACTTTTTTGTCATATACTTAGTTTCAATAATAAAGTCCTATTTTATCTTATTTTATTTTATTTTATCTCTAATTCTTAGTATTTTATATATATTTATATTTTCGACACTTGACACTTGTGCAATATTTACACACATGTCCACCCTCATTCCAATATAACACCCACTCACCCACCCTCTCACTCACACTCACACAAACACACTAGTATGTATTGTACGTGTATTTAATGTATTTCTGTGGATATCTGTCATTGGTTTTATTCTCTGTATATTTTATTTGTTATATTTTTGTTACATGTATTACTGTTGATATAACTATAACTAATATTGTTGATGTTGATCCCCAATAAATAATTTTTTTTTTGTTTTTAAAAAGATTGGTTTCGGCTCTTTGTAAAGGTATTGAAATCGCGAGTGGTCTTCTTTGCGTTTTACACTTGCTAGCGTAGTGTGTATTATGTACAAATTATAATGAACTTCATACAAGATTGATGCAAGGAAAACGAATAATCGATTTATTATAACTCTCGCAGTACTAGGAATGACGTTCCAGCTATGCTCCATACCATGGAGATAATTGACCGATTTGCATGCACATAATATACGTTACTGCGCACAAGAGTTTCAGAGATTTACGTAAAATTATTTGTATGGAGACGTGCGCGTGCGGTGCAAATTAACAGGTACTGAATAGCCATTTTAGGATCGAAAGCGTTGAATTCATTAATTTATTAGTTAAATTTCGTTCAGGTTTGAAATATTTTTACTCGTGCAACACGTTGCTCGTGTCAAAAATGTTTAATTTTCTTCTGATTTCATCCCATATTCAAACAAAGTTGTTTTAAAACATAGCCTTTGAAAACTGTTTCAGTACGCGAGAGGACTACAGTAAGTCCAACATCTGGTATTTTTTAATGAGAGCCTTGAAAGCAAATTTGTTTTCAATTATATATTATATGAAATTTGATGCGTTCTATATGCTTTAATATTTTTATTTTTTTTGCTTATCATTTCCAAAATAGAGATACATTTGTTTACCCCTTAATGGCACATCATTAAATGTTATATTGATTAAATCGGGTTGCGGTCCCGTGGCTACTATCTCGGACTCACGGCTCAAAGGCCCGTGGTTCGAATTCCACTCTACCCCAACTTGATTCACATTTTTTAATCGTGAGTTATTTACAACTCGTTGATAAATGGTCCTCAGAATGAAATATTTGGGTAAACCACAAGAACACAAATATTAGTTTTTCTGAAAAAAAAAAATATATAGAAAAACAACAGTAAATTCAAAGAATTTTATCTCCGGGATATAAAAAAAAACTATTTTATAATTAGTAAAAAAAGGTGTTATTTATGAACCATATAAATATTTTTTGTTAGGATAATACGGTTTAATGTTTTTTTTTTTATAATAAAATGTTAAAATGGTGCCTATACATCAACAATAGGTTTTAATTATCGTGAGTTTATTTTTGTAATGTTTAAATTTTTCAATAAACAAATAGCAAAGTCCAATATATTACAACGAAATAACTTTGTATTTTGTATGTACCACTTTAATTTTTATAATTTAATAACCAACTAGTTTCGCGCAAAATACTATGAATTCTTCGGAGTTAATTACAAACTAACATGATATAAAAGTTATGGTGAGGGTAGAGTGGGTGTGACTAAGGGAGAAGAGATGGGGTAGAAACTAGAGGTTTATGTGTTGATTTAGGAATTTCGTTTAGTAGTGGTCCACAAAGTTAGTGCTTCAAATATTAACAACAACAAAAAAAACAAAAATGGCAAAGCATTTTTTTTCCACGATTCCAGAAATTCTTCAAAAATTTCAGTGGTCTATTATTATTATTTTTATTTGTTAATAGACTATTATACTGCGCAAAATTAAAAAAAAATATGTATCGTATTATCAGCGCTAAGATTTTCAGAAGGTAAGATATTCAGTCTTAAGCTTGAGGTACCAGTCCAGGGTCTATTAAATATTGTATTGAGAAAACATCCTTTTAAATAAATTTTCATATCAACTATGTCGGGAATCGAACCCGAGACCTCTTGAATGGTAGGCAAACGCGCTGACCATTACACCACGAGGCCAACATTTTTTAAAGTTTTGTAATTTTGAAATTACTTCGCGTGTGACGTGTCAAGTTCTCTTCCCCCTCCTCGATGAGTTCTGCTGATCCGTCAGTTAACTTATCGTAAACCGGAAATCTATTACAAGTCTGTTATCATGGGTTGATAGGAAGAACTAGTGACGTCGTGTAAAGTAGTTCGCCTATATTTATTTTTTTATACATTTTCAAGAAACTTCGCCGTATTGAATGCTCTAATTTTTACCGCGTGTAAGCAAACATTTTTTATATCCAATTTCCCGCCGCACTGAACTTTGTCATTGATAAGATTCTTTGAAAGCTATGTATTGCGAAGATCTAGTATCAAACTTCGTTGACTTCACAAGTCCTTTGTGAATTTTATTTTTTGGTCGAATACGGCGTTTAGTTAACAAAGATTATTAGCTCTTATTTTAAAATACAGACATTAAAAAAAAGTACATGACAAAAAAAAACATCGTTTTAACTTTACATATTTAATTTGTACGAAATATTCCCAATCAGCAAAAGTGTTGGTATAACGGGATATAATATATTTTGACAATAGTTTTAATAAAAAGTCGATAAAATAACATCACATATCGCTCGTCACACGGGCGACGTACTTGTATATGTTTTGGATATATATTTATTTATTTATTATTTACATACAATATTACATTTTAGTTATTTTAAAACATTTAAAAAAGTTTTTTTTTACAGGACTCACCAAGCCAATGAATATGGCTTGTGGGTAAAGATCCTTTACAATTAATCATATGATAGTCCTGCATGGTTTTATAATAATAATTACTACTAACTTAAATATAGGGAGCGAAAAAAAGTACATGTAATATATGCTTTCAAAAAAATATTTAGAAGATGTAAAAAAAAGCAAAAAATAAGTGAATGATAACGCAATTTTAAGATAAAAATTAAAAAAAAAAATAAATACAGAACCGGAGTACCAAAATTTTAAACAGAAGTGCGTACATATTTAATAGGCACAAAGCACTTTATTAAAAACATTATTTATTAACATTTCCATATCTATATCTATATCTATTTATAGGTTGTTGATAAATCTACCTGGTCCATAAATAAGTATAGAAATTTAAAAAAAATGCAGGCGTTGCCTAGTACCTACGTAGGTGATATATGTAATTCAATTAGATGAATCTCAGCCGCATAAATAAAGGTTTCAGCTCTTTCACATCACTAAAGTAAACAGATGGAAGAGTTGAGGAAACGTAAATGTTCAAATACAGGTAGAATGGTGAATGTTACACGGTTAACCAGTCAATGACAGATCATAAGCCCTGTAAATGCCTAGACTCCCATAAATCTTCACATAAATGTATTTTTTTATTTTTTTAATAAAAATAAATATTTGCGTTCTTATGATTTACCCGAATATTTAATTTTGAGGGCCATTTTTAACGAGTTGTAAATAACTCACTATTAGAAAATAGAATCGAGTTGGGGTAGAGTGGGATTCGAACCACGGACCTTCGGTCCGTGAGTCCGAGACACTAGCACCACAACCCGATTTCCCTCTCTGTTGCAACAAATTTAACTTACTTTTACTTTACTTTTACTATACTTTTACTACAATTATACTTTTTTAACGTGTATTGGGTACATATATTTTGTCATTGAGAAAAAAAATTATATATTTGTAAATGCCACATTTATCCAGAATGTTTATATTCTCTTTACAATTTTTCAATTTCCAATATAACCAAAATATTCCTCTAATATACTCAGTATACCCTAATTGAATTTTAATTACTCTACTTATTTTGGCTTGTATAGAAATCCACAAACAAAGCAATTATTTTTAGTATATAAGGAAACTTTGTAAATATTTAAGTTAGTTTGTTTGAAAATGTCCTAACAAGACGAAACGCGTCACAATATACCCTTTGTATATTTTGTAAAAAATAAAGTAGAATTATAATCCAATAAACTTGTTTTATTTTGGGTACATTACCAAATTAATAGTGTTATAGTTTAAAATATAAAAACGTCTGTAAATAAATATTGTTATCTGCATGTCCCTAAATGATTTTTTTACAAAAACTTCTTGGGAATATTATATAAAATTATGTATATGTTTTCAATTTAAATATTAAAAAAAAAAAATATGAACAACTCCCCAGGGAGAAAATCCAGCCGGTCCGCAAGCATTTGGACATGCTCAAAACATTGTTGTTTCTAAATAATTTATAATAAAACGCGTTCTTTTTTGTAATACCTCCATTTTCTCTTTTGTTGAAATAAATCACGACTATTAGATTTCTAAAATAAGTTTAAATTAGCATTTTTATTTTAGCATTTAATACTTAATTGTATAATATAATAATTTCGGTGCCTAGGTCGAGCATTTAATGGATAATATAACGCGAGGTTGCGCAAAAATACTAGCATGAGGAAGTGCAGCCATGCAAGACCGGTTTCCGGAATATTCGAGGAAAAACAAAGACTGAATGAATTAAATGAGGAACTTCAGCCCTACGGGAAATTGGATACAAATAATGTTTTCTTGCGCGTGGTAAAAATCGGAGCATTTAATTGTACGGCAAAAATTCTTAAAAATGTACGGAAAAAATAATAAAAACGACTACTTTGAACGACGTCACTGGTTCAGATGAATCAACCGACGATAAGAGACCTGTGAAAGATATCCGGTTTGCTTACCGTAAACGGACCGATCGGCAAAACTGACAGAGAATAAGCGGAAGAGAACCTATGACGTCACAAGCGGAGTTATTTCAGAATTACAAAACTTTAAAAAATCACAGCGCTGATAATACGATATATAAAAATGAAAAAAAATAATTATGGCTTAGTTTTACAGTCTATTAAAAATATAAAAAAACTTTTAAAAAAACACTGCACATTAGGGTGGTCCATACTTATATGGCGAAAAAAAAACATCGTATTTTTTTCAAGTTGATTAATTTATTTTAATTCACTGATTACAGTCTAGTAAATAAGAACTAAAGTTTCTTATGTTCGTCTATAAAATTCTTTAACAGTTGTATTTTAAATAAGTTTTTATTAATTTATCACACGAAACTGATCTCTAACAAAAAATCAACAACAAGCATTTTTCACTAAAAATTCAAAAACAGCACTCGATTGAGCACCCCTTCCGTTAAAACTAGCCAACTGAAATTGTACAGTGTTATTGCTATAGATACATGTTACAAATTTACATTGTGACAAAAAGAAAAACGAAAAAAAAAATTTTGGACCACCATACTAAACATCCTCAATATATCATCAATGTGCAACATATTTTTTTTTTAAATACGGTACGATGGGATTTCAAAAACAATCAATTTGAAATTAATTATTAGAATTTCTATAACTGACGCTTTATCTATGGTTAGTCTGGTTTACTTTTCGTTTTGGCTGTGCAGTAGGATTTTGTTTTTTTTATATATTTTTATTTTAAAATGAAATATTTGCGTTCTTATGATTTACCTAAATATTTCACCTTTATATTTTAATGCATAATATGTTTGAATTAAAAAAATTTTTTTTTAGGCAATCCTTCCTAAAAGGGTGATTCATGTTATGATAAAATACTGAAAGAGATAATTAGGTGGTAAACCGGTATGAGTAGCGCCATCTATGCTACGACTGTCGTATTACGATTGAGAAAAGTTGTGGCAAAATCAGCCGTGCGGTGTTAAGTAGCTATGTTGGTTGTGTGAAGCGGACGGATGACATTTCATACATTATTTTTTTATGTTTTTATTAATAAATCATATTATACAAAGTATAATATAAATTAATAACATTTCCCGGAGTTACTACAACTCGATTTGGGACTTAAATAATATTAAAAAGGAAAGTTCAACAACATTATGAGTAAAGATATCAACAAAAAAACTAAAAAAAAATTCTTACACAAACAAAATATTTAAATAAAAACGCTTTCAAGAACGAAGTGGTCAATTTAGGACTAGGGGAGATAAAGTCGTTAACATACTTGAAACATAATACATATATTTTTTATTTCAACGGCTTACGACTTAAATAAAACATAAAAAAATATCATTAAAACAAAATACAAAACACTTGTGTACAAAAACAAAACAAACAAAAAAATACGATGATGACGTGTCGGCGAAAGCAGGCGCGTTTGAATAAACTTAGAAGAAGAGAGTCTCTGTTATTTTGTTTTGATGCGACTTTTCATGAGACGAAAAACTAAAACTTGAATTTATTAAAGTAAACATGGACACAAAACGAGAATACAGAACAATATTACAAACATCATAATTTATTTATTTAAACACTCTATAAACATGTAGTTTACATACATATGCATAAGGGAGGGGATGTTGTTTAAGGCAATTTCTTCTTATCATCATCATCATTCCCTAGCCGCACCTAATGGTGCATAGGGCACTGCATTGGTGCACTAATCGCAACGTATCTTGATCATTTTTTGTACATGAAGGTAAGATGATCAGTCTTACGCTTCAGGTGCCAGTCCAGGGACTCACCATTTTGAATAAATATTTAACATCAAACATTTTGGGAATCGAACCCGAGACCTCATGCATGTTAGGCAAACGCGCTGACCATTACACCACGAGGCCGAAAACCAAAATATATCGATATGTCAAAACGGTGGAATATACAAATTTTGTAAACATTTAATTTAAAACCCAGAACTTCAGAAATTAAAAATTTAGAACCCTCCTAACAGGCCATCATTTATTAATAAGAAAAAACATTTGTATTCCTTCTCTGTCCAGGGCTGGTATTCTGAACAATTCTGAAGAATTGCGAGCGAAGAGATCGCTTTGCTAGCATGCATTTAGTTCGTAAATACGCGTTAAAAATGCGTTTTCTATTATGAACGGCTATCTTCATCGGTATATACTGAGACGGTATAAACTGATATCGATATTTGTGTACGAAAATACGTAGATTTGTATGAAAATTCAAAAGTATCTTCGTCGGTAACCGGTAATTAAACATGTATAGAAAAAAAATTGTATGCACATTCTGCTTTTCATGCAGAAAACTTAATTTTACTTTGTAGATAAAATTGAAGATAAATTTAAATTTCCCATCAGAATACGTACCCTGGGGCGCAATAATGAATCTTATCTATCTAGAGAGTTGTTAATTTGATGATACTTATTTTTTCCATGTGACTAATTTTTGCTTCATATATGGCCACACTGAGGATTAAACGTCAAAAAATATGAACACGTGAAATCAAACACGATGATTTTTATTCAGAACATTATTGCGACTTTAAGCATTACCTAAAACACTTGATTAGGTTGTATTTACCAAACCGTATTAGTTTTTTTCTGTTTTTTAAACAGTTTAATGGATCATTAGACGTTTAATCATCAGTGTGGACATTTTATGAAGTAAAGTGTAGTCCCATTAAAAAAATAAAAATGCGAAATTTAACCACTCTCTTGGGGGTAGAGAAGATTCAGAATACCACCCCTGGGGGACCCTAAAAGTCTGTTAATTATTACAAGAATTTCCAAATAAACAAATCAGCCGCGTGATACCCGACGGAGAATAGCCTATTTCACACATATCACATTAATCTAAACGGCACGGTAAAATTATAGTGGATTGACATTTATTAGATTCGTTAGTATCTGTTTAAAATTGATAATTTTCATATTTTTTATAAAACTTCATAGTCAATGACTTTCGTAAATATATCGATAAATACGCCTCGGTTGATATATAATTAAAAAATAAAATAAAAATATTAGCTTTCTTATAATTATTTGAATTTTGGTGACCATTTTTAGCGAGTTGTAAATAACTCACTTTTAGAAAATGGAAATCAAGTTGAGGTAGAGTGGGGTTCGACCCTCATACCTCTGATCCGTGAGTTTGCAACACTAGCCACGGGACCACAACCCGATTCAAATAATATAGAAAAACTTAGCAAATGAGATTTTAATGATACTTTTATCAAAATCGTTTTTTAAATTTAGCGAGTACTCTCGGGTAAAAATCCTGCAAAAGGAAATCGACTGCAGATTAGTCGGTCTCATGGTGTACCGGTTATTGCATTGACAGGCATTAAATAAATATGTGTAGCTAGTACAAATTGCGTCTAGTAACTATAATATCTTTATAAATATAATAAATATTGGGTTTAGATTTTCAGTATTCCTCCATTACACATTTACGTATCGAGTGAAATATTTTGTTATTAAATAATAAGTACTTATTAGGCACAAATAAAGCATTTTATCGGAAATCGGGGATAAATTATACTCACAGTATACCAATGTTTACATTGTTGCGTATGAAGAAAATAGTAAAGAATTTACGCTCGTTGCGGTCAGTCACGTAGTCCAGTACTAGCTACTTAGTATTAGTAGCTCTCGGGAAGTTGGCGCGGGTGCACGTTTCGCCCGAGTCGATAGCGATACCCAATGGTTTTTTTCATGTTTTCAGCAGTTAGATTTGAAATATTATCATCTTTTTATTTATTATTATTTTTTTTTAAAATTGATTTTTCAAAAATATTTACAAAATAGTATTAAATTAAAGTCCTGCTGAGTTGCATACATACAACAGTAGGACAGTAGGGGAAATGTTAAAGTGTCACTTTAGCTTAGTAAGAATGTAAATTCAAGAAAACAATTGTAAAGCGCCCTTGAGAAGAATTTTCACAAAAATGGCGCTATATAAATCAGCCAAATATTATAATATTTGGAAGGAAGGGGAAGGATGTAAATAATTAATAAACACTTAACCCCCCAGTCTACACACGTGCGTTTCCAGAAATTCTCCAGTAGCCAGTGGACCACATGGTGACGGTATCTACCTACTGTCTACAAAAGATTCTCTTCGGACATCTATCTCCCTTTGTTAACCATGGAGTTGATACAGTGCTTTATTTATTTAGTTTTTTATTGCTTACTTCTTGGCATGAACACTTGACAAACTTACTACTATGCTCTATTTTTTGTAAATTTATTGATATCATTCTAACTTTGCTGGAATTCCACTCGTTCATGCGCTTTGTAGCTGCACGATGATTGGTTATCTAGCTTTCGTATACCAACTTTAAAATACCTAAATTTTGTAAATGGGGTCTAGAATTCCAATCGTCTATGCGCTTAGTAGCTGCAAGACGTGTTGCAATCTTACTCCTTTTTACTATTCACATTATTTGTATTTTTTTTAGTATCATTAATACACTAATTTTATTTGTCAATTTTTAAAAATGTGTAAATGGGGGCTAAATTTCTAACTGTCTATGCGCTCTGTAGCTGCAAGACGTTCTGTAATCTAGCTCCTATCTGTTATAATTTTTGATTGATCTTAATTGAAAACGAGGAACTAGAATCTTCAATCAACCTTCCATGCGCTCTGTTGCTGGCAAGACGTACTGGGATATTTTAATTGTACAGCGCCCTTGAGGTGATTTTCACAAAAATGGCGCTATATAAATTATCCAACTATATATATATATATATTAACGTTAATATGACAATTACTGGTCCCAGTGGAGGCTTAAGAAGCCGTCAGCACGGATCACGTAAATCATTACCGGCTCGATTAGCGAGTGAAAGTTCCGATGCAACCGTTCAAATAACTGTGGAATGTTCCTTTTTAAGAACCAATAGGTGCAATGCGACTTTCAAATGAAAGTAGCACCAATGGTTATGTTTTTTCGAACAGAAAAGTGAAAGAAAAACAATGTCCAGCTTGAATGGTTGAGCGAACAATAACCATATTTCAAATGAGAAGCAAAAAGTAACTTTTGATCAATAAGAAAGACGCGATAGGAAAATGGAATTCGCCAACAAAAATATAAATAATCTGAAGAATGAACAAATGCAATCAAGCAGAGCGTTTTTTCTTATTTAAGGTATTCTCCATCCCTGTTGTAATTTGTTAATCTTAATGACCCCCGGAGGGTGAAATCCAGTCTTTTGTCAATGAACATTTGGACAAACTCAAATATTGCAATGAAACCAACTGGTCCAAGAAGAAGTTTAAAAATTGAAAAATTGTTTTCAGGCGTTGCCTAGTATGTGAAATAATTCAGTCAGATGAATCTCTTCGCAACGATAAAGGTTTCAGCTCTTTGACTTCACTAAAATCAACAGATGGAAGAATTGAAGAAATATGGATGTTCAAACATAGGCAAAATGGTGAATGTTACACAGTGTGTAAAGTGGCCACTTAAACCAGCCAATGACAGGTCATAAGCCCTGTAAATGCCTTGACTTCCATATTCCCTTATTTAAGGTATTCTCCATCCCTGTTGTAATTTGTTAATGACTATAGACAAACGCAGAAAACAGGGCCCCGGTTACAATCGGAAGTTAACATTTATCTTCAATTTTATCCACAAAGTAAAATTAAGTTTTCTGCATGAAAAGCAGAATATGCATACATTGTTTTATTTTAAACATGTTCAATTACAGGTTACCGATGAAGATACTTTAAATGTTCATGCAAACATACTCATTTTCTTACACAAATGTTGATTTTTCTTTATAGACAGACAGTCGAAGATAACTCTGTTAAGTTAAGGGTCCAGGGCCTCAATTATGATGGGAAGATAAAGACGTCATACCTTCACCTTGACGGTATAGTTGAAGATAAATCCCCTTTAGCGATTATAAAGATATACTATCAACCCCCCACTTTTAAGTTTTGGGTAGGTACTTCGATATGAATCAAGGGGAAGCGTACGTCGCGGTACACATATCTACGCTCTAAAATGAAATAGCTTCAGTATGACGTCATAGTTGAAGATAAAAGTCTCCCGACCGACTACAAAGGTATAGTATCGATACCCCCACCATCAAGTTTTGATGTAAGTACATCATTTTATACCGACGAGTCTAGAACCCCTCGATACGTTTATCTACGCATTAAAAGTGACAAAAATTTTGTTCCACCGAGCAATTTTTCCTTTAATTATGATTTATTAAAAATTTCAATCGTTTTGAGGTTGGCACTTTTTTTCTTAAATCCTTTTAAAAATATGAGAGAGAAATAAGTAAGTTTGAAAGTCGAATTAAATTCCGACATAACTGTCACTTTAATATAACGAGCGCCTAAATGTGGAAATAATGTCGCTAGGTTCTCTCCCATTAACAAATAAGAGTATCTAGGCGTCAGACACAGATTATATGCATTTTTCGCTTGAATTGGGATTTATTGGAGTTTATAATCGCTTTGAAGTGAGCACTTTTTATTACAGAAGCCTATTTAAATAAAAACGAGAACTATTTTAAATTTTAATGACGTAAGGAACGCGGACTAATTGTTTGCGGTCATTCCATTGGCTTGTTTCGATCATATGATGTCGATATGACAAGTAGGTAGAACATACCGAGGTAAGATACAGATAGTACAGAAGTTAAGTATACTGTCTCGATATATACAGATGAAGATAGCGTTTATAATCGAGGCACAGGGCTCCGATTACAATGGGAAGTTATCTTTAATCTTTAATTTTATCTACAAAGTAAAATTAAATTTTCCGTATGAAAAGTAGAATATGCATACATTTTTTTCTTCTAAACATGTTAAATTATAGGTTACCGACGAAAATACTATAAATATTCATGCAAATATACTCATTTTCGTACTCAAGTATTGCACTATCGAGTGCAGATAAGGGTTTGATGATTGATGACAAAAGAGTTACAAAAATGATGAATTTTTTTTAACGAAGCAAAGAATTCAATTAAATACAAATGTTTAGAAAGAAACATATAAATATGATAAATACGAACTACATAAATGAAAGCAATATGAACTAAATAAAAGTTGTATATGAATATAGGTATTTGTGCGGATATTGGAGGACCGGCAGCTGGCCGGTGTAGAGGAGCCAAATAGTCTGCGACGGTGACATGCTTCTCGGCTCAATATCTGCACAGTACCTATGTGTGTTGATATGACTTATATTACTACAATTATGTTTTTCAATGCATATTTTTTACGAAATATTTATTTAAAAAGGTTTTTTAGACTATAATATTTCATAGTCCTTGGACTGGCACCTGAAACGTAACGCTGGTCATCTTACCTTCAAGTAACAAAAATGATCAAGATACGCTGCGATCGGTTTACCAATGCAGTGCCCTGTGCAATATTAGGTGCCGGAAAGGGAATGATGTTGATGATGATGAATAAGATTTTTGTTATTATTATTATTGATTTTACTATTTATTTATATATGTAGGTCTACACCTATGCATATATTTATGTGTTTGTATGTTTGCGCATATATCATATTATAAATACCAACTACAGTAACAAGAACACTCGTATGAAAATAATTTAAATGAATGCCTCGACACGGGTTATGACCGGTGAGGTGTTCATATAAATAAAAAGTTATATGTGAAAAAAAAAAAATTGGTATACCCCTCCTCTTGAAAATGCTCAACGAGTTTCAAAAGATTTTTTTTAATAAAAATAAATATTTGCGTTCTTATAATTTACCCAAATATTTAATTTTGAGGGCCATTTTCAACGAGTTGTAAATAACTCACTATTGGAAAATGGAATCAAGTTGGGGTGGTGTGGGATTTGAACCACGGAACTTTGGTCCGTGAGTCCGAGACATTAGCCACAGGACCACAACCCTATATTAACGTATCTCACAGTGCCATTCAGTTGGTTGACATTATAAAGTCTAAATTACGGCTAACAGAGAAGCCTCGAGGCAATTTATAAACGGCTTAAAAAAGAACGGACATGGTACAAGTAAAAAATAAAAAAAGGATAAAGCATACCCAACGAATCGTCAGCAAAGCCGCTGTCGTTGCAGTCATCGTACCGCCCCTTCCCGAGTTGCCGGTACACCCCGGACTCCAGAATCTTCGCGGCGAGTCTCAGAGCCACCTTCTCCTTGCTCTTCGTCGCCTCGCACACCTTTCCACCCTCCCTGTCCGCCCTCGCTCCGGCGCTGACCGCGTAGGAAGACGCGCCGGACGGGTCCCTCGACCTGGCTCTGGCTAGATACCCCGAAGAGGTCTTGACGTGGTACTTGGACACATTGTTTCTCACCATGTGTTCGTTGAGGTTCTGAAGACTCTTTCCGTTGGTTAGGCAGTGATTGTTTTTTATGGCGGCGAAGTGATTACGACTAGCGAGGTTCTCCAGACTTTTTCCATTTCCAAAGGAGAAGTAGTTGTTGTTCTTCGAATATATATCTCTGGAGTCCGGAGAGAATATGTATTTATCGTCATTGAAGAACAAAGCGTCTTTTTCTAAAAGCGACGGAAAGCTCTTGTTCATCGACTTGGGATATATAACGCCTCCATTTTGATTCTCTTTCAAGGTGTAATTGGAGCCGAATTCTCTGTTGTTCTTCAGGTTATTGATGTTGTTCTTGAGGGCGTAGGTTCCCTGCCCCCCGAGATTGGTGACTTTGGAAGAGTTGTTGGAAGAACAGCATCCCTTCTTGTAGACTCTGTAGCTGCGCTTGTTGCGTCGTTGGTTGGTACTGTCGTCAACGATGAAGCTGTCATCGTATTGCGGCATTTCGAACAAAATAAAAGTTCACTTTTATCACTCACTTAAGTCCACCATTTTGATGCGAACGTTTTTGACATAGTTCAGTTAATTTTTTTTATCACGTATGAAAACTGAAATGGGCACAACTTTTTATGAATATGGTATTTCTCTTATTTAGCGTAAGTCAAAAAACAGTGTCCCTGTTCCCACTGCTGTCGCGAAATATCGTGAATCTAAAACCTGTCATTATATCGAATAGCGTCATTAATACGATACCAAAAATATTCGACAACGCGAAGAAACGTTTCGGTTAACCTTTGACACATAACCCATTAATAAAACCGAAGAAATAATGATCGTTGACTGTCGATAACGTTTAACTAATGAATAAAATATTTCATTGGGAAAATTAGTGTTATTAACTGGGACCATAATAGGTAATATCTATCAAAGAGCATTATACTCAGTAGTTATTATGGCTTAGTACAATGGATGACATCTGACTTATAGATTTGATGATTTTGCATGTTCGACCGAGAGAAAATTATTATGAAAAGACACACTGGCTCTTGGCATCAAACATTTTAATAAATTACCAACTTTAACAACTTAACAAATTTAAATTACAATGAAGATTAAATGAATAGGTTGAAATTTTAAAAACTGAAATAAATATTGCTTTATAGAAAAAGCTAATCAACAGGCTTAAGTAAGCCCTAATAGGTTGGAATTAATGAGTAATACCTAATCATAACAGTCTTAACATCTAGTTTAATTTACAAAATGTATAATTAACAAAAGGTATAAATATGGCATAATCTAGGCGGAAATGGCAAGTGCGACATCGCGAGTCAGGATCAGAAGAGACAACAACGCTTGCTTCTCAAATGCCTGCCCTTGCTGTAGGAACACATCGACAGTACCGTTTAGTGAGATTTCGGTCGCTGTTCTGAGGATCCTTGACAGAGGGGAAAAGGATCCGATGTTACTTTTATAATTTCCCACAGCAAAGACAGGATTGGTGCGCAAGTTACGGCGAGGTAGTTTTATGTATGTAGTCCGTGTCTGCTCGTAAAAAATCCACTATGTCTCCTAGCTCCTAATTTGTACTTGTAATCATTTGCACCATAGCCCAAATAGGGGTTTTTCGAAAGTCTCGCAGTTTCGTGATTTCCTCGAGACTTTCGAATAACTAAACCGATCGTCTGCGCTGTCTATTGATATCGAAGATTCAGCTCATTGAAAAACGTATCGTGGATAACGATTTCGCCGTTAACAGAGAACGGGGCAATTATTCCCTTTACCAGTTTCTAAAACGAGATAGTAAATTCAGCCTCACGACCGACAGCGTTTTGGTCCGTTCGCGGGTTAACTCGGGTAATTATTCGGTCTGCGGTAACTGTCTTTCACAACCTGCTCCGAGCTTGGATCGCTCAATCAATACGATGTAGAACATTATCGAGATCTACCGAGATACGGTACCAATACTCAACGGGACAAACGATCTTTTCGTTGGCTTTTTTCTCAGAATCGAGCGGAAGTACTAGGTACATTATTTAATTAAGCGAAATAATCTAAATGGACTTAAGAATTTAAAAAAAAATATAATCACAATAATGCATTGTTTAACGGTTCATTATAAAATACAAAAAATAACACGTAATTATTAAAACGTTAAGGCTGTACCGGTACCGATAAGGGCGGGTATGAAGGTCATAAAAACGTTAATAAGATATTGTTATAAATTGAATATAAGAACCAGAATTACCTTATTTTTTAAAAAGGGAGAATACAAATCTATAAAAAAGGTTTCAACTAAAATATTTCAATAAATATATTTTTTGAAAGTATCACCGAAGGCATAATTTTACGTAGAAATAAAGGAAAATGTCACAAAGATGTATGTGATTTAAAATGCTTGTATTTCTTTTCAAAAACAAAAAATGAAAATTTTGCTTCGGCCACTTTCATGTTCAATTTATTATCTTTAAATTATTACGACAAATTTTAGTTCAATACTTAGTCTTTATTGAGATCCCAGATACCTAAGTTTAGTCTAAATTTGAAATGGCGTAATCTGCCGGTCTAAAAGTAATTATATTTTAGCTAAATAAAACTATTAAGTCTATTTTTAACAGAAATACCTTTAAAAAATATTGTTTTTTTTTTTTATTATTGCGCGATTAAAAAAAAATTGTTTTAAAATGGCAAAATCGTATGATTTCCTCATTTTGCGTGCGTTTTACCACTACAGCCTTAAGGAGAAATACGATATTTTATCTATACGATATTTCCCATTTCATCAAATATCTCTTAAGAGTATGTTTTAGAAAGCAATGTATGACGGGGTTGCGAATACTGAAATCGGGCAAGAGTGCAACTCTGAGACAGGTATAATTGATAAGATTAAGAAAGGGTCTCTGAGATGGTTTGGTCACGTAGAACAAATGGACGACGAAAGAATGGTAAAACAAGTATATATGGCGAAAATGAACGGTAACGTGAGACGAGGACGACCAAAGAAGACGTGGCATGATCAGATTAACCAAAATCTTAAGTCTGATCATGTCAAAAGCAGACAGAACCGAAGGGCATGTATGACAAGATGTATAAATGTGGAAGAAGCTAGGAATGTATGCCAGGATAGACGTGTGTGGCAGTCTATTCTCTCTGTCTATCCGAAATGACCTGATGGTGGTAATGTCTTTTAATTGTACATACCGACTAGGGACAAGTCTCTTGGGGGCAAATCATGTAAGACTATACAAGCTGTGCGTTCGCACCATGACATACGGGATGGAAGTGAGAGCCGATATCAACAGGAAAAAAGTCTCCTCAGATTGGCGGAAATAAGAACCCAGCATCAGAAACGAGATGTTAAGGTCTGCCCGAGATGGTGAAGACATAGTGAGGTGGGGAAAAAGCAGAAGGCGCTTTCGGAGGAAGATAGAACTTGCGAAAATTAGCAAGTCTGAAAACCCTAGCAGCAGGAGACTACCAGGAAGGCCGCCGAAAAGATAGAAGGACAGTTTGACGTCATCATCACAGGGCAGCCCACCGTCACAAACAAGTCATACGACCTAGACCAAGAGGAAGAAGAAGAAAAATGTATCTGTAGACAGAAAGTGAATACAAATTAATTAACAAATTACAACAAGGTTGGAGAATACCTTAAATAAAGGAATATGGAAATCTAGGCATTTACAGGGCTTATGACCTGTCATTGGCTGGTTTAAGTGGCCAATTTCCATATGTGTAACATTCACCATTTTGCCTACGTTTGAACATCCATATTTCTTCAATTCTTCCATCTGTTGATTTGAGTAAAGTTAAAGAGCTGAAACCTTTATTGTTGTGAAGAGATTCATCTGACTGAATTATTTCACATACTAAGCAACGCCTGAAAACAATTTTCCAATTTTTAAACTTCTTCTTGGACCAGTTAGTCTCATTACAATATTTGAGTTTGTCCAAATGTTCGTAAACAAAAGACTGGATTCCACCCCCTCGGGAGTCATTAAGATTAACAAATTACAACAGGGTTGGAGAATACCTTAAATAAGGGAATATGGAAATCTAGGCATTTACAGGGCTTATGACCTGTCATTGGCTGGTTAAGTGGCCACTTTACACAATGTGTAACATTCACCAATTGTTTAGGTTTTTCAGTAATTTGAATTATTTAATACCAAAAACACGTATGACTTTTGCTCAAATAAATTTCTCTTTTGTGGCCCCAAGAGTGTTCAATGTCCCGGATCACCACATTAAGTTCTTCAAAACGTTTTTATCCGTTCTTCCCAATTAAAAGTGGAATCTATAATAATACCTAAATACTTATATTTTGATACGTGATCTATTTTTGTGCATTTGCAGTCTTGTAGATTGATATGCAAGCATTTGTGAGTGTGTGCATATATTAACACATCTTCTTTTGGTCTATTATATGGGGAGGTAATTTGTGCAGCTATAAGAATAGAATGCTCGTACTAAGCCGCCAATGCCATTGTAGACAGTTTAATATACGGCAATAATAATAATAGTAACCTAATTTAGGTAAGGTAAAGTTATACAATATGTGTAAAAACCTTGAGTGCGACCGATTCTCGCGATACTAGCCAGTAAAGATAGAAAATCACATAATACATTACTAAACTTGCATCTTCTCGCTCCGATGAGATATGATGATATTACATGATCGCCTTCTGGGGAACTGGTAACAAGACAGACATAACAAGAATACAAAGACAACAAAATAAAATTCTTAAACTAACATACAACCTACCCTACCTGACCTCTACGACTGAACTGTACAAAAAAACACACCAGTTTGACATAAACTACTTGACTAAAATTGAGACCTTAAAATTGTGCACAAAATAACACTGGGAAACATACAAGACGACGACATAATATTAGTCAAAAATGCTGACATACACAAATATAACACCAGACAACAACAACACTATCATATTGAAAAAGCAAAGACAAACACAGGACAGTCAAAAATACTACATAATGGACTTAAACACTACAACGACCTACCTCACTACTTGAAAACTTTTACTGGAGACAAATTTAAAATCAATCTGAAAAAGCGCATGATGACACTAACTAGACTAGACGAGACATAAAATGACTAGACAATATTAAATTTCTAATGTAACCCTAACGGGTTTTTTGAAATTGTAAATAAATAAATAAATATATATATATATATATATATAAGCACTTCATCGAGGAAAGAACGAGACAACGCGTGAAGTAGATTAAAAAGATTCAAGCCGTAATAATTACAATTAATGACGTGTTTAGTACATCGCATGAGTTCTGTTTTCGAGGGTAAACATGTACGCCGACAACTTAACCTAAATTTTAAAAGTATTTTACAAGAGGGTTCGGCGGAGGTAAATTAGGTGAGAGGCTGATCATTTACATTGAGACTGAGTAGTGCGATCACAGCACCGTGAATTCTCATCACGAATGCGTGCGATGACCACAGCGTCGGTAAAACATGGCAACGAGTAATCTTAATACATTAAACTACACAAATGAGTGGCTATGAAGATTCCAATTAGTTCCAAACGTGGATCCTCCATTAGGAAATTGCACAAGACGCCGTCTTTCATTTATAATTGATTGAATGGTATTTGGAAAATCCACGACTTAAACATTACAAAAAGTCGAGACAGAATTATGTATTTCTTTATAACAAATAGGCAGGGGAAATTGTAAGGTGAATTGAAATCAAGGGCAAGTGTTGTTTTAAAAATAAATTTTTGAAATTCATTTATAAAATTAAGAGTTACATACATTTAACAAAATAAAATATATTTTTTAATTTAAATTTATTTCAACAGAGAGGGAAAACATTTTTAAGAAGGGAATATAAAAATTGGAAAATTGTTTTCAAGCGTTGCCTAGTAGGTGATTTGTTCAGCCGGAAGAATCACACCCACATGATAAAGGTTTCAGCTCTTTAACTTCACAAAAGTCAACAGATGGAAGAGTTGAGGAAATGTGGATGTTTAAACATGGGCAGAATGGTGAATGTTACACAGTGTGAAAAGTGGCCACTTAAACCAGCCAATGAAAGGTCATAAGCCCTGTAGATGCCTGGACTTCTATATTACCTTCTCTTAAATGTTCTTCATCTCTGTTGTAATATGTTAATATAAACAGCTCCCCAGGGAGTTGAATCCAGTTCTTGTCTACAAAAATTTGAACAAACTCAAAATATTGTTGAAAATAAAATGTATTTTTTAATTTAAATTTATTTCAACAGAGAGGAAAAACATTTTTGAGAAGGGAATATAAAAATTAGAAAATTGTTTTCAAGCGTTGCCTAGTAGGTGATTTGTTCAGCCGGAAGAATCACACCCACATGATAAAGGTTTCAGCTCTTTAAAGAGCTTAAGTTAAACTTCAGAAGTTAACTTCACAAAAGTCAACAGATGGAAGAGTTGAGGAAATGTGGATGTTTAAACATGGGCAGAATGGTGAATGTTACACATTGTGTAAAGTGGCCACTTAAACCAGCCAATGACAGGTCATAAGCCCTGTAAATGCCTAGACTTCCATATTTACTTCTCAAAAATGTTTTCCCTCTTTGCTGAAATAAATTTAAATATGAATAACTCCCTGGGTAGGAAATCATGCCAGTCTTCAAGCATTTGGACATACTCAAACATTGTTGTATTTTTCAAATTCATATTCTTCAGTTAATGATAATATTGTTAACGTTTTTTGAAAAGGTTGTCTAAGCCATTTGTTTATTTTTGTCTGGTAGATTATTGTATATATTGTCAATATCAGTCTCTGGTATATTAATCTCGACAGTCCTCGTCTCGTTTTTGACTGTTGTACATGATATTGTACGACATGCTAGGCAAACGCGCTGACCACTGCACCATGAGGCCAGCGCAGTCCACGTGTAAACGCAATTCGTAGAACGAAAAATTGTCCCGAGACATCGCCACCGAGATAGACGTGCGGGCTATCTTCGCGGAACAATTATTACGCCTCCACCGCGCGCGGCGGCATTGTCCTCGTCTTAACACGCACGGACGGGACCTTGTGACAATAGCGATTTGCTTGACGCGAACGTATCGCCTCGTGGCGTAGTGATCAGCGCGTTTGCCTAACATGTAAGAGGTCTTAGGTTCGATTCCCGACATGCTTGACACGAAATAATATTTTATAGTCCCCGGTCCATGGACTGGCACCTGAAGCGTAAGACTGATAGTCTTACCTTCATGTAACAAAAAATGTCGATATACGCTGCGATTGGTCTACCAAAGCAGTGCCCTATGCTAATTAGGTGCGGAAAGGGAATGATGATGATGATAAGAAGAAATTGCCTTAAAC
Source organism: Micrasema longulum (assembly GCF_059751315.1). NCBI lineage: Eukaryota > Metazoa > Arthropoda > Insecta > Trichoptera > Brachycentridae > Micrasema > Micrasema longulum. The sequence continues at coordinate 275,043 of NW_028278627.1, forward strand.
AACATCACATCCTTATGCGTATGTATGTAAACTGCATGTTTATGAAGTGTTTAAATAAGTAAACTATGATGTATATGATATTGTTCTGTATTTTCGTAGTGTAAAGTCGCATCAAAACAAAATAACAGAGACTCTCTTCTTCTAAAAGTTTATTCAAACGCGCCTGCTTTCGCTGACACGTCACCATCGGAAGAATCAATGGCAGTACAATAACGGTTAGGTTATAGGAAACACACGATAGCAAAAAGTAATGTTCCAAACTATCGGTAATCAAAAGCCGAAAAATTTAAGGTAATTGGTACTAACAGATCTGTTATGAAATCAAGTAGAAAATTGAAACAAAATACTTAACACGTCTTAAAAGTACACGAAAAAGCCATTACGTACAATAATCATTATTGTTGTTCCATATTTATGTCTACCACAATACGTTTCAACGCTTCGCCCTAAGCGAAATTAATACGAATTCGATCAATCATAATGAGAACGCGCAGGTAAATCTCACGAGAAGAAAAAAATATTACGTAACTCTGTTTACAGCACACTATAAACCAATAAAAACCGAATCAGTTGGTCTTAAATCACATAATAATTGCGGGTATCAATATAGAGCAAATGCTATTAAATAAGTAGATAATGTAAGTCAACACCGGATACAAGAGTAACATTAATGTTATTATAAAAATAACACATTTATTATGTATCTTTTTAACCGATTTTAGCGAAGATTTATATGTAGCTCTTGTATATATCCGGCTCGAAGGACCACGCATTTATTTTTATCTTGCTAATTCCAATATTCTGCTAGCACGTCTCGCATATTTTGACATCTGAAAATAGTATTTGAGATTAAAGTTTTACCACTCCCCATTATTCGGTTTTTGTTTACAAGAGAAGGCTGCGGGTTTTTTCACTATTTGAGTTCTTGGTTTTCATTACGTCTATCGACGGATTGAATATTTAATAATCTAGGTTGTCCAAATTTGTGGACCGACGCGATTAATCGATTGCGCCAATTTGATCGAATAGATACCGGTTAATCGGGGTATTCAGGCTTCTGTCACGGAGCATTTGATACGGAGATTGATCAGATTAAGAATTAGGGCGGAATAAACCGGCAGATGAAAACGAAAGTAATTAGCGATGCGTTGTCGCTGGAGTTTTCACGGACAGAAAACCGACGCAGCGGCGGACGAAAGCCCCGCAAAGGCGGTGTAGAAAAATTCGTGGTCAGTAAATGTAAACATAATATAGGTATGTAAAACATGACGTCGTGTACGATACGATAAAGAAAGGTAAAGAAGTAAACATACTGTAGAACACAGAGAAAAGACCGCGCTTACACGTATCTGTTTAGGGTTTACTAACAGACTGATGTTCTCAAAATGCCGTTGGCGCAGTGGACAAAACAGCGCTTCAATAATTTAATATCCGAACGTCCGATCAAAAATGCTGTAAAAGAATTGATTGCATAATTTAGAAAATCAGCAACTCAAAGGCATTTCCTTATTTAATAAAGCAGACTATTGCGTGTTTGTTTTTCATAATGAATAAATCCGATTCTTAATTTTTTGGAAGAATTTTTTGTTAATTAAAAACCTTGAAGAAAGCAAAATTACACAACGGATTTTCAAAATTCTTCCCGGTCAAAATGTCTCCTTGCTGGAGCTTTCAGGTCACTCGATTGAGAAATAAAACTGCGCATTCAATTAAAAAAATCGTTGGAAAGGAAATAAAATGAATACAATAGACCCATCACGCATCGACTATATTCCATGTCGAGCCGCTTCAAACAGAGATGCCGGATCATATCGAGTCATTGTGGAAACGTCGGGAAATTCGATACAGAAAACACTGAAGACGTTTCGTAAACCGAAGATGGTGCAACGAGATAAGAACCACATCTCTCTCCTTCAGTCTATGAAGTGTGACCAACTGCGAAAGATACACTACATTATGCGCGATGATACGAACCATCACGTAACAAGATCAACAGTGGGCATAAAACAAAAGAACAACGAACGAGTGAATGTTTGCACGGGCAGAGAGAGGAAGGAGTTAGAAAGGGGGGTGTTGACTGTTGACGAGACAGAGTATCTCGACTCCAGCGTCCATAGAATACACCCTCATAATGATGGAAGGTTCATTAACCGATATGACTCGACAGATTCATGAAGATAATGACTCGGGATTCATCTCAGTTTTTTGTAAATAGTTGCGACATAAAATTTTTGGTGCTTTAAGCAGGGCTATGTAAACGAAATCATACTATATTGAAAATATTTCATTATAATGCGTTGGTTGTTCGTAGAAGGTATTGAATTATGTAATAACTATTTTTTTGCAATCTTCAAGCTCATCTTGTTTACTTCCCGAAAAGGTCTTTATTATTTTTATTATGGATAACTTATATATAGCCATTTTCGTAAGTAATATAATACATAATATACTCATATAGTGCTATTCAGAGGGCCTTACTCATAAACTTGGGATTATTGGTAAAGTTACGCCAAGGCATAGTGGCAGAATGCAAATGGGAATACCATCCTTATTTTACCACTATAATGATGGTATTCCCATCCATATTCTACAACTATACGTAGGCGTAACTTTACACCAGGTTTATAAGTAAGGCCCTGAATCGACTTCATGTACTCGGCAATAACTATTCCGACGTTGCTAACATTTTAACATAAAGTAGTTTGTATAAAACAACTCTTTTTAATAATTTCAAACACGGTAAACGGTAATTTACATTTATTAGATTATACTGTTTTCTATGTTTTCTTTTGCATGGGTTATTATTATTAATATTTATTTTCTTTTCTTTAAGATACAATCGAATTTCATTGCTTTTTGTATTTAATATACTTATATTTTGTGGCTCTAAAAATAAAAACCAATCCTTTTTTTATATTTTAATTTTATATGCAGTGTTAAATTGTATTATATATGTTTTATAATCTATATCTAAGCATGTTATTTATATGAAACTTCTGTGTGTGTTTTTAACATGATTTTTTTTTTCTTTCACATTTGATCGAAGGGTTTTTATTCTATTAAACATGTGTTTTTGTAAGGAAAAAGAAACTTTGTGCAGTGTATATTAAAAATAATTCGTTTTTAAATATTGTCAAAAGGAGAATTGACTTGAACTGGGTTGTGGCCCCGTGGTAGTGTGGACTCACGGATCAAAAGTCCGAGGTACAAATCCCACATTACCTCAACTCGATCCACATTATTCCAGCACAAGATATTTACGACTAAGGAAATGATCCAAAAAATTGAAACATTTTGGTAAATAATTGGAGCTGAAATATTCATTCATACATTTAAAAAATACGCTTAATTAAAATCTGTGTTTGATTTACTTAACTTAATATGAAGTAGTAGATATTATATTATAAAATCGTACATTTTCCATAAGTCGTCATATCTCATTTATTACGTTCGTGAATTTTTCAGCTGAAATAAAACTTTGGGATATGTTTTTATGATAGAGTATAACTACTAATGTTGAAGATACAGATCTATAAATTAGAAGGAGTAAACGAACAATTATAAAGTAGGAATAAAAATATTTTTTGTCAATTCCATAGCCCTGGTTTCAAGAGTGCATTTGAGAATTGTTAGTGTATTTAGTACGTACAATGTAAATGTAATTTATTTTTAATGAAGGCAACTCGAGAAGACATATATTACGTATTTCTCTATGAAGTTACAGCCACTTCATATAAATAAAATATTGCACAAATAATCGAGCGATTAAATCCGTTACGTAAAAAATACTGTTAAAAAAAAAAAAAAAAAACAGTGTGGCGATCAAAGCTCTTTTGGAAACAGCTGTGTTGTGTGCAAATAATTCACATAAATAGTTAACGTGTTCAACCGCTTACTTGGAATTTTTCAATCACACAGCGGTGCTTTAGAATTGACTAATCTTTTTTTCCCCGGGCTAGTACGAACTTGGTATGAAAAAACCTATTAAACCATGAGTTGCCTTTAAGGTAAGGCTGTCAAACAGCTATTTATTTATTTTAATTTCAAACCAGTTGTGAAACAGAATCAAATCTAGGATATTGCAAAAATAGTCATAGAACTGAATTTGATCTAATTAATGTTATGAAAAAAACATAAAAATTAGTTAATGCAGTGTTTATCAACCTGGGCCGCGATTAAGAACGGGTATCTTCATCGGTATATACTGAGACAGTATAAACTTATATTGATATTTATGTATGAAAATAAGTATATTTGTACGAAAATTTAAAGTATCTTTGTCGGTAACCGGCAATTGAACATGTTTAGAAAAAAAATGTAAACATATTATATTTTTCATACAGAAAACTAATTTTTATTTTGTAGATATACTTGAAGATAAGGTCTTATCTTCCCATTATAATCGACGCCCTGTCACAGTTACAAGCAGCGTTGCCAACTCTATAGATTTTTTGGTAGATCTACTGATTTAAGAAGCAACCTACCGAATTCGATGGTAATTCTAGAGATTTTTAAAAATAGCCTTATTTTTATAGTACAACAGCAGCCATCTCCTCCCCCCGTGCCGCTCACCACGGTCTGTGTTATGCGAAACTGTTTCGTAAAAAAAAACCGTTATTAGGCAAATTCGTAGCCTCCCCTCCCTGCCCCCCTTACGCACCTGAAAAAATGTAAAACTGTTTTTTAAATAACAGTTTTTGGCAGCGTGGCTCGTCGAAAGTATTTATTTTTCTGAATTTACCGATTTTAGCTTGATGGGAATTGGCAACGCTGGTTACAAGTAAGGCAAAAGTAAAAATATAGGGTTTTAGACACAAATACAAATTTCACTATAAGAAGATCTTTTTTTGTGCTACAAATATGGTGAAGGTGTATAGTGGGTTTTGAATGTTGGTTTAATTAGTGTCCTGACGAAGAGACGGGTACGTCTCGAAGCCGGTAGACGTAGAAAAGTCAGTAAGTGGTTATATACAAAAGTTTAATAACACTCAGAAGATTTTTAGTTCGAAATAACAATTTTCTTGGATTAACACACTTCGGGTGGGAATGGTGTTTCTACCCGTTCAGTGGATTGGAAGGGTAGAAATTCCTTTTGCGCCGGCCTCATTCCAAAGGCAAAAAAGAAGGAATTATCCAATGTTTTTATATGAATATTATGTATATACCAATCTCTTTGTTAACGTCTTAACTATATGTACATAATTATCAAATAGCAATGAAAATCTTAATTTTTTAATATAAAATACAATACAAAATATGTAATGTTATAAAATAGAAATCAAGTTTTACTTAAAAAATTAAACCATAATGATGTTGAATTACAAATAATATTTAGTTTTGGTTTGTAATTTTATATCTTGGATATTCTGAGTTAGTATGTGGAAATTTTTATTGAAATATTTTTATTATTTTCGAAGATATATCGATTTCAAACAAATCAAAAAAAATTGCGAGGGACCGTTATTTTCGCCCGTCGCCAGCGGTACGCAGGCGCAACACCTTTTCCGACCGACGCCGACGTGTGTTAATTCTTGTTTGAGCGAAATTTACTTGCAATACAAAATTGTAACATAAAAATCCTATTGAAATGAATAAATATGTAACCGTTACACATAAATACGCGTATTGTTATTTTTAAATATGCAGTATTAGAAAAAGTCTCGATGCCAATTCAACCAAACAGTGTGGTTAACGGTTACTTTTCTGGTATTACACGATGTTATCTACGAAAATTATACGGGAAAACGGAATTTAATAGGTCATTGTGTAAACGGTGAGTTAAACAGGTGGATTAGAATGAATTATATGTCTGATGAGTGTAGAGTGAATGTAAGTAGATATTTGTATAACCTCTAGCGTCCCTTTCCCTGGGCACACATCTATATTTATTTTATTTTTTTTTATTCATATTTTTTTGCTTACAAACTGTAATTAATAATAAAAATAATGTGACCTCACTGGGGTTTCCCATGCCGAGGACACTTAACAATATACTTTTTCAAAATTACATTTGAGAATAAACAAAGAAGACTAACTTAAAAAACAAAGATAATTAACAAATATTCAGACAGTTTTAAAAACAAGGTATTTATGTACATCCATACTATTTATATTACAAAACACGCAATGAAAATAACAAAAACCTAACACAAGCTATACACTTGTGGAGCAGTTGATTCAATATTGGTATGGGCAAAAGAGACAATCCATTTTACTTCTACCTAGCTCCACTATCCATTTTTTTATAGCCTTTTTAAATATTTTCTCGTTACTAATTGTTTTAATAGAAAGTGGAAGTAGGTTATAGATTTTAATTGAATAATACTCAAAATCCCTTTGTTCGAAAGTGGTTTTAGTTTGTATTTGTTTAAGTTGTCTAAGTGTTGAGGATCTAGTGATTATATCATTTGTATGTGATGTATTGTGGGGGTTATGTCTTTCATTTGAGTAAGAGTAGTTTTTGAATCTATAAGTGAGTTTTGTTTTAGCGTATAATTGTTTTGGTGTCATATGTTGTGATTTATGGAATATTTCTTCAGTAGATGTCTGTATCGGGAACTTGAGTATTATTGTAATTATGGATTTTTGTGCAACAAATACATTATTTAAAACTATTTGGACTTCAGATTTGTTTTTCACCATCGCAAATGATTTTTTTTAAACTGGAAATACTTTTAAACAACTCTCGAAAGCAGCACCGACATTTTATCAGGAGATTTTAATGGTAATTTTTTCCGTCGAGCTCGAGTGTGAATTACTAAAAATGGCGTCCAGTTATGTCACTTTTTTGCGTTTAATAACAATGTTTTTTAAAGAAATCATTTAAGTGAGAAATTTCATTTAAGAGGAAATATAAAATTATAAATTGAAAAATATTTTTCGTGTTACTAACAATTACAATTTTTTAAATTTTATTTACTCGGCAGTATTTCATTGACCCATTATTTCAAAATTCGGTCCATTCGCTCTACACGTCCAAACCAACGCAGGGCTCCTTTCTTGATTTTGCCGATGACGCTTATCTCAGCCTTACATAATGTACGGATCTCGACATTTGAGCATATATCGTACAGAGTTTTACCATTCACCTGAGAGATCGCATTTCAACAGCATTCAGCCTACTTTCATTCCTGTTTTTCCAATAAGTCCATACTTCGTTTCAACACATCAGGTCGTGACCAGGACTCCATTGTGAACAGCTAATTTTGCCTCTTGCGACAGTCATTTATTTGCCGAGGTTGATTTAAGCGCACCGTTCACTCTGTTCCCGGCACTCACCCTCCTTTTAATATCTTTTTCAGTCATTAAACATAATTCCCAGATACACAAACTCTTCTACCGGTTTTAGAATAACTTTTGAAATATTGCGGTACAATTAAATGCTCGAATTTTTACCGCGTCTAAAATAAAAAAAAATATATCCAATTCCCCGTAGCACTGAACTGCCTCACCAAAAATAAATAAGAGTATTTTACAACACAATTGTTTATTAGTCAAATTGTTCATATTGAATATGTCAGATTCTTACAGTCCGTGGAGAAAATTAGCTAGGGCGTTTTTGTTCCAATTTTTCATACAATTTAATGCCAATTAAGGCTATATTAAACTTAAAGCAAAGGTGGTATGTATGCGAAATACTTCACTCGGAATATAAACTACACAAGTAAGAGTACATATGTTTTGTATCACTGGTTCATTAAAATTATAATTTTTAAAAAAAATCTTCACACGTTGTAATACCCAGCGCTATTTACGATAGAACACATTATTTTTTGTCTCGGCAAACAATCGCTCATATTGTGATCTTATGGATACGGACACGCAATACGTTGTGCAATAGTACTAGACATGATCTATTTGGCCGATTCGATCGCCCAGCTAAATAGTAAGCAACCTCAAGGAACACTAATTTGAGCTATTTCAATTATTATATATGTTAATGATATTTCTTTATATACATAATTCCTCTGAATATATATAGTTGGATAATTTATAAAGCGCCATTTTAGTGAAAATCACCTTAAGGGCGCTGTACAATTAATAAATATCCCAGTACGTCTAGCAGCTACAGAGCGCATGGACGGTTGGAATTCTAGTTCCTCGTTTTCAATTAAGACCAATAAAAAATTATAACAGATAGGAGCTAGATTACAGGACGTCTTGCAGCTACAGAGCGCATAGACAGAAATTTAGCCCCCATTTACACATTTTAAAAAATGACAAAAAAAAGTATGAAAAATAAAAAGAAGTAAGATTACAACACGTCTTGCAGCTACTAAGCGTATAGACGATTGGAATTCTAGACCCCATTTACAAAATTTAGGTATTTTAAAGTTGATATATGAAAGCTAGATAACCAATTTTCGTACAGCTACAAAGCGCATGGACGAGTGGAATTCCAGCAAAGTTAAAATAATATCAATAAATTTATAAAAAATAGAGCATAGTAGTAAATTGGTCAAGTGTTCATGCCAAGAAGTAATCAATAAAAAACTAAATAAATCAAACACTGTTTCAACTCCATGGTTAACAAAGGGAGATAGATGTCCGAAGAGAAGCTTTTGTAGACAGTAGGTAGATACCGTCGCCGTGTGGACCACTGGCTGCTTGATAATTTCTGGAAACGCACGTGTGTAGTTACCGGGGGATTATGTCTATTGTTCCAACGCCTCGGTGTCCATTTTGGTCCGTATTATTTCGTTTTATGAGACGCAACATTCCTGTTCAATTCACTTTTTTACATGAATATTACACAAACGCGTGTATGAGCGGTTCGATTTATCATTTTGTATGTTATTAGAAGGCAGATATTTGAAATATTATGTATTTATCAATAATATCTGTACTGTGATGTCACTGAACTCCTTCTAAACGGCTTAACCGATTTACGTGCGGTTTTCAGAGAAATATAGATATTTACGCTGTGCGTGTTCGTAGATATTAAAATCTCCAATCTTATATTTAAAAAATAAGTAAGAAGCATGAATGTTTTATTCATCGATCTACCAGGGTTGCATTCGAGGAGAATGAATTTACAAAAAAATGGAAAGATTTTGTTTTTTTGTGTATAAAAAGTTTGTTTTTAAATGTTTACAAACAGCATTTATTTTTTGTGGATCTCAATCAGATTCTTTTCTTAAATTCCTTATAATTTCTATCCGTTTATTTTTTTACTGGATTTTTGGTAATACTAAAATAATATTAAATTCAATACATTTTTAAAAATCGTATTCCCACATAAGTACACCCCTCTGTTGATGAGAAGACCGGAGTTTGACGTTTGTAAAAAGAATGCCATATTCGAAAAATAAAAAATTTATGTTTTGGAATTTAACCATAAACAAGTACCCACTTAAATAAAATAAATTTTTAGTTTTGGAATTCAATCCCAAACAATTACCTAGGTACCAATAAAAAGTATTTTTCCAAGTCAAGCCAACGTTCGGGCAGGACAACGTCTGTCGGGTCAGCTAGTATAGAATATGAATGATGATATATTTTCATCTGCTGATGACACCGTACTCATTATAAGGGGATCTTCATGGGACGAAGTAAATTTGAAATCAAATACATATGTTAATAAATTAAAAGACTGGGTCGATGACAATATTTTGTCTCTGAATACTGAAAAAATATATCACATCACTTTTACATTGAAAGAACAAGTTATATGCATATATTGTAAATTGACGAATAGCGTATCTAGAATAGGGTTGCCATATTTCGCTAGGGTCTCGTCGGGACGCTCTGCAATGCAGATATGTAGTTAAGAAAAAGAAATTTCATAACGGTTTTTCACAAATACAATAGAAATGTTTTTCTTCCATTTTATGTGGTGTTTCTTGCGGAAGAAATACCGCTGGCCATATTTGTTCTATGACTAAATATTAACGTAATACTGCAATATTGATCCTACAGTCCCTGGGCCGCGATTATGAACGGCTATCTTCATCGGTATATACTGAGACGGTATAAACTAACATATATATTTATGTACTAAAGTGTGTATATTTCTATGAAAATTCAAAGTATCTTCGTCGTTAACCGGTAATTGAACATGTTTAGAATAAAAATTGTAAACATATATTTTTCATACAGAAAACTTAATTTTACTTTCTAGATAAAATTGTAGATAAATTTTAACTTCCCATCAGAATATGTACCCTGGCAGCAGAAGACTTTTTTTATCATTATGTTTTTTTTATTTTTTTTTATAGAGTCTTTATTCAATAAAATATACATATTATTACAATATTAATACATTATAAAGAAAACAAAGTATTAAGATATATTTTGTCCCGATAAACTATTCAATAATAGTTTGTCATCGGGTGCTCAGACATTAGTTTTAATTAATAATCAAATAAGAAGAGTACAGACATAATACTGTATACGTATAAAATAATAAACATAAAAATAGTTTAAAGATATTTTTTTTAAGTAAGAAAATAGAGTAAAATAATACAATTAAAATTAAAGAATAGTAATTTACTTAAATGTATTTTAAATATAAGAAAAAAAAATAATAGGCACATATATAAATAGTGTGTGCTCATAAATGTTATCAAAACAAGATAAAAAAATAAATTAAACAAAGTAAAGTAAATCGAGAATTTCAATTCATATCTACAGAAAAAAAAATTAGTAAGAAAATTAAAAGTACATATTAAAATTAAGATCTAAAAATGTAAATGAAATATGAAAGTAAGAAAGTAATAAAAGAAAAGAAAAGGTTAACCCAAGAAAATAACAAAAATGTATTCAATGAGGGATAAAAAAATAAAAAAATATTTTTTTTTTTTAAATATATATAAATGTAAAAAAATAATAATAAATAAAAAATATAAGAAATGTATTACATAAATATTACATAAATAATAAATCAATAAAGGAACGTTTTATCTACTAACCACTTACGTAATAGAAACTTAATTTTATTTTTACAAAGACATGTTTTCATGTCAAGTGGCAACAAATTAAATACTTTTGGAACAATATAATCCAACGTACGTTGTCCATATTTATTTTTAAATTTTGGTACTACTAGGCCATCAACAGATGTCAATCTTGTTAGATAGCTGTGTTCTAATTTATGTTTATATATCGAGCTGAACATCTGTTGGATAATAATTTTGCTCCATAAAATACCCATGAGCAGGAATGGAATTGCCGACTTTTATGAGCAGGAATGGAATTGCCGACTTTCACTATATTAAGGCAAGTTCAGCTTCCACGAAGTTCTTTAGATACATCAATTGCTAAAAGCATTTTCCACCTTATTTTCACATTCATAGTCAATACGGCAGTGGAAGATTTTTGTTGATTGACAGCGTTGCACTGTGTAAGTTTAAATCGGGACATTATATTTATTTATTTATTTATGATTTATTAAGTTAGTTCATAACATCTTAAGAACTAATATAAACTTTTAATAATAATACAATTTTTTTATCAAAATTTCTCAATTACATATTTTTTCAAATTAATTTTAAATATTAAAATTTTTTCTATTTCCTTTATTTCTTCAGGTAACTCATTGTACAGCTTTAATCCCTTGTACAATGAGTTTTGAGATTCTTTTTTTTTCCTCATTGGTAATCTTATCTTTTTTTACCCCTTGTTTATGTATGACATTGTTGGTTAAATTTTATTATTGTTTTTATTTTATTCGTCCCCTCAATTATTTTATGTATAAAAATTGCCACATTATATTTAATTTGTTGCCTTATAGGTTTCATCGGGACGTCGGGACAGGAGACTCAATAACGGTGACAGTCCCGATATATCGGGACGGATGGCGAGCCTAATCTAGAATCTAGATGTGGCTAGTAAATACGACAGAACACGAAGCACAATCAATCACGGAACACACCTGCGAGTGCTGCTCGGAATGGAGAGAACCAGCGGCGCTAGAGCCGAGAACGCGGAAGCAAAAACACCACTAAATGGTATCCACATTTTGGTCCATTAACGTGTAATTACGGGTGTTTTAATGGCCCGACACTTAGAAAGTAATTATTTTTGTTTCATCCATCATCCATCATGCATCACCCCAAAACATAATACACGCCGTGTACGTCCATCAAAGTCGTCGGCGTCACAGGCGTCGTGGCGCACTTGGTCAGACGGCCGACTGTGAAACTGGCGTCGCGGGTTCGATTCCCGCCAGTTGAGAGAAAAAAATCCATGAAAGATTTTCTTCTCGATTGGTCTGGGTGTTGTGGTGATTTTTTCACTACCCTCCTTCCATATCCCCTCTTTCCCATCTGCTGACAAGCCTCTAAAATTGAAGCTTAGCGGGTTATTCCTTTAAAAAAAAGTTAATTAACAAAAGAAGCTTCAATTTTATTAACATTCCCAAAGAGTTTAAAAAAGTCATTTACGATCAGCCATATCCATAAGATTTATAAGACAGACGTTCAACCAATGATTTGACCATGTCCAAATATTCGCAAACTGGCTGGACCTCCTCCCTAGGGAGTTATTTAGAACTAAATTTGTCGTAACAAAGCTAAAACATTTTCGGGAAGAGAAAATGGAAGTCTAGGCATTTACAGGGCCACTTAAACCAGCCAATGACAGGTCATATGCCCTGTAAATGCCTAGACTCCCATATTCCCTTCTCAAAAATGGTTTCCCTCTGTTGCAATAAATTAAAATTTACAAGGCATATGACCTGTCGTTGGCTGGTTTAAGTAGCACCTTACACACTGCGTAACATTCACCATTCTGCCCATGTTAAAACACCCGCATTTCCTCAACTCTTCCATCGGTTGACTTTTGTAAAGTGAAAGAGCTGAAACCTTTGTAAGGTGGGTGAGATTCTCGCGGCTGAACCAATTCACCAACTTGGCAACGCCTGAAAACAGTTTTCTATTTTTTATACTTCTTCTTTTATCAGTTAGTTCATTCAACAATGTTTTGAGTACGACGAAAATGTTTTCCCTCTCTTTTGCAACAAATTTAGATCTAAATAACTCCCTAGGGAAAAAATCCAGCCAGTCTGCAAACATTTGGACATACTCTAAACATTGTGTATATTTTGAATGCAAATTTGAAGTATATTCGTCGGTTCTCTGTAATACATTAACAAATTATAGCAGGGAGATTCATCCAGGCTGAACTAATTCACCAACTTGGCGAGGCCTGAAAATAATTTTCCAGTTTTTATACTTCTTTTACCACTCAAACCAGTCAACGACAGGTCGTAAGCCCTGTAAATGCCTAAACTTCCATATTCCATTATTAAATATGTTTTCCCCTGTTCCTATAAATTTAGTTCTAAATAACTCGTTAAGGAGGAAATCCAACCAGTCTGCAAACACTTGGACATACTCAAAAAGGAGCTTAAAGCATAGTGCTGACCTCCACCTCTAAGAATAACATCAAGGTGATTCTAAACGAAAATATGAAACTAATTATTCATAGAAAGCGCGTTTATATTTTTTTATTGAAAAATGACATTTTCAATGGAAATTTTACAAAACTTGGTTTCCGGAAACTTTACACTTATATTGATAGTAACAAATACAATTAAGGTCCTTTTCACAAAATGGTGTCCAAAAAAAATATATTTATCTTATTTTTTGTTTTGTACACCATTTTGTGAAAAGGACATAAATTATATTGTTATGGTATTTGTTACAATCAATATACCGTGAAGTGTCCGCAAACCTAGTTTTGTACAATTTCCATTGAAAATAAACGTAATATTGGCAGTTTTCAATAAAAAAAAATTAAAAGCGCTTCTATGAATAATTGGTTTCATATCTTCGTTTAGAATCACCTTAAGAACTTAGAATTAGATGAAAAAATACTTTTTGTCCAAATAAATATTACGTATAGTATGAAAGTCAATAATAAAAACGCCGGTTGGTAATTTACCTATATCGTTGAAAAGGGTTGAGTACGCTAAATGTAGATGAGTCGGCATTCTTCTGTTTCCTAACGAAACAATACAAATTTAAGTACAAGTATCTCAATTTCCACGTCAATCATACTATTTTGATATTTCCGATGCATTACGGATAGGCCAATTTCATACGGTCGTTAAAATCCACACGGTACGATAAAATCACACATGACGGGTATATTGGAAATGATCAATTTTAATAAAATAAATATAATACAATAAATAAAGGTTTCAGCTCTTAAACTTCACAAACATCAACAGATGGAAGAATTGAAGGAATATAGATGTTCAAATATGAGCAGAATGGTGAATGTTACAAAGTAAGTAAAGTGGCCACTTAAACCAGCCAATAAAAGGAATAAACCCTGTGGACGCCTGGAATTCTATATAACCTTCTCTAAATTGTTCTTTATCTCTGTTGTAATATGTTAATAAAACGACTTTGTTTTTAACCACTTATTTTTATTTTTTCTACCGACCAGCTTCAAAGCTACACAAGCTACTTTTCTTATCAAGGTATACATAACTAATGGATGATTTAATTATCGAATAAATATATATCGAAACATATGGAGCTAATAAGTCTTTTTGTCATTCTGCTCTTGTAAAGTGAGATGGATACGATCTTTAAAACTAGACAGGAGTGTACGAAAGGAAATATTGTTTATTTTATTTTTTTAATATTTTTTATTATTTTGAATCGCCTAATATTGTACAAAATTCACAATTAAGTATACCTTGATAAAGAGCCCGTGTAGCTTTAAAACTGGTTGGTAGAAAAAATAAAAAAGAAGTGGTTAAAAACAAGGTTGCTTTGTATTTATTTTATTATAATGAATAACTACAAAGGTAGTGCTTCAAATTTAATATAAATTTTATAATTATCTTTTATTTTAATTTATTTAATAAAATAAACCACAAGGGCGACTAATCTCCACTTGATTTCCTTTTGCAGAATTTATACCTAAGATTAGCCTTTTTTTCTTCTTCTAAAAATACAAAATTAAAAATCAATATCAATCCACCTTTACATGTTGCGTTGATTTGGACAATACGTGTAAAATGGGCCATACAGTTTATATGACGTCACTTCGGATCGAATATTAAGTCATTTACACCTAGGTAACAATTACATTCAAATTTTGGAGATAACAAGAAAAAAACACATTTATGTTGACTCAATCTTCCGACGGCATGACCTTTTTTTTAAAACTTGTTGCGTCATTGTTCAAAGAGGCGTAAGTCCTTACAATAAGGCAATTTTATTTTAAGTCATATCTGATCTACTTTTGAGGCAGTAGTCGGCAAAGAAGACAATACAAAATAATAACCAGATATTCCTCTAGCTTAAATTATGACGTTCCAAAAAGTAAAACAACTTTGGCTTAGAGGCATTTCTCTGCGGTAGGTCCGAGGATCTTCAATTTACTCGATCAGGTGACAAAGGAGTCAAAATCCTTTCCAAAATTAAAATCTAGTTTGAGTAATTGGATTGTTTAAATGGGAATGGACCACTGTGGTAGAATGTGGAATGACTGATGAATGACAAATATGTATGTATGTATGTATAGATATATATATTTTTTAAATATAGATGCATATCGCAATTTAAAAAAAAAGTACATGTATATTTATTTATTTATTTACTTAAAGGCAGTTTATTACACATTATTTGAGATATAAGTCCCAACTCCGTGGGACTAAAAGTCCTGTGGCCTGTCCTATAAACATGATATTTATTTATTTATACGCCCTATGAGCTTTTACATTTATAAGCAACAAATTAATGTGCAGCAGTGTAACATAAGTACATGGTTTAAGTTAAAAGTAAGAATAACACAAGACAAAAAGAAACAATAATACTTTAAAATGAGGAAACGTACCCACATAGGTATATGGGTGTAGAGTAGGATATTAAATATATTTACATAAATAAATATACACACCTGCATATGCATGCATATGCATACATACACACACACATATATATACATATACGTTTATGATTCATATCATTAATCGTAGAGCTTTCATACCTATAGATTACGCAGACAGGGTATAGTCTAAGCTTATAACCGAGTTGCACAGTTTAAACTCGCGCTGTGCCAGCGGGTGCCCTGCAAGATATCGGACCCTCGCGATATATACACACACACATACACATAAATATATATATATTATTATGGAGATACCTAAAAAAATAAAGAAACGTTTAGTACAATTTTGTAAAATGCCCATTGGGCGTAATATAAATAAATAAAATAAAATAAAATACACTAAGAATAATATAAATAAATTTTATACAGATTAATTTATAGCGTTTAGAATATTAATATTATTATTATTATTATTTGTTATTATGAATATAATGATATAAAGACAAACAAAATTTATAAATAAATCGATATGTAGTATGACATGTATAAACTTAATATTTCAATTATGATTTTATATACACATCCTTTTTCTGTTGATTTCAATGACACTCTAATTTAGTTTTTTTTAATACTACTATGTTTTACTATTATTTTGCTGATTTTATTGATACCATTATTTTGTATATTTTATTATGTGTGAATCTTAATTTGCATAATTTATATTTTAAAAATTATTTCTGATTATCATTTTTGCATTGTATTCTTTGGAATTTTATTATTTATTACTTAAACCATTTTTTTCTAGATTGTTATTCTTTTGCACCACATGTCATTATAATTTAATAATTTTACTGTGTATTTTTATTGTTATTTATTATGGCATGACACGGGCATAGCCTAAAAAGCCTTAATAATTTCATTAATATTTTAAATAGTGTAATTTTGAATAAATAAAATAAAATAAAAACAATTAAAATAAATGTGCATGTGTAAATTATAACGAATCGGGTTGTGGTCACGTGGCTAGTGTCTCGGACTTAAGGCTCAAGGGCCCGTGGTTCGAATCCCACTCTACCCCAACTTGATTCCCATTATCTAATAGTGAGTTCTTTACAACTCGTTGAAAATGGCCCTCAAAATTGAATATTTGGGTAAATCATAAGAACGAAAATATTTTATTTTTTTAATAATGTATATGTGCGTGCGAGTGTATGTTTATGAATGCATTGGTAGTCCCCCGACTCAACACGGATTTTCTAGCGAGTCGGGGCAAGTTCACAAGTTTACAGGCATGGATCATTCCCGGTTGTCAGTTGTCATTATAAACTGTGTCTCTGTATGAATAATCTTTTGATAAATAAATACGGAATTCTAGGTATTACAGGGCTTACTAGTTGGCTGCAACATTGAAAATGCGGTCTTTGTTCAAACATCCACTGAACTAAAATGAAGAAGACATTGGAATCCACATTGAAATGCTTCAAGGTTCCCCATGAAACAAAAAGTGATGAACCTTACAAGATACTTAATACCATAATGCGATGGTGCAAGCGAAGTGAAAGGAAGAATTCTAGTTAGTTGTGGTACCCGAAATGACAGGTAAGTTTAAAGCTGTATTACACGGGTCATAATATTTATACAGTTTCTGTTTTTAGAACTCAAACTATCCGAATCAATTGTGACCGGACCCCATTTGGATAATCAGGAATTCGGATAGTTGGATTTCTTTCCAAAAAAAGGGTCTATTTTAATAAATTACTGTATGTACGAGTAAATGAAAGATTGAAAAATTGAGCTTTAAATTAACTAAACGAAAGGGCAAAACTTTGACATGCTAAGCGTAGTTACAAGTGCTGTACATTAGTACAGTATGTAAATGTACCGTACTGTAAATGAACGTCATCGCTTTCTGAACATCTCGGTCAAAGTAAGCTGTTTGACTGTCATCATCCGTTTTCGGGCAGTCTAGTCGTTATTTTGCGAATCGCGGTACGACGGTTTCCGCCTTATTATTATTTTTAAAACAATTCTAAGGTCTATGAAAGTCTAATGAAGGTCTATGAAATACACTCGAGTAAAAAAATATAATTTTCTTTAGTACTTCTTAGTGGCGTAATTTAAAAAAAAATAATTATATAACAAATTTACGAACAATGTCCAATTCAAACAAATCATATAACGAAAAAAAAAACAATAATAATACAGTAACAAATAAAAGAAGCAATACAACAAAGAAAAGCAAATACTAGTTAATACATTAGACAGGCATTATGGAATCCAGCTTAATTCTACAAATATACAGTAAATTTATTGGGAATATTTTTCAGTTTATTTGTAAAAAAAAAACTCAATTTACAATAAAAATCATTCAGAACTTGATTTTCATTCTGAGCAGATGCGCATGGAAACCATGATTAGTCTTATGATGACCGAGGAATAGAATTTCATTATTTCTGAGTCTACGTGAAAGAACATTAAGGGATATTTGTTGGAGAATAGTCGGGACATCAAATAAACTATTGAGTATTTTAAAAATGCAAATTAAATCTGCATTAAATCGATGTTGTGAGAGACTGGATGTATTAAGGAAAAATTCCATGTCGGTATAGTTATCTCTTGTTTTTCTTAGTTTGTACGCAATTTTTCTTATAAATTTATGCTTTACAATTTTAAATTCGCGCAAAAATGGTCATTGCATTGGCCACGCCTTTAATACGTCACGATTCATTTAAATTTTGAACTTTGTTCGTAACCGTTTAAATTTAAATAGAACATCGTCACGAATCTTGACGTCACAATTATCAAGGATAAACATGCCGCGTTTTTATAGGGACATATTAAAAAAAAAATATGTATGAAAACATTTCTCCACAATATCCATATTGATTTTGAAAACACAATTCATTTTTCTGAATCCATTTCATATATTTTTATCGGTATTCGTAGTATGTGATATTTCCTTATTATTGCAAACAATTGTATTCTGAAAAAGTTTCAATTGATATCTCACTTTTTTAAGATTCAAGATTTTGCCGGGATTGCAAGTAATACCCTCATTTCTTCTAGAACGCTGCCATTAGTCTGAGAAGAAAACAAGTGCTAATACAAATAATGTAACTTAGTTACTGTTACGAAAAACAATCATCACGATTTTGCACGGTGCAAGATAACAATTTATTTTATGAAATATCTTCTCTTCATAATTTGAAGTAGCGGTACAGACTGCACAATCATAATTCACCTGATGGGGGCGATTAACGTAACGTGACGGCGAGCCGGCGACTTCCGTATCGTTCTCTGTCTCCGCGTGTCAGGAGCAATTACAGAGAGAGGAAAAGGGACGCGCGAAGCGGTTTACGTCGGTTATCTTCACCTGGACACGGCTCGTGGTGCGGGGCAAAAGTAAAAAATCAAAAGCGTAGTAAAAAAGAGGTAGAATGAAGTACGGAGCTAACAGTAGTGTATTTTCTTATAAAAAGATCGAATTTATTGAATTATTTTCCTATTCTGCACTGTGGTTAATAAGGTACTCCGATTGCAGCGTAAATATATCATTTGAGTTACATGGAACGCAAAGCGATCAGTCTTACGCTTCTGTTTTTAGTTAAGGAACAATTAAATATTGCACTATACAGCGTGTATGGTAAACCCTGTCACATCCGAAACCACAAAGACCGGCATGAGCAAGAAGACATATTGGCATATTAAAAAAAAAGATTGACGAGCGTTAAGCGTAAAATTAGAAAAAAAAAATAATAATAACCGAATGGTTCCTTAACTATGCTAAAGAAAAAACAGGAGTGCGGAGGAAGTAGCTAGTTCTGGATTTTTTTTAAATTTCGACGCCCTTCAATTATTTTTTTATATGCCAATATGTAATCTTACCCATACCGATCATTGTGGTTTCGGAAGTGACAGGGTTTACCATACACGCCGTAGAACCACCTTTAAAACCAATCGAACCTAGGGCCTAAAAACGTGGTTGGCGAACGCGTACACCACTTTTTTTTTTTTTTTTTAAGAAATATTTGCGTTCTTGTGATTTACCCAAATATAAAATTTTGAGGGCTATTTTCAACGAGTTGTAAATAACTTACTATTACAAAAAGAGAACCAAGTTAGGGTAGAGTGGGATTCGAACCACAGACCTTTGGTCCCTGATTCCAAAACACTAGCCACAGGACCACAACCTAACGGAGGACTACTACACTTTTTCCAGGATATTTACCTAAAAGTGGCAATGGAGTCAAAAACACACTCGAGGTTTGTGGTTCTATTTCACACATAAAACCGTATTCTTCGTCTACTTGGACACCGATACAAAATGAAACGAAAAAATTACAGTGGAACTCAATTAATACAGTATTAAGCAGAAGTCTACAAGGTTTTTTTTATTTTTAAATGTGGGTTTTCAAAATAATAAAAGAACGAAAATTCCTAAGATGTAGATGACATTTATTAGCCAGATAAATCTCACGTGCATCAATAAAGGTGTTGGCTCAAAAGAACAACACTAAAGTCAAGAGTTATTCAATCATAGGCAGAATGGTGAATGTAACACAGTGTGTAAAGTGGCCTCTTAAACCAGCCAATGACAGTTCATAAGTCCTGTAAACGCCTAGACTTCCAAATTGCCTTCTCAAAAATGTCCTCTGTCTTTTTAAAAATATGTTAATATTATTTTGAAGTATTTTTTTGCATGTTTTTCGTATTCTAAACAAAAAGACATTTTAAAAATACTATTTTTATTATTTTAGCTATCACTTTATATTTATCATAATACACCGTGTAGTGAAATAATGACACTCACTGCTCAAGAAATGTCGCTGCGGTGCCAGTCATGAAGCAAAAGTGGGCGGAGCCACGTGGAACGTTGCGATACGCAGGAGGCAGAAATTGATCACTCAAACGGCACTCAGATTCATATAGGACGTACTTCTTTATATTAAACTTTGTATCCACAATAGACGTTTTTTCTTTAGCCACCATCAAGTTATTACACATTGAATATCGAAACTAATGAATATTTTCCGTGAAGATGGCTTTGTCAACCCGAAATTGTAAGATTAAATTAATAAAAATATACCGTAATTTGTTTGCTTTACAATAAATAAAATTGGTACCAAAGATTTATCAGAATAGGTACGGAGTACGGAGACCTACAGCGATGTAATGATATTGGATGGCGTTGTGCAAAAATGTGCCAAGCCACGAAATCGAAAAAAAATAATTGTTAGTGTCAGAATCATGATCCTAAAGTTTTATTCTTACTTTGAAATGAGAAAGACATTGAAAGGAGGGTGAGTGCCGGGAACGGAGCACGAAAATCTACCTTGGCAAACAAATGTGTGTTGCAGGAGACAAAACTAGCAGTTCGCAATGGAGTTCTAGTGCCAAAGCCAAAGCGCGAAAGCGAAGTACGGAATTAGAAAAATAACGATGAGTGTAGGTTAAATGCTGTCGAAATGCGATCTCACGGGCGAATTTGTGGTAAAACGATGTATGATAGGTATGCAAATGTCGAGATCAGTGAACTATGTAAGCCTGAGACAAGCATTATCGACAGAATCAAGAAAGGAGAGCTGTGTTGCTTTGGAGGTGTAGAGCGAATAGACAGCGAAAGAACGACTAAAAGGATCTACGATGCGAATGTAGATGGTTGCAGAAACCGAGGAACATCGTGAAATACGTAGCATGATTAAGTCCATTAAATACTCGAAGATGGACATGTCAAGAGTAGGTGGGCGTGCATGAGAAGATGTATGAATGTAGAAGAAGCAATGACAGAGTGGCGTTCTGACGTCTCTGCCAACCTCTACGAGCCAACAGCGTGATGGTTTGTTTGAAAAATACTTTGACGGGTTTAAACTTACGAATTCTCTGTATACCTTGATGTGTTAACCAAAAACCACGCAATTGGACTAAAAACAATGGAACACTGCTTTAAGATGCTTAAACTTATTGCAAATTAAGATCAATATGTGGCTAACGTGAAAAAAATATTGCAAAAACGTCTTGACCCCGCAATAGACGCTTTCTTTGCGAAAATTGCCGACATGTTTTGTGTATTACAAACGGTTACACGTTTTGTAATTTGGGGATTCATATTGATAGTTAATTCTGAGGTATTTTTTACGTCCGGCTTAGAACATGAAGCTGTTATTTTAATTTTATTCATTTTTTACTCAATATTTTCAATCACAATAAAACATAAAGTATTCTTTTAATATTTTAAGCTTGTCCAAACGCTTGAAGACAAAATACTGGATTTCAGATTTCACCCCCTAGGAAGTCATCAAGATCAACAAATCACAACAGGGACGCAGAACATTTTAGGGAAGGGAATATGGAAGTCTAGGCATTTACAGGGCTTATAAACTCCAAGAAGTTTAAAAACGACAAAATTGTTTTCGGGCGTTGCCTAGTGTGTGAAATAATTTGATCAAATAAGTCTCTCGACAACAATTTTTTATTTTTATTCCACGTTTTACTAAACACTTTTTTTTCCTCACTGGGCACAACCCGTGTCGAGGCATTCATTTATATGATTTCATATATATATATACTTATGGTCTCTAAAAAATATACATAAAATAATACATATTCATACTTAAATCCACACAAATATATATAAATAAATAATAGTAAGAAAAAAAAGAAAAGAAGAAAAAGAAAACAAAATAATATTATTATTACAGCTCACACATTTAACCCGGTGGCCCAACATCCGCACAAATGCCAAATATACGAGTATATGACATATATTCATAGAGACACCGTGTGGATACAAATACAAAACATGAAATGCAAAAATAAATATATATAAACAAGTCTACTGCTTTGGTGGGGTGACCATCTCGAGACAGTTCTCGGGACCCAAATCAAGGAACCATTTAAAAAAAAAAAAAATTACAATAAAGATTTCAGCTCTTCAACTTCACTAAAATCAACAGACGGAGGAATTGAAGAAACATGGATGTTCGAACATAGGCAAAATGGTGAATGTTACACATTGTGTAAAGTGGCCACTTAAACCAGCCAATAACAGGTCATAAGTCCTGTAAATGCCTAGACTTCCACATTACCTTCTCTAAAATGTTCTCCATTCTTCTTGTGATTTTTCAAAAAATATTCGAATGATAATTTTCAAAAAATTCCATTTTTTAAAAAGTAACATAGATTAAAACATTTTTGCGTTATTGTTTTATTACAAAGATAATGGTTTTTAAGGTGTTCTGTGAAAATGGGATATCCATTTTTTTGTTAAATTTTTAAATAATAAATATAAAAATTTTATCACATTTTTTGTTCTTTTAGGTACTTATTATATATTAAACTTAACAGCATTTTTTTTTAAATGCTCCTGATGTAATTTTTTTCAGTTTGAGGTTGTTGTGGCATAAAACATTTTTGCATAACACAAAAAAATTATGGTTGAATCAAAAATCAAATAAACGATTGCAGGGGAATTGCTTTTCATTGTTGTCAATGGGACCGTGAAATAGCTCCGCGGAGCTTCATCACACTTTCAGACGCGGTTCCTGTGTTCGATTAAGAGTTTCAACGCAAAGTGAACTCTGGAAATAAATTAGGATATTAATGTAATACTCATAGAATTAAGAATAGTCCAGAAGGAGCGTAGAATCATTATTATTATTTTGAAGTAGAATCATAAATCATATTTGAAAACATTGGACTGTGTCTAAAAATCCCCCTATTTTCACCACGCGCATGCGTGAAGTCGCCGCGTTATGTTGCCAGATCGCGAAAAATATAACCATAACACAAATGTAAGATATTTATATTTTTCAAAAAGCAATTTGTTAACTTCTCTAAAATTTGTTTGTACACGCGGAAACATTGATTGACACAACAGAGTAGATAATTAAAGGGTCATTTTAAAATAAGAGTAATTTAATTAATGAACTTTAAACTTAAAAAATAAAACAAATTTTATTTTACCTAAAACAGATATTTTTATGTCATGTTAAATAATATTTGATGTTGTTTTATCCGGGCGGTCCAATTTTCGTTAGTTCTCACATTAGATAAGCTAAGAAAATGTTCATTTTGTTTTTAATATAATAATTTTTTTGAGTAATGCATTTGCTACCCACATATGCATTTGCTATTTACGCATAAAATGTGATCCCATCCTGTTTCTATTCTATCCCAGCAGCATTTCTACACTTTAAAAAACGATACAACACGGCATAGTTCAAAAACAAAAAAAAAATCATTTCGCTTCGATCACTTTCATGTTCAATTTATTATCTTCATATTATTACAACAAATTTTAGCTCAATACTTAGTCTTTATTGAAATCCCAGATACCTAAGTTTAGTCTAAATTGGAAATGGCGTAATCTGCCGGTCTAAAGGTAATTATATTTTAGTTACGTATATTTTAAACAGAAATACCTTTAAAAAAATTGTTTCTATCTAATTCATGTTATTTTAATTTTTTTATTAATATGCGACTAAAAAAAAACATTAGTTTTAAAATGCTAAAATCGTAGGATTTCCTCATTTTGAGTGCGTTTTACCAGACTTCAGCCTTAACCAGCCAAAATATTAAACATTGAGCTTTCTTAATTCATTCATCGAACGACCTTGCCATTCAATTGAATGCTGGCATTTAACGAACAGTCTAGCCGCCCAAGTGCCTGGCTGATTTAAATATTTAGCGTCGACATTTTTTCAATTCCATTATCTGTTTTTCATCTATTACGGCAAAATACGACTAAAGTATTAAAAAAAATTAGAGATATTATATCAAGTTTCTATGTAGACTCATGTGACATCATAACCATCGGGGTCAAATAAATAATTTATTTATTTATTTGGCGGACTTATGCAGTCCATTCTAACGACGGTAAATACAATTTCTAATAATTAATACAGGCACTAATAAAATGAAATACAACTAAATAAAATTAAAGCTAGGACAAAAAAATAAAAATTACTACTTCAAGACAAGATCCGGTCTATCTTAGTGAATTTTTAAAACTATAAAAGACTTACACCAAAAAACTCCAGATCTTGTCTCTAGTTTACAATTCGACACAATCGGGACATTGGTGCATGCAAGTCATAGTTTGCGCTGTGTTGATCGAATAATAACACATATACATAGAATGAGACGATTCTGTAAATAATAGGCCTGATTAAATCCAGTCTGTCCATTTACGACAGTGTTTCGCCCGCCCATCTATTCGATTAGATGGTGGTTTTCATGTCCAGTGCGAAAGTAAGAGTCTTAGGATTTTAAGGCCGACCACTCTTCGGCACCTGGTTAACGGGGTCAGCGCGGCAACACGCTCGCCACACGCCGACGACAATACCACAACACCGGCGAGACGACGAACGCTTGTGGATCGCGGAGCCCGATATTCGGATTCAGGCGAGTAAACGGGGACATGCGTGGAATGAAGACACGCCGAACGAATGTACTCGATAGGAGAAGCGACCTCATCAGGTTCTTCAAAGACAAATTCCGAATAGAGATATAAACACTATATGAGAACGAAGTATGGATGTCTACCAGGGGTGAATCGTCCAAATAAGCGATTATGCACAGCTTACCATTATATTTGACTTTCTATAATATTGTTTTATAGTACTTTTTTATTATTTTGACCAACGAGCGCTTTCGCCTAAGTAGGCATATTCAAGACTGGTGAATTGTTTACAACGTTTACAGATGTTATACTATTCTTAACATATTTTGGAGATAAGAAGATCAAATGAGTATTTTAACAGGGGACAGAAAACATAAATATTTACTAGTTTGCTAAACAGTTCATTTTTTGAGTTTTTGAACCGAAATCGGGATTAAGCATTTATTATTTAAAATGTGGGAAAAGAACACATGGCGAAATACACATTTTAACAGGTTAAGTTAGCACAATACTTAGATTTTTTGACAGGGATGTTTACATACCTATAGATGAATGACGAAAAATTTAAGATACATACTTAAATAATACATTTGTTTATGGAATAAATAAATTCATTTTTATAGTTAATTTTATGCTAATTATATTATTTAGTAGTAAATAATTCAATAAAACGAAGCGTAGTTATATATTAAATTAATGGTTTAAGTAAAGGAGAGTTCAACAATTCACCGGTCTTGAAAATCCCAGGCGAAAGCGCTCGTTGGTCAAAATAATAAAAAAGTAAAACTAAACCAAGAAGTTTCATTGATAACTTTATTAATAATTTTATTAAAATCATTAACTATGGAGTTTTATCAAGAATTATCAACAAAAAACATCAATATTACAGCAAATCGTGTCGAGAATTGCGAGCGCAAACCGAAACCGTCCATTATACGTTTGTTGTCAAACTAAAAACCAAACTAAAAAATTGGAACGCTTTTGTTTCTATGCAATAGAGCTTATGGGCTTCTCTAGATAATTTTTACTCGGAGAATTGAATGAAAGAATTGATTGAATTTGCTATTTGAAATATCTGTTTGGCATCCCTGGGATGGAGTGGCAACTCTTAGATCTTGGGAAATCCGTGGCCACCCTCTTATGATATTTCGAAGATACCGATTTCTCTCTAAATTCCTTGGCCACCCCTTCCCCCGTGATTTTGAGTGACCACAGGCCACAATAACCGAAACGCCCACCTCTATTATCTACGAAATAGCGGAAATGAGTGATTCATTCAAATATTTTCATCTCTACAATCAATCCTCGTATGCACATAGGTTGAAGAAAAACGCCGACGAAAATGTAAACAATAGGATTGTCCTGTGAAAGCGATTTCGCCATATTTTCCTACACTGGCAAGTTCGTGCATATGTCAAGATTGTCAAGACCCCGATAGATTTTGCTACAGAGTGCATAATTAACGAACCGGTAATGATAGTCTTCAAAATTATTAACCAATTTTATTGACAACATACCGGTCAAGTTCAATGACAGTATGATGTCAATAAGTTGAAGAGCAAGAGTTTATTAAAAATTAACCAATGTTTTGAGTTTTTCCAAATTTTTGTAGACAAGGACTTAATTCAACCCTCTAGAGAGCTGTTAATATTAATATATTACAACAGACATGAAGAAAATTTTACAGAAGAGAATATAGGAGTCTAGGCATCCACAGGGCTTATGATGAATCTCACCCGCAACAATAAAGGTTTCAGCTCTTTAAGTTCGCAAAAGTCAACAGATGGAAGAGTCGAAGGAATATAAATATTTAAATATAGGCAGAATGGTGAATGATACACAGTGTTTAAAGTGGCCAGTGGCAATGATCTCCCACAAACCATCATTAACATGAAAAATCTTCAAATGAAAAAAAAAAGAAGTGAAGAAATATCTTATGAATACTTTATAGTGCCTGTTAATAAATAAATTTGTATAATATAAAAAAAATAATGTATTATAAACGGACTTCCCGATCCAGAGTCCGCGACAGTATCCACAGGACCACGACATAACACAAATCTGCCGACTGCGGCACGGTAAAAATTCCTCACGCGTCTACAAACACGCGACGATATTAAATCAGTGCAGATTATTGGACACTAACGCTGTCCGAGACATTCTAAGTATCTAAAAGGCCGTGAAAACCTAATAACGTCAGACATGTTTTTTTGCAATAATTTAGTACAATTTTGTGTTTTTAAATAGTTTTGAGTTTAAAGCGCATATTAGATTCAATTTTGTTTTATTCTTTCATTACTATTTGAATGATAGTTTTTTTTTTAGAAATCGTTAAATCAGCCACTCAATTGGAATGCTAGGCTGATCATTAAATGCCGGTATTCAATTGAATGGCTGGCCCTTTCATTAAATAAATTAAGATAGCTTATTGTGCAACGTGTCGGCTGATTGAAAGTTAGCCCTTTGGAAACGGCTGAACCAAAAGCCGCCGAGTCAGGCTAGGATAGTCTGGGTTAAATTTAGTAATATTTTTTTTTTAAATTACTTCACAACATAACTAAACCTAACTTTACATTTGACAAGGATTTCATTATTCTTTTTTTTAATATGTGTGACCAGCGGCGCTATTGCGAACCGCTCTCGCGGCCGTAAAAAAACACTTTTGTCTTTTTATTACAAAGGTGTTTTCTACGGCCGCGTTTGGAATATCACCCCAGAGACCAGTATCCAGGGAATTTTATTTTGGATACCTTACCAAATTTTAATATGGAATTTTACCAATAAATTATCGGTATACACAATAAATAGCTAAACCCAGTCACATGACAAAACAAAACAATTATCATTGTTGTACTAAAACTAAAGAAAAAAGTTTTTCGTAAAACGTTGCTTTCGACATTTTGGCCAAGAGTTCGTTAGCCACTCAATGGAATGGCGGCATTTAATGAACAGCCTAGCCGTCCACAATTGAGTGGCTGAATTAACCATTCGGAGGCGAAATATACATTTTCTACTTTTGATGAAATTTTGAGAAGCAGCAGTGACGAAACCGCTGTATATTTTCTATAATAAAACTTTAATAATGGTTTTCTGGCAATGACGAACAATAAATCCGATATGTTACACGTGCGTTATATATGGCATTTCAATTAGTTTATTTCTTTCTCACGTGATGTTTGTAAATATTCGAAGATCATCTCAAATGTAGTTTCACACATATCATGACACGGTTCTATCACAGCGAAGGACGCTTAACTAACCACATTCGGTTTTTGGCCTACAAATATTTAGCACAACAGAGACCGCTGCGCTGTCACATTATACGCGTTTAACTATAATCAATCGATGAATCTTAACATCACTGATAGCTCGAAACTCGGCTCGGCATCTGGCGCGGCTCTCTGCTGGTGGTTAGTGGTTAGTGGACATAGTTCTATGCAGCTAATCAAACAAGACACACTTTCCGTATTGGGAGATGGGAGGTACAAAATGTCGCGACGGTATACTGATAAAACCATCTAAACGCAATATCGCGTATTTTGAGAAAAATCTATTGGAATGTTTGACTAAAAAAAAATCTTCCGTATTCATATTTTGGACACGCATTTTATATTTACGGTGTTTATTATGAATATTTCATTTAAAAAAACCTTTCCAGCCCATTAAAAAAACACATATATAACTGTTAAGTAAATAATAGCATTTATAGATACTATTCCTGGCCGATTACCTTTCTTTCCCATCCTTCCCTTGACCCATCCTTATGGTACCCACCTCACATCAAGATAGAAGAAATACAAAATTAGAACGTTTGGATTTGGAATAAAACAATATAACATTTTGACACTCCACATACAATTGCATAAAAATTTCTTGGATTCGTCGCGCATCGTTGTAAACATCGTTACAATTCATAGAGCATTTCATCATCCAGTGGTTAAGATTGAAGAACATAAACATCATATCAAAGGTAGGTATCCATTCCATGTTCCTATCCTTTTTTCAAATATTTCCCTATCACAAAACTGAATAAAATTCGTTTTTCATTTACAGTCCGCCTTTTCGTTAACATAACAACGTCATTGATTGCACTTTACTTACAAGTTATTTATAATATCTAATACCCAACAGGACTATCTAGTACAAACCACAACGCGTTTACCTACCATGCAAGAGGTTTCGGGTTGGATTCCCAACATTGTCGACATGAAACATTAATTACAAAGGTGTTTTGACTTGCGTACTTTGACTGAAGCGTAAGACTGATCAGCTTACCTTTATGTAACAAAAATGATCAAGATACGCAGCAATCGGTGTACCAACGTAGTGAGTTATGCACCATAAGATTCTAAAATGGAATGATGTCGATGGCTTAAACATTAAAACAAAAAATTTCCATCTTAGAACAGGCTGAGCCACGTTAGATGGAGACTATCTGAACCAGAGCAAGCTCCTTATTAATTTAATTCGCTAGTTTTATATAGATTCCCTGATATTAAATATGTATACGTATTTATGCGATGAATTTGTAAAATAAAAAACATTGATTTTTACCTGAGTACAGTGTTTTCAGCGGGTTTTTTATAAATGCCAACTTTAAAACAAAACCCACGGAGGATTTAGATAGTTTTATCTAACGACAAAGCTCAAAAAATGATGGTGCGAAAGGGGAATGATGATTATGACTTATACTTTGAAACATTAAAATCTCCATCTTAGAACAGGCTGAGCCATGTTAGATGCAGACTATCCTAACCAGAGGACGCTCCGTATTCATTTTCTAATTCACTAGTTTTATAAGATTCCCTGGTATTAAATATGTATGCTTATTTATGCAATAAATTTATAAAATAAAAAAAGTTTCCACCTGAATAAAGTATTTTTAGCGGATTTTTATATATGCTAACATTAAAACAAAATCTCGGGGGATTTAGGTGTTATATCTGTCGACAAAGCTAAAAAAATGACATATAAATGCATTTTAAAATTGTTTCTCAAATTTTGTCATTTAGATGGTTTTATCAGAATGCCGACGCAGAACTGTCAGTTGGGCGGCTATAAAATGTCATAAATAAGTAAAAAGAATGCTCGCCGAGTTTCTATCACAGAACTATGCGACAGCCGTAAATTGGAATAAATGTGAAAGGAAGTTTTTGTACCGTTTATAGGAAATTCGATTTGATGAAAACATTGGGTGCCGATGAATATCTAGTGCCAAACGTCCAGGGAATGTTGAAAATCGGCGATATTCAGTAAATTTAAATTGTCTGCTAATTGAATAACGTAATAGTAATTAAGAATATCAAAATACTGTTTTTTTATATTTTTTATCCAATATGTGAAATAATTCAGTCAGATGAATCTCACCCACATCAATAAAGGTTTCAGCTCTTTAACCGAGGTTGACTATTTATACAACGACTTTGCCAAAGTCTTTGACACAGTCAATCATGATGTTATGTTCAGCTGGGTGAGATCGGTTTCTCGGATGAAATGCTAAAATGAATGGCTAGCTACCTTCAAAACCGAAATCGATACATTTGCCAATCAATTCTTGATTGCATATTTTTTTTTAGTACTTACTCAGGTGTCCCTCAAGGGTCCACCCTAGGCCCATTGCTATTCTCTATTTTTATTGCATTACAATATAACTTTGGACATAGACATTTTTCACGTCTCTGAGGGAGATTTTCGTTACAAGATTGTCTCACTTTTCATTACAAGATATTATGTATACCTACGTGTTATTTTTGTATATAGGTACCTAATTTTAATGTTTTTTTATTTGTATTATTTTTATATGTTTGAATGAAGATACTTTATACTGTAATGTACATATAGTATATTAACGAGTATATTAATTAACAAATAAATAAAATTGAACCATACAAAAACTTACAGATGAAAAAATTGAAGAAACCGGGATTTTCAAACATAGGCAAAATGGTGAACGTTACACAGTCTGTAATGTGGCCACATTAAAACAAAGTTTATTTTAATAGTAATTCCACGGGTCAACATGATTTTTGTCTTACGAGTATATGCAGTTTTTTATCCTGTTTTCAAATAAGTATTTGGATTTTCTCTATCACCCACAGAATTCTGTCAAAGTTATGAACAATACTCCTAGTTTCGTGTACCTCAAAGAGAAGTTTCCTAAAATTAGTGATGCAAAAATTAAAGAGGGAATATTTGTGGGGCCACAAATACGATCACTAATACACGATGAAAAGTTTGAGGAGCTATTGAATCATCCACTGGAAAGTGCAGCTTGGCAAGCATTCAACAATGTTACAGTTTCAATGCAAGTCAGAATGTTCGAATATCGTGCAGTTAAGAAAGGAGAAATTATTAAAATGTTTTAAAAAAAAAAAAATTAATAAAACATATAATACAAAAATTACATATTATACTCCCAGGAGTTATTAGAAACTCATTTGGGACAGTACATGAGAAAAAACATTTTTTTGACAGTACATAATATCATACAAATTAATACATCCGAAATAAAAAGAAAACGATATTGTATAAGAAACATAAAGCACCATCTTATATAAACTTTTTGTCACATTTAATGTTTATATGTTTTTAATTTATGAAAACTTAATTGGTCTTTTTATGTTAAAAAATTGTTGTTTTTAATACTTATTTTGTATGACTGTATGTTTTCTGAATAAAATAAAATAAAATAAATAAATAAATAAAACTACATTAATAATTATCACTATCAAAAAGATTTAAGAAATATTTTTTAATTGCGACACTTCTGGATTTTTTTTCAGTTTTTGGTGTCTTAGCTCATCAGGCAGTTTATTATATTCGGAATGGCTAATATTTTCCAAGGACCTACTGCAAAACTTTGTTGAGCGAAACTTAGACACATGAAGATTCCCTGAAAAACGTGTATTGTAATTATGAATATTATGACCAAATGTGTATTTTAAATTTGAGTGAGCAGAAAAGTTGATGATATTTAAAAAAGCAAATAAATTATAAATGCCTGTGTCCTGGCAACCTTATGTGGAGAAGGAAAACCGACATCATATTTGAAATCAGGAGAAAAAATACTATCAGAATCACATATTTTTCTTTATCATCCATGCTCGGTAAACAAGAGAAAACATTAGCATAATATTTGGATGAGAATGTTACGGCATGTGATCAAGGTAACGTACCTATTACTCGTATGGAACTAATTACCACAATAAATCAACGTGTTCTGTACTATACGCGAAACGTGATTGATTAGTGTTAAGTGTAAACTGCATGATATAATGCAGGTTGTACGAAGTTTGATGAGTGAATCTTTACAATATCCGAACTTATTTTAAATATATAAAAATAAGATTTATTACTTCCGATTTTGTTGATCAATGGCTCGTATAGTGGTTATAAAATTCGTGATATCAAATGCAATTCTAAGCTAGAAATACAAAAGGCGGAGCGTCAAAAAGTGCACGTTTTCTTTAATGAGGAAGTTCGGTGGTTTTAAAGAGAACCCCGTACCCTTCAAAACACGGAAACCGGAAATCTATCACAACACATAATTGATTGGCTAAACTAAACACATGTTTACCTGAACCTGTGACGTTATAAAGTAGTTCATTTTCATTGGTGTTTTCATTCATTTTCGAGAAACTTTGCCGTACAATTAAACATACAAACCATCACGCCGTTTTCCCATAGGAAAAGGGGTAGGTAAAGGGTAGGCAGAGAGGATAGAACGCTATATAAAACTGGATTAAAATGTAAAATACAGTGTACTTTCTTGTATGGAGTAATAGGCTGATGTGATCGGCTATTTTCATCGTTCACTGAGAAATAGCTGGGCACTGGGCGCACGTTATAGTTTTTTTTTGTAGGAAGATATAAACGGTAGTGGTGATTTAAAATAAATAACAATTATTTTATTTATTTTCTCATAAACATGCTAAAACATTATTTTTTAAAGTCAAATATAATGGTAAGCTGTGCATAATCGCTTATTTGGACCATGTACCCTAAAGATGGCTCCTGCAAAGTTGCCTGAAATGTCAGAACAATTCCAACCTTTCAACACGGGATCACTAAAAAAAAGATGATATATATTAATACGAATATGGTTTGTCGAGGATGTAGTATTGTATAACCCAGAGCAAATATTACTACAAAATTTGCACTTAATGTCAGTTATTCTCCAGTCTAGTTACTGGGGTAATAACCGTGGATTGAAACCAATAAAATCAAGAAAGAGTCGCCGCGTGAGGCTATCATTACTTCCCATAGATTCCTCGACTCCGTTACAAATGAGTGGTCAGCTACCAGGGAACTAGAGGGCAATACAAGGAGTACATTCGTCAGGTTAAGTAGGCATAATTATACGGAGATAGCCGGCAAGAAGTGCGCCGTAAATTATAAGTCGGAATCGGACAAGTGGGACGACGTGAATGACAATATTTATGTCCCGAGACCGCCATTTACTCAATGACCAGAAGCCGGAACATTGTCATGCATCATTATTTATAGGCGGACAAAGCGTGCGAGTTCAAAAATACATTTATGCATTCAATTACATCCCGAATTCATAAACAAACCCATAGGCAGAGAGGATATTAAATTGTATAAATAAAAAAATATATATAATTAAATTCAACCAACAACGTCATGCATACGAAACTAGGGATAAAAAAAATATAAGATCATTGTACAAGGGTACAAAGAGTGAAGCTGTACAAAGAGTTGCCTGAAGAAATAAAAGAAAAAGAAAGCATTAAAATATTTCAAATTAATTTGAAAAATTATGTTCATGAAAAATTTTTATAAAAAATTGTAATGTTATCAAAAGTTTACATAAGTTCTCAAGATGTTGTAAACTAACTTAATAAAGCATAAATAAATAAAATCTTGCTTCCTATGCATTCATTCATATTCTTACACATGCACATCGAATATTTTTAAAGTACTTGTTGGATTTGATCTAGCAGTGTTTTTCTTGGTCTGCTCCGTTTTCTGCATCCATCAACAAATGTATAGTAAATCTTTTTAGCCGTAGGTGGTAAAAAAATGCTTTTTCTATTCCATTCATAAGGGGAGGCCCCAGGACTCCATTGTGAATTGATAATTCCGCCTCCTGTGACAAACGTTTATTTGCCAAAGTCTAAGAGATCGCATTTCGACCGCGTTCACTCGGCTTTCATCCTTCCTCTGCCAGTTCCATGTTTCACTTCCATACATAAGTGTTGGGACTAAAACTCCAGGACTCGACAGGAAATTCAACTCAATGAACGAACTCAACGAAATGAAACTCAACAGTAAATCGTATATTTCTAGTTTGTTAAGTCTTTGAAATTGTATTATTTATACATTGTTATTCTATTGGATCATTTATTATTATTATTGAATAATTTGTATTAGTATGTATTTTTTATTGTTAATTATTATGGCTTAGCAAGGGCACAGCCTAAAAAGCCTTAATAAGTTCATTATTATTTGAACGAGTGTAATTTTGATGGCATGATGTATATAATGAGAAAAAAAATAATGTCATATATTTCTAGTATCGAATAAACAAACAAAGAATTTCAAAACAAAACTTTATTGCAAGGGTAAAATGCTTTGTTTGTCTACAGCTATAAGCAAAACCATTTTACCTGCTGAATAAAAATACATGTAATCATAATAATATTAAGACATAAAAAATAAAATTTCCGACAGTCAAAAGAGCACAATAATTCGATGTGAAAATGTTATTGACTCCATAAGCAAACAGAACACGGTTCAAGCAAAAAACTCTTTACATTATAATATTTCCTCTGATACCTGCAAACCTACAATAAAAACTTGTAATAACACAGCCTCCAGTCACTAATGTATGGAGTGGATGTGGATACAGTGAAATAAATCGTTCTCTTTTTTTACGATCTATAAATTGGCTGAGTTACGTCGGTTCTCAGGGTCGTTGTATGGTCAGTTGCCCGCACTCCGTAATGGTCAGGTGTACAAGAGCCGAAGACAATACTAAATTACTCTAGTTAATTATTCTTACATCCCCACCCACTTCGTAATAGAGAAATATCACTTTTTTAATAAACATTTTTAAAGTTAATTAATTTATTTTATTTTATTTGACACTTTATATACAGACACAATATATATACATATAAAGGCGGGCATATTGCCTTAAGGCAATTTCTTCCTACCTACCCAAACCCTTCAGTTTGAGAAAATTATAAATACATGGAAATATTTAATCTTACAATTTTATACAAAAAATTAACAACAAAGATTAACAAAATTACGTCTAACGAAATTAGTCTTACGAAAGTCAGTTTAATGTTAAAGATTTTTTTACTAATGAATATAGTTTCATAAAATGATGCATGTTTTTTTTCTATTAAATGTATTAAGTTAATCATTTAAACCGAAACTTCACAAAAAAGAGACTAGCTCTTGTGCTTGGAGAGTGACTTACACTGTTGTAGTTATTTAGTCATTAAAGTTGAAATATCACGTTTTTTCTTTCTCATTTTTAAAGTATTAAAGGTCATTGAAATACTGTCAAATAAAAAATGAAAAAAAAATCCTATTAGTAGCATAAAAAATATTTTTAAATTTGTAATTTTGAATTTCCGCAAAAAACTGTCATTGCATTGGCCACGTCCCTAAGACGTCACGATTCAAGTTCAATTTCAACTTCGTTCCAAACAATTCAAATTTTTATAGAACATCGCTACGAATCTTGACGTCACAACTATCAATGCCAAACGTGTCGCGTTTTTCTAGTGATTATTAAAAAAGGTTACACATGAAAACATTTCTCCACAATATCCGTATTGATACAATTTGTAATTATTGTAAATTCAATTCATATATTTTTATCCGTATTCCGTAATACGTAATATTTCCCTATAAAAGCCTTTTTAACAACATTTACGTATTCAAATTTGTAACTAAGTATGCAGCTGCATAAATTATTTTACATAATAATTATGCAGAAAAAAAAACCGATATTAAAATACAAGAGTTACGTAACAATTAAACCATCACGCCGTTTTCCCAAACGGGTAGGCATATGAGATAGAACGTCAGGTAGATAAAAGCATTTTCGCCACCTCCTTCTGTTCGCGTTCAATAAAGAAATAAAGGAGAAAACTCCTCTTTTCTCTTGATTGAACGCGAACAGGTGTCGAAAATGCTCACTTTGGTCTACTTGACATTTCGTTTTGATGGCTTGTAATTAAATAAAATAATATATGTCAAGTAAAAGTAAACACAACATCTTGTAGCGCAGAAAATTGTCTTTTGGATGACCACCATTTTGTATACTTTCCTTTTTTGCACCACAACAGGCCAGGAGGCCCAATTACAGTGGTGAATTACAGCGCAGATCACCTAGGCTTGGAAAAAAATGTTTTTGTTAAAACCGGGAATATAATCTGGAACCTTTCGTGGGTGAGTCGGGCGTCTTAACCACTGCACCACAGAGGCCGCCATTTAAAATTTTAAAGGAAACATACATTTTGAGTTCGTCCAAATTTTTGTAGATAAGGACTGGATTTAACTCCCTAGGAAGCTGTCAATATTAACATATTACAACGGAGATGAAGCACATTTTAGAGAAGGTAATATAAAAGTCTAGGCATCTCAAGGCTTATGACCTGTCATAGATGTTCAAATATGGGTAGAATGGTGAATATTACAGTGTGTAAAGTGGCCACTTAAACCAGCCAATGACAGGTCAACATTTGAACAAACTTAAAATATTGAAATATAACGGCTTTGTTTTTTTTGCTTTTTTATTTTTTCTACCGACCGGTTTCAAAGCTACACAAGCTTCTTTATCGGGGTATTATTAACAATTTTTATTTATTTATTATATATACGGCCTAAGCCAATTACAACAGTTACATGAAGAAACATAAATGCAAGAAGCTGTACAAAAAGAATATAAAACTATGTAGCAAAGACAAACAAGGGCAAAACAATAATGGTATTCAATATATTTATAAAAACGAAAGACATAAAACTTCGAGCTAAACCATGCCAATCCAACTTCATCCCACACTGTTTAGTCGCGAAGAGATCTACGAAAATCCGGAAGATCTATCCCGAAGAATTCCAAGTCATGTGATGAATTGACTAATCTACGCATTCTGGACATTGGGGCATAAAAACAATAGTTGCTCTTAGAAGATTTAATAAATAGCAGATTTTGACTTCTGGTGACATGGTTGGGAACATGCAAAGAAATTGATTGCAACAGAGATGAGTCATCATTTATAGCATTAAGTATTTTGAAAATGCATATAAGGTCCATCTCAGTTCTACGTTTCTCCAATGAAGACAGATTAAGAGATTGCTCTTTTTCAAAATAGGAATAATTAATACTAGACACTCCAATAAGGATCTGATTCTACAGAGAGGAGTTGATACTTTTTTGGCTCAAAGGCAGCAATATTATATAGGCCCGAGGATATATAACCTTATCCCAGATTCGTGGAAATGTGGTGGGATTGCCAGGCTGAGGAAGGCGTTGACTGCATTTTTGATCCATATTGGTCGGAGGGAGTCAGAGAAATTGTTGTCCGATGTTGAAGGACGTAAGCTGGTTTCTTGTTTTACTAGTAATGACTTAGGACTTAGGATATGGAGATTTTGATATAATTTATGTTTTCTCTGGATATTTATTGTTCACTTTTAAGACTGAAAAAGCACACATAATGATAAAACCGTAATTACTTTTTAATATTATTATAAAATACATAATTTACTGGCTTAGAACGGGGAAGCTATCCCTAGTTAGGCAGTTTAGATGAACCAACAGCAAAAATAAAAAATATGTATGTTTACTTTTACTACTGAATTAATTTGTTGTATGAATAATTACTTGTATATTGCTGTAATAAATATGTAAAAAAAAAAATTCAAATCAACAAACTAATATTAATAAACAGGAATCTAATGCCAAGCTGTCTTGTCCTGCTAAAATTTTTTGACTCTATAGTAGCTCTTTCTAAACAGCCAGTACTTGACAATTTAAAAAATATATTTTTGTTGGCAAAGCCAGAATTTCAAGAGGTAACTTGTACAATAATATGCAATTTGAGGCAAAAGAATTATCAATGCTTTGCAGTCTAGTAGTGGGCACAACTAGCATATCTTTATTTATTGAATAAATAATGATGAATCTTATCCTATTTTATTTTGCGTGCTTCCGTGCGTGAGTCAAGACGCTTGACTCACGCACGGAAGGCTCCGGGTTCGATTCCCGGTGAGAACACAAAAATTAAAAATGTGATTTTTCTCAAGCCTGGGTGCTCTGTGATGTAATTCACCACTGTAATTAGGCCTCCTGGCCTGTTGTGGTGCAAAAAAAAAACTGTTATTTAAAAAAAAACTGTTATTTAAAAGAGTTTACTAAATATT
The DNA here is from genome assembly GCF_059751315.1 of Micrasema longulum. NCBI lineage: Eukaryota > Metazoa > Arthropoda > Insecta > Trichoptera > Brachycentridae > Micrasema > Micrasema longulum. The sequence continues at coordinate 313,636 of NW_028278627.1, forward strand.
GAATCGAAACATATGGAGCTGATAAGTCAAGTTCGCTGTAGTAACAAAAGATGTTTTTGGATTTAAAATTCTTATACAAAATACATCAACCCACAGTGACCGCTATTCGCTAGTTGCTAGTTGATCTGGTTGGGAATTGTTTCGGATACCAGTCACACCTGACGAACTAACATTCAACTCTGGCATGACGCTCCGATAGCCGTCCATATTAGCTAGTATGATGCATACCTACTCGTATATGGCTCGTCATGGAATATAGCGCTTATATTATTAATTATTACCTAGAACCGTATTCTCCATCGAAAATACCGGACATTTCTCAGTTTATAGCATTTGGTAAATATGTCATTGTGTTGGACATAAGACAGAAGAATATTGGTAAATACTTGATGTATGAGACGTCAACATACGCTGTGTATTGACATATAAATAAATAAATCAATAAATAACTCATTTAACGTAGATTTATTTGCAAATAATCTTAATGACGTACGGCGTTTGCTTTCGAAATAATTCGTAGTATTTTTTCTTTTCTTTTGAATTTACATTCAATTTCTATTCATTTTATGTTCGAGAATCTTTCTTAACTTACTGTGATGCTACTTGTGAAAACCTATAATTGGCTAATTTGTTTTTTGTTTTGTTATATGTATAAGATAATTATAGCTGTTGGTTATCCAAATAAATAAAATAAAATATTACAACAGAGATGAAGAACATTTTAGAGAATATAATAAAGATGTCTAGGCATCTACAGGGCTTATGATACATCATTTGCTCGTTTAAGAGGCCACTTTACACACTGTGTAACATTCACTATTCAATATTACTTCAATTCTTTTATTTGTTGATGTTTGTGAAGTTAAAGAACTGAAACTGAATGTTACACAGTGTGTAAAGTGGCCACTTAAACCAGCCAATGACAGGTCATAAGCCCTGTAGATGCCTAGACTTCTATACGACCTTCTCTTAAATTTTTCTTTATCTCTGTTGTAATATGTTAATATTAACAGATCCACTGGAAGTCGAATCCAGTCCATGTCTACAAAAATTTGGACAATCTCAAAATATTGTTGTTATTTATTTGTTACTGGCCTACTGATTAAAAAAAATGTTAAAAAAACTAATTATTAAAAAAAATATATATTTATATTTGGCTTCCATCCAGACCTTTAAAATAGATGTGCTAGGCTGAAGATTTATTCATCAAAATAAACTAATTTAACCAAAAATAAATGGAGCACAGGTACCAGTCCAGGGACTATGAAATATTCTAGTGTGTAACACAATTTATTTTATTTTTTAAATTAGAAATTTATTTATAAAACCTTACGAATTCAATACATTTAAAAATATTTTTTTTCGCTTTGAAATGAATCCAGTCCTTGTCTACAAACATTTGGACAAACTCAAAATATTGTTCACATTCTACTGTTAATGATTATATTTTGAACATCTTTTGTAAAGGTTGTCTAAGTCTTTTGTTTAGTTTTGTCTGGTAGTTTATTGTACAATTTCTGGGAAGTAAACATTTATTTTCAATTTTATCTACTAAGTAAAATTAAGTTTTCTGTATGAAAAGCAGAATATGCATACAATTTTATCTTCTAAACATGTTCAATTATAGGTTACTGACGAAGGTACTTTAAATGTTCATGCAAATATACTCATTTTCGTACACAAATATCGGTTTTTCTTTATAGACAGTCGAAGATAACTCTGTTATCTTCCATTAATATTTCATATCAACCATGTCAGGAATCGAACCCGAGACCTCTTGCATGGTAGGCAAACGCACTGACAATTACACCACGAGGCCGACATAAAAAAGTACCGCGTTATAAAAATGATAGAAAAACAATATTTTTTTACGAATGAAACCGATGGCGTTTTCCTAGGCAATTTTCTCTTGCGTAGGTCCGTTAGATGTTAATTTATCGGCTGTGGAATGGTGCGTACGCTCTGCGGTCAGCAATCACGCTTTCGCTACTAACATGTAAATATTAATGCTCACATTTAGGTTCTGCGAGAGTGGCATTCGTTACCCACTTGCTCGCCGAGCGTCGCATTGTCCAGCCGAGGAACCGAACGCCGAGAGTAAGACCCACCTCTATTTTACCGGTTTAGGAGTCAAATATTCACCAATATTATAGGGTCAGAATAGACTTTAAAACTCCTTTCATTCTTGTTTTTATAAGAAAATTCTTCGTTCCAATTCTTAAAGCACCCTCTTAACCCTTATAGTGCCGACGAGCGCCATCGCGCTTGTGTGTATACAAGTTTTAAGTGCAACGAGCGCCATAGCGCTCGCGAAATCAGTTGCTGTTTAGCGCGCAGTGAGGAAAGTCGCTTGCACAATCGTTATTTTTTTACTTTCTACGTATTACATAAGGTTCAAATCATTATATTATTACTAAATACAATATAAAAAGATCAAAAGAAAAAAAAAAAAAAAAAATCTAAGGGTAAATGACATCAAAAACAAAAGTTTTCTCTAGCGTTTTAAATTACATATTGGTAAAAAATAATGGTACTAAAGGGGTTAATACCCATCCACAATTCCTCTTTCAGACTCTACTATGAAATCATTACCCGTATGATGATGATTTTAGAAACGCTAAATTGGGAGTATGGGACGGAAAAGAGCATCGTGGCTTAGACATTTCAGACAGTGGTTCGGTGTGCCGGATGCAGCAGCGCTGATTAGACTGGCCCAGGGTCGTAATGAATTCAGAATGATGGTCACCAACCTCCGGTAGGAGCGGCAAAAGAAGAATGAGAAATTAGAATTAATCATTCATTTCATAATCAAAGTACTCCTGTACAAATCAATGTTAAGTACATTGTATTTTTAGGATAAACGTGTTCTCGTATTTTCTCCCCGGATAATGGCACTCGAGTAATGATTTGTGTTCACACTGCAGATATTAACCATTGGCGTGTCTCGATGGTTTTGTTTTTTCATAAATTGTTTCTTATGGGAGCTAGGACGATCTAAAAACTCTAAGAGCCCAGTTTTATCAGCCGTCTTCGGACATACAATATTCAAATATGATAAACATTTTTGGTAAACGCAAAAGGTACTGACGCAGCAAATTTTATTTTGATACCTGCATTAATGAGTTTTTTTTTATTTGTTCAGTTTTTGGGTGCGCAAATCGGAAATGCGAGACTTCGGTTTTGTCGATTTTAGCTAGGCATAATCAGTTCAACGCACAGTATCGCGAAAGCATCTGCGAGAGAGTGATAGAACCCAACCTCTTTCACAACACGGACTATCTCTTCGTTCTAGTAACGAGAGAACCCTTTTAATACCCTATCATCGCTCTAATTTTTTTGCCTCCTCTTTCACAGTAGTAGCCGCTCGATTGTGGAATAATCTACCCACTAATGTTAGAGACGCCCCGCCCCTTCTTTATTTGCATTTAAGTCAAGATTGAAATGTCACTATCTAAATATTTAAATTGTTCCTTTATCCTTCTTATTTCCTTCCCATCCTCTCTCCTCTCTTCATAGTATAGTGTTATTTTTTTTTATATATATATTTATTTTTGTTAATCTTTGCTTTTAATTTTTGTATAAAATTGTAAGATTCAATATGTCCATGCATTTATAATTTTCTCAAACGTAACGGTTTGGGTAGGTAGGAAGAAATTGCCTTAAGGCAATATGCCCGCCCTTATATGTATATTTATTGTATATGTATATAAAGTGTCAAATAATAATAATATTAATAGAAAAACTATGTTCAATACCTATTCAACGAAATTAAAAAATATTCGCTCTGCCGCCACATATCGCCTAAAGTTAATTATATTGATAAAGTACGTCTGTGTGTACCTAGAAGTATAATTACAGGCCGTTTACTTGCAACAGGTAAATTACAATCTTCTATTAAGACAGGATGTAGCTGTTGTATATAATTTGTCGATACAGTGTTTTGCCACCGCCAACATAATGTTTATGAGCTGATGTTGTCTTTTTTAAGTGTATCTTGTTAATTGAATCATGGGAAAAAAATTGGATCAAACATGGTATTTTTTGTAATAAGGAAATAGGAAATATGTAGATACTAACGAAATTCACAAAAAAAGCAAGAAATATCGACGGCTTATTTTTATTTAAATGTTTATTATTATTGTTGTTATCATGCTGATGATGCAATTCTTTTAGCAAGCAGCGAGGAGGATTTGCAACAAATAGTCTCTAGAATGTATGGTGTATGCCCGGAGAGCGAAATGGTTATGAACGAAAGTTAGGCAAAAGTGATGGTATTTGAAAGGGGGAGTGAGGTTACTGGCTGCATAATAAATGTCTTGAACATGTACAAGAATTTGTGTATCTGGGAAGCATGTTTTCAAGAGATGGAAGTGTAGTAAAATATGTTGAAAGGAGAGCGAATGCGGGCAGCAAAATGAACGGCGCACTAAGCACAGTAATTGCTAATAAAAACATGTCAATCGAAGCGAAATTGGCAGTGCACAACGGAGTTTTAGTCCTTTTACATGGAAGTGAAACATGGAACCGGCAGAGGAAGGATAAAAGCAGAAATGCGATCTCTTAGACGAATGTGTAGGTAATCAATGTATGACAGGGTTGCGAATGATGAAACCAGGCGAGCGTGTAAATCCGAGTCAGGTATAATTGATAAGATCGAAAAAGGGCCTCTAAGATGGCTTGGTGATGGAGAACGAATGGATGATGAAAAAATGGTAAAACAGGTATATATGGTGAGAATGTATGTTAACGTGGGAAGAAAACGACCAAAAAAGACGTGACATGGTCAGATAAACCGAAATCTTAACTCTGGTCATGTCAAAAGCAGGCAGAACCGAAAGGCATGTATGACAAGATGTATGAATGTGGAAGAGGCTAGGAATGTATACCAGGATAGACGTGTGTGGCGGTCTATCCTCACTGTCTACCCTTGCGGGGAAATGGCGTGATGGTAGTAGTAGTAAACTTATCAGTCAAGTTAAAATGATTTCTACCACTATGCCCAAGCGTAACTTTATACCAGGTTTATATATATGTAAGGCGCCAGTTAAATTACCTACGTAAAAAACTTTATTTTAGAAATTGTGTAATATCATTTTACTTTTAAAAGGTCATAAATCTCCGGCACAGATAACAGGCGGGAGAGATTTTTTATGAGTTATGTTTCAAAGTACAGTTTGGGTTATCCTTATATGGCTCCCGACTGTTATTTCTGTAATCCATCTGTCTGGATTTGGAAGTTTCATCATCGTGCGGTTAGTGGGTATGTGGGATGGTGCAGAAGACAGCTAGAAAGTTACGTCGGTAGAGAAGGAAAGAACAAAGGAGAACAGGCGATGAAAAACAAAAGCCAATGCATTTGCTAAGTGTGCCATTAATTTTCGGACCGATCTGGCTATATCTGGTAACAAGGACAAATAAATAAGGTAAAAGCTGTATTCTCCTTTTTCTTCATTGTCTTGCTCAATGGGCGTCGTGGTCTTTAAGGAAATCAGGAACTATATGTTTGTAATATTGATGTTTTTTGTTGATATTTCTTGATAAAACTCCATAGTTAATGATAATGATAAAATTTATAAATAAACTTATCAATGAAACTTCTTGGTTTAGTTTTACTTTTTATTATTTTGACCAACGAGCGCTTTCGCCTAAGTAGGCATCTTCAAGACTGGTGATTTGTTTACAACGTTTACAGCTTTTATACTATTCTTAACATATTTTGGAGATAAGATAGAACAATATTTTAACAGGGGACAGAAAACATAAATATTTACAACTAGTTTGCTATACAATTCATTTTTGGGAGTTTTTGGACCGAAAGGGATTAAGTTTTATTATTTAAAATGTGGGAAGAGAACACATGGCGAAATACAACAGTGTGGGGAATCTACATTTTAACAGATAAAGTTGGAAAATACTTTGGTTTTTTGACAGGGAAGTTTACATACCTATAAATGAAACATTTTAAGATTCATACTTAGTTAATACAGATAATTTCATTACATAATTTTAGTAGTAAATAATTAAATCAAACGGAGCTATATTAAATTAAAGGTTTAAGTAAAGGAGAGTTTACATAATAACATTTAGTTAATAAGTTTACATACCTAAATTACATTAGGTATGTAAACTTATTAACTAAATGTTATTATGTAAACTCTCCTTTACTTAAACCTTTAATTTAATATAGCTCCGTTTGATTTAATTATTTACTACTAAAATTATGTAATGAAATTATCTGTATTAACTAAGTATGAATCTTAAAATGTTTCATTTATAGGTATGTAAACTTCCCTGTCAAAAAACCAAAGTATTTTCCAACTTTATCTGTTAAAATGTAGATTCCCCACACTGTTGTATTTCGCCATGTGTTCTCTTCCCACATTTTAAATAATAAAACTTAATCCCTTTCGGTCCAAAAACTCCCAAAAATGAATTGTATAGCAAACTAGTTGTAAATATTTATGTTTTCTGTCCCCTGTTAAAATATTGTTCTATCTTATCTCCAAAATATGTTAAGAATAGTATAAAAGCTGTAAACGTTGTAAACAAATCACCAGTCTTGAAGATGCCTACTTAGGCGAAAGCGCTCGTTGGTCAAAATAATAAAAAGTAAAACTAAACCAAGAAGTTTCATTGATAAGTTTATTTATAAATTTTATCATTATCATTATATGTTTGTGTATAAACTATTATTAATGTTCAAAGCATTCACATACGCACGTTAACATTATTCTCTACCTTCCGTTACAAATACAAGAGTTACTAGATACTCCACCCTGATGCTGCAAAAAAATAAAAAAATAAGTACAACCTTCGGTCAAAAAGGATTGGCCTACTACTCGGTTAAAGTGTACAATCTACTTCCATTATCCACAAGGACAATAAGTAAGTACTCACAATATAAATTTGCTATTAAGAAATGGATAGTGGAGGTGGGTTGCGCACGGATCGATGAGTGGATCAAGCCAAATAGGTAAAATGTGTGCACTGTTTATGATTTTTTTTCTATTGGTCTATATAAATTAGTTACGTTTTTTTATGAATATTTTAGTTTTTTATTGTTTATTCTGTTAATTATAATTAGGTTAATTTGATTAATTACGTTTTTTTTATTGTTATTATTATGTTAACTTTGTTAAATAGCTAATCTTAGGCATGTTTCACATTTTGTAAAATGTTTCCCTCGGCACGGGACACCCCAGTGAGGGAACAGTATTCTGTATAAAAAAGGAATACAAACAATGTAAAAGTATAAATAAATAAATAAAAATATAACCAACTTTTTTTTTTTAAATTAACCAATCGTTTAACGTTCAACCACTTAGCCCCTCCCCTTCACAATCCCATCCCTACACATTTTGCGACATACCGCTAAATACTATTAACCTAACTTTAGTGCAAGTTCGAACATGGTGGTGTTTGCATCCCCTTTAACTCTGTATGTAATTTATGTGTTTTTTCGTAAATACTATGTGTACTACGGTGACGTTAAGGTGAAAGTGTACTTAATTGTAATTTAGTATTTGCATGTTAGTGTAGTGAGTGTCCTGAGGAAGAGACGGGTACGTCTCGAAACCGGTAGAGATAAAAAGTCGGTTAGTGGTAAAACACTAATATTTACTAATATGTAGGTATAAAATAGTCAACTCTATATTTAATTAATGTTAGTAAATATTAGCATGTAACCACTTACCGACTTTTTTAGTCTACCGGTTTCGAGACGTACCCGTCTCTTCGTCAGGACACTCACCACACCAACATGCAAATACTAAAATACACCTCCACCTTCACCATCACCGTAGTATATATATAGTATTTCCAAAAATACATAAATCACATGCAGATTTATAGAGATGCTAAGAGACGGGTACGTCTCGAAACCGGTATACTGAAAAAGTCGGTAAGTGGTTGTACACTAATATTTACTAACATGTTTGACCACAAAGTTAATGCTTTAAACATAAGTCAAGTAAACCTTGAGAAAGAAGCTTGCTTAGCTTTGAAACCGGTAGGTGGAAAAAAAAATAGCGGTTAAAAACAAAGTTGTTTTATTTATTTTATTAATTTGTTTTACTTTATTTTTATCATTACGTGTACCAATGTAGTAGGTATATTTAATTTGGTATTACTGCGTACAATAAAAGGCGGTAAGCCGTGTAAAATATAAAAAAAATTATAAGCCTCCGTTCCTCCCTTATTTTTACACTAGAATATTTCATGGTCCCTCGATTGCCACCTGAAGCGTAAGACTGATAATCTTACCCTGATACATTTTTTAAAAGCAATGTTCTCAAAAGTTTATATTAGTTCTTAAGAGGATATATATTGTGGTGCAATTTTGAGATGAATAGGTATTTTAACAGTTTTTCTGTTATCTCTCGAAAATGCTACCCCGATACTGTGCGAAAAAGACAACTGCACGTCGGACGGATTGTGTCTAGCTAAAATTGAGAGAATCGACGTTTCGTTGTCCTGTATTCCGCACCTTTAACCTAGACCGATTTTGGTGTTTTATTTAGAAAGAGAATCGGAACGAAATTATCTGTGTCGGTACCTTTTGCGTTCTTCAAAAATAGTTATCATATTTATATACCATACGTCCGGAGACAGCAGATAGAAAACTGAGCGCTTTTATGGGTTTTTGGATGGTTCTTGTTGCCATAGTAAACAATTTATTTAAAAAAAACATAATGATAGGAACACACAAATAGTAAATTTCTATAGTGGGTAAAAAAATCATCGCTTTGGTGCCATAATAAAGCGAAAAAATACGAAAATAAGTCTGTATGAATGAAGGAAAGTGAGGCCGCATTTTCTCTTAAGGTGAAGAAGAAATAAAATGAAATATTAAAACATCAAAGCTAAACAGATATGTGAAAATGAACACGATTTTCGGTATCGCGTGTCAAACATTACTCAACAAGTCACTGCGAAATGTACAACAGTTTATTGTTATCGCAAATGCGTGAAGACACATGAATGGACCATGGACCATCATCTTCATTCTAGCACATAATATTGCTGTATAATGAGATGGCGTAATATGTAGGTTTACACTGCATCTTGCGTGTAGTATGGGAAATTATGTAATCAAGAAGACTCGGTACTTAGTTGCACATGACAACAAAATAATATGTAATAGAAAAAACCTCCATCGGATAAGTGAGAGTGAAAAGTTATGGTATCCTAAGAAAGCGGTGCAGATATCTAGCGGCCATCATATGCCGTGATGAGATGGGCGTAACAAGACGGCCGTCTTGACGGTGACCAGAGATGTCAACTTATCTAGCGGCCGTAATCACCTAATTTTATTTACTGGTCAACCTGAGACGTACTGCGGCGGAAAATGGACAATATAAACAAACAAGTATTTTGAGTTGGTATATTTGGAAAATAAGGAGTCGTCGGAAATCGAAAACTATCTTTAACGAGAATATTTTTTTTTTAAATCATGCAACACAGTGTGCATTTCAAGGTTCAGGGAAAATTTCACAATTTTCTTACAAAATGAATAAAAAATTCTTCATTTTTGATAGTAATCACGTTAGGACAAGGGGTGCTAAAAATAATTACACGGTTATTCTTCCGCAACAGATTCACGCAAAAAATAAACTGTTATTTTAGGGAAAAAGTTCGTAAATATCATTAATGCACACATTAAAGTACTGCGTTGCTGTTAAAAAAAAAACAGTTTAAAGAAGCTCGGCCAAAAACGTTCAAACGTTGCTCTGAATTGTTATTTAGTAATCGTTTCACGAAACAGTTTAATTTACGAAACAACAACTGTTACTACTACTTATAATAACTGAAACATCCATCTCTAGTTGGCACACAGTTTCAGACGTGAAATCGTTTACCATTACATGAGAAAAACGTTCGCAAACGGACGTTCTGCTCACAATCGACGCTATTTAGGAAACATACGCTATCTGGTTTGTACGGACAAAATTTTAATGTCATCATCCACCGCTACACGGCGGCACCGCTTTCTTAGGAAACTACAGCCATTTCATTTGAAACAATTTATAAAACTGTTTTGATAGTCATTTGGCGCTTCTTCGGCTGATATGATTCATTGTACAATAAAATTCAAGCTCCAGTCCACTTCGCACTGTAAGAGCTCTTACTGTGCACAGAAACTGGTAGCAATAAGGAAGGCCATGCTGATGAGGTTCAAGTTGTCCATTGCGGTGTTATTTACATCTTCAGTTCTTCGCCGTGCGCCATGAGCGAGCTTAGCTTACTTATGTGAGCACCTATAGTATACTAATTCTAACCTGTCTTGTAATAAAATTACTGTAAATTCATCATTTATTGTGGATAACTTATATAGCTTTTTACTTAATCTAAAAAATCTATCATCTGTCTTTGCTGCTTATTTCTGTTCCTTATATTTTTTTATTCCTTTGTAAAAATTTCTTTTAATTGTAATGTTTATAATGGACTTTGTCCGTAAATAAATAAATAAATAAATAAATAAATAAATAAATAGCGCCATTTTCGTAATAAAATACCTCAAGGGCGCTTTACATGGTGATTCTACTGTTAAGTTAATTTAATTGAAGCTTTAAATTTGTAATTTGATTAAAATAATTTATTTTGTTGTCACGTGCTACGGATTTATTCAAATGATTTAGAGAACAAGTGGGTTTTAAGTTTTTTAAGTCGTATATCGTATATCGTATATCGTATAATCGTTAATTCCTAGCTATGGCTGAGGTGAAGCGAAAATCTGGATACCACCTCAACCCTCCCTCCCCGGTGATGTGTAGTGTCTTTATAAATATAATAAATATTGGGTTAAGATTTTCAGTATTCCTCCATTACACATTTACGTATCGACTGAAATATTTTTTTATTATGCACAAAAAAAGCATTTCATCGGAAATCGGGTATAAATTAAAAATATCACCAAAAGTATACTCTCAGTCAGTCACGTAGTCCAGTACTATATAGCTACTTAGTAGATCTCGGGAAGCTGGCGCGGGCGCACGTTTCGCTCGAGTCGTTAGCGATACCCAATGGTTTTTTCATTTTTTCAGCAGTTAGATTTGAAATATTTTCATCGTTAAATTAAATTATGATAAATAAAAGCCATTTTTTTCAAAGCTTTTTTAATCTCTCATTTTTTAATGTGAAGTGACTACACAGCACCGTAACGCGCGGGTGTATTTAGGACAGTAAGGGAAAGGTTAAGTAAGCAGTAATTGAATTAGTTCATCACATAGCTACATAATATATCAGGGTTAGAAGATTGAGCCACGAAGGTGTAGGATGTAGTCATCTACGAGCCATAGAAACAATAATACGTAGATTCTAGTTTTTTAAAAGATATCTGCCAGGGGTGCGTCTTTAGGCCCTTTTCGCATATGCCACGCCAATCCACCCGGCCCAGTAATTTTACCGGGTACATCCTACAAACGTATACAAAATGTGTCACCCTTTGTAAGGGTGTACCCGGAAAATTACCGGGCCTGGTGGATTGGCGTGGCATGTGTGAAAGGGGCCTTATAAATTAACAAACAAACCATCACGCAGTTTCTCCGTAGGGGTGGGCAGAGATAATAAGACGCCGGATAGTGACCGGTTTCATCGTGCCCGCAACATCTTCGAGCTGGTATGTTTTTTATAAAGTTAAATGTATTTATCCAAAAAACGGTAAAGACATAGAAGTTACCACTATAAAATAGTAATTTATTTGAATCATTTTTGTCTGAAGGACCTTTTTACAAAGTGTTACAAGGTAAATACAAGAGTTAACTTATTATAATGTCATTTTAATGAGTTAAAATACATAAAATTTTTTGTAACTCTTCTTTTATCGACTTCTTGACTATCCTAATTGCTTTAAAAAATATATAAATAGAGTAAAACTGTCGATATAACGGACCTCCATTTATCCAACTTCGGATATAACGGATGAAAAATCCGGGCAAATGTAAAAAAAATTAAAAACGTCCTGTTTATATTATACATACTTAAATTTAAGTGTCGCCGCATGTAGACATTTTTTAGCGGCCATGATATTCACGTCATACGTGTAGCATTAGAATTTGGGACATAATGCCGTTCTGATCGTAGACTGCACCTAACCGGAGCGATAGTATATGAGGGGATTCCCTGATATAATAAAGCGCAATTTTAGAGAGTTGATTATAAAAAAACAGCAAACCTCAAAAGTGCAAACAATACTTGATTTCTTTTCAAAGCAGGTTAATCGAAAGCTAGTGCGTCGATATCAATCAGCAACGTCACTTTACGACGAGTGTCCGAAGACAATAAATAAAATTTTGTTTGTGTTTTGTATTGTTTATTTGTATCTAAATACAGTGTACCTACCTACCTGTCAAAATATTTTTTTGATTGATTTTAAACCTATTTTTATATAACGGACTTTCAGCTTTAACAGACACTCCCTCCCCTAATTAGTCCGTTATATCGTGGTTCTAATGTACATTTAATTTTATAATAACGATACCAGTCTCGAAGATGTCTTAAAAGCGATGAAATCGCTCATTGGCCATTCCCAATTTATGAATCAAAGTTTCACTAGTCCTTTATTTCATCATCATTTTCATTCCCTTTCCGCACCTTTTGGTACATAGGGCACTGCATTGGTACACTAATCGCAGCGTTTATTGATCATTTTTGATACCTGAAGGTAAGTTGATCAGTCTTTCGCTTTAGATGCCAGTCCAGGGACTATGAAATATTCTGGTGTAAAAACGCCTTTTGAAATAGATATTTCAAGTCAACCATGTCGGGAATCGAACCCGAGACCTCTTGCATGGTAGGAAAATGCACCGAACACCAAACCACGAGACCGTTTTATTTCTATAAGCTCATTTTTTTCATTTGGAAAAAAACAGACACAACAAGTTACAGCTAGACTACAAACAAAAGACTGTTCCCTATTGCCACCCGGAACGAAGGGGGGTGCGGGTGGGGAGGGTCATATCGCAAGCCCGTATTACACGTCGTACTCTCAACATACTGACTCCGGAACGAGAGGTGATCGATTTATCCATTTGACAACAAAAAATGTCGTGTAATGTGGGCTTTGAGCGTCGTGGCACAGGACTATCGACTGCGAATGCTAGCGAGCTACTAAATAACCCCAGCCCCAGCGTTGCCAATGCTGATTTTCCAAATTCCCCAAAATTCTAGATCAAATTACCCAAATAGGGAGAAAAGAAATTCCCGATTACCCACATAATTATCTCAAGAAATAATAAACAGAAATAATGAAAAAATTGATAAAATATGTATATAACATGAAATCAAAACTGGCTAGAATCGTGAGTGTAGCGAGGGTCCACCATCGGTAACTTTGCCATTTATGCACATATAATATTACAATATTTTTTAATTCAAACAAAATAGACTTAAGGCCTTATCATCCTCGATATTTCGAGGGGAAGTTTGTGAGCTTTTAACAAGAATTCAAACTAATTTTGTTAATAACCTTAGGATTACCTTGTGCTTTTTTATCAACAACTTATATTTTTTTTTGCACAACACCGTTATTATTTTGAAAGATAATAAAACAAAACGCAAGCAGTCGTTTGTACTAGTACCCAATGTACTCATTCGACTGTCATTATTTTCATTGTCCGTTAAAAAGTGGATCCCTGAATTACTATTTAGAGTTGATACTATGTTTTTATTAAAAAATATCGATTTCATTCATAATAATATTAATGTTTTAATCACTCACCATCAAACTATTGGCGTGTTAGCTAAAGATAAATTGATAAATGGTAAAATGTTAAAATCCCCGCATAATACCAAACCCCAACAAATCCCCAATCGAGTTGAGATTCTCCGCAGTTTGGGGAATTGCCCACAAATTGGCAGCCCTGCCCAGTCCTCCTGCGCGTGGCAAGAGACATTCGTCTGCGCAGTTTCTTTTCCTTAAAGTCTAACTATAACACCCAATTAACTACAATGGACTCTCACCAAGAATTTTCATTAATACACTTGAATATCTAATACTTGACAGTATTGCTTATCTTTGACATCTTTCAAATTCTTTCGGAGATCCAGAGTTTTGAAACCACACCAAATTTATAAATTACAGTGTATAGAATCTAACACCACTTTATAATTATAACCCACCTAGATAAATGGCACAAGTGAATCGATAGCGCTGTGAACAGGTGAGCGTACACTCGAATCGAGCAACGGGGTAGGTACCTAGGTGCCTACAACAGTCAGACTTGTACTGGTCTATTGCGCGAATGAAAAACTGGATACGATTTATGTAATGCATCCGTTTCATGAGAACGTCCATTGATCCATCTCGAGCGGCCCACGGAGGATCTAGTAAGTAAATAATCGCCGAGATCCGATTTCCCAATGCGCCGTTAATCATACCGAAACACGGTAAAAGCAAATATGGTCAGATTGTAATTAAAGCGGAGGTAATGGAGGCAGCGATGCTATTTTGAAATGACAAAAATCCGTGAGTTTGATTGAGTATAAAAATAATTTATACGACTCAATAAAATTAATCAAGATAGGTGCTTATCCTTCACAGGTGTTTTAAGTTTTTAGAAAATTAATTTAGTCTTTTGCCTCGAATAAGCGTATAAACTAACTGCAAAAGGTATGTTCCTGGAGGATCTGTTGGGATAATCGGCTGTGGCCTTGTTGAGGAACTTCTCAGCATTTGCTTTAAGACGAGGAAATCACAGAAAACTCGTTAAAAGGAAGCCAGACTATTGACAGACATCAACGGCCTGTTGGCCTGTTGTTCCGTTCCACTTTTAGAGAGCTCGGCATTGTTGAAAAAAAAATTGAATAGCCCATTTCTAAAATTCGTCTTGTTCAGTTTTTATCAAAAATGAACCGAGTAAGATCAGGTGAGGCAAGGTAACCACGGGCAAGAGGAATTAAAGCTCATCTTTCAAAATATGAAGAATTAAGGGCATGTTTGCTTAGTCGGTCAGACAGGATTTGTTATTGTTACAAAGGCCAAACACGTCGCGTTTTTCTAGCAACGTATTTTTGCTAAATTTCTGTTTTACATTTATGTATGAAAACATTTCTCCACAATATCCACATTGATTTTGAAAATACAATTAATTATTCTAAATCCATTGCATATATTTTTATCGGTGTTCGTAGTATGTGATATTTCCCTATTAGCACTGTTCAATTTCGTAACGCCACAAAATTGCTCCCTAAGCAGCGCCTGCTAACGTCATTCAACATAAACATATTTGTTTTTATTGTAGTATCTCGGCTACCTTACAAATGTCTTATAAATATTATTTTTTTCGTTTATTACTGGGGTGGATAACGCGGCAGGTATTTCCATCCGACACGTCTGCTATTTCCGAAGCCACTTCGGGGGGATTGTGAAACATGCCGAAAGGGTAACGCGTCGGGTATTTACGAATATGCATCTGGGGGTTCCGGTTGTATTTCACACAGAGAGCTGTATTCTTCATCTGCCGCACACAGAAGGAAAGGAATATGATTATGATAAATATTCAGAACGCAGACATGACCTTTAAAAATGTGACCTTTTGTTTTTGTTGTAACGAAAAAAGGCACTTGCCGAACTGATATTTCGACACAAGTCGGCCAATTTCGTAATGTGTACTCGTGGGTACCCAGTACCTACCTGAGTCTAATATCGTG
Source organism: Micrasema longulum (assembly GCF_059751315.1). Lineage (NCBI taxonomy): Eukaryota > Metazoa > Arthropoda > Insecta > Trichoptera > Brachycentridae > Micrasema > Micrasema longulum. The sequence goes on from NW_028278627.1 coordinate 329,284, forward strand.
AATGGCAAAATGCTAAATTGAAAGTGATCTAAGTTCTTTTACAGACACCGCTGGTGGCTTTTATAGATAAGTGTTATTAACCCTTTTGGCATTGAAATGATTCCGGTAGACGAATTTTATTTTATTTTAGGTGTTAAGATAAGTTGTGCCCGTATTTTTTTTCAAATTTAAATATGAGCGTCAAAATTCGCGACTAAAGTGATATTATTGATACGAATCTAATGTTCAATATTCATATTGAATCAGTCCTGAAAAAAACATGTACAATGGTCGGACTTATTATGCAGGAATCGAAACCATTTTAGCATGCAGATATATGAAAAACTTTATAAAACATTTGTTCGTCCTCAGCTAGAATACTGTACTCCTATTTGGTCACCTTACTATAATGTTAGTATTAATAGACTAGAAAGGGTCCAACAAAAATTCTTTAGGCAGGTCGACTACCGGTTAAACATTAACTTCTCTAACCATGCTGGAAGTATGCAGTACCACGGAATAAACTCTTTTAAAAATCGAAGAATAATGTTAGACCAGTTATTTTTACAGACTTCCATTCCGTGTGCCATCTAGACTGACCAGACAAAATCTTCTGTTTTACACAGATAACGCGTCAACAAACTATTTGAAACAATCTACAATACCTAGAATATGCGGCCAATATAACAATTGATTTACCGAGGCTGATATTTTTTTATGATAATGTATGTAAATTTAAGTTAAAAATCATAGAAATATTGAGAGTAGCAGATATTTAATTAACGCTCTCATTATATACATATTTTTCATTTCTTATCTTTTACATTTGGTATATTTAACAAAATTTAAATTATTGTATTAAGTGTAAACAATTTTTTTGTTGTGTGCATGCGTGTCCTGCACTAATATATAAACAAATTGTCAATATTTGTGTACATACTGTTTGTTTACCCAATAAAATAAAACAAAATAGTAAAGGTATGTCATTCGAAAGAAATTTTTCTGCTCTACAAGACATTGTGTTTGCTTTTACGTTACATGTATTATCTTATTAGATTACAACCCTTCAAAACGGAATGTCAATTTGATGAAGGTGAGCTATTTCCACACCTGCTTCTGTTCGCGTTCAATCGAGGGAATAAAGGAGAAAACAAATAATGAGAATATATTATTGACAATTTGTTTTAATTTGTCATGTTGTTCTCTTTGTTTAGAATTTAGACGGACGACCAGCTAGCCAGAAGCCAGCTGTCAAACTAAAAAAATAACATTAACAAAAAGATGAAGAACATTTTTAACAACATTCTGATTGTGTCGCATTGTAAACTCGAGACAAGATCTGGACTTTTTTGTTGCAAGTTTTCTAGATTAAAACAATCACTAAGATAGACTGGATCTTGTCTTAAGGTAGTAATAATAATAAAAAAATTGTCCTAGCTTTAATTTTCTTCAGTTGTATTTTATTTCAATTATTCCTGTATATATTATAAAGTAATGAATTAACTATTGTTAAGTGGAGTGAATGAGTCCATTAATAATTAAATAAATACGAATAATTCTCAAGGAAGTTGAATTCAGTTCTACTCAAAAAAAATTTAAAAAAATTCAAAATATTGTTGATAAAAAAATTAGTTTTACTTAGGGATATCAGTAATTTAAAAAAAACATTGTTTCGGCTTGTGGCACTGTGGCTAGTGTCGTGGACTCGCGGATCCGGATCAAAGGTCCGAGGTTCGCACCCCGCTCTACCACAACTTGATTCCCATGTTTAGTGAGTTATTTACATCTCGTTGAAAATGGCCACAAAAATTGAAATATTTGGGTAAATCGTAAGAACCCAATTGTTTCTTTTTCACTAAAAAAATAAATAAAATAATCGCTTTTTGAGAACATCAGGGCTAAAAGGGTTAATTAATTACTATTTGTAACCTGATTAGTTTTTTGGCATGACGGATATGGGTATTATTTGCTAATATTTTTTTTATATTCATGTACCCAATAATATATAAACTGCAATAAAAAAAGACAAATGAATAAATATCACAAGTAGAGACAATAAACTAAGCAAACACGACGGTATGTCAATTATTATAAATATTTGAACCACTAACTTTGTCATCATCAAAATCAACCAACAAAATCATCTTAGGAATCTTATTAAAATTTTTAGTAATTGTATAATGAAGTGATCTTTGGCCATACTTGTTTACAAACCTCGGTACTGACAAGCTTTCACGTTGTGCTAGCCGTATGTAGCATTACTTGAAAACAAAGGCAGTTAAAATATTTCCCGATGTCTGAGTGATCTCAAACCCGCATTTATTTGTACTTTATTTAGGAGGTTAGTGTCTATTTTATAGTTTAATATTTTATACATAAATATTATATCTAAAACAACGCGTTAAATGGCGTTTTATCAGAGAATCAAAATGAAAAAGAGTTAAAAGATGCTCGTAGTTTGGATTTGGACGCGGGTTAGAAATTGTTGTATTTATATCATATTATAGCGATATTACATAATTGGGTTTCAAATGAAAATGGGCGAGGAGAATAACAAGCCCTCACCGCGAGCCCATCGCGGATTACAGTCGTGACTCGCGACTGGCTAACGGCTGCGGCTCGTAGAGATGCCATGTTATTGTTTTTTGTACGTCTACAAAATGGTCGGAAGAAATTATTGCGAATGGCACCGCCGATGTATTCGAACGCTGTCGACATAAATCAACCGAGGAACATTAAAACATTACTTAAACCGAGGCAAATTAAGAAAGAAACATGATTAACACTAAAGTTCATTCCACAGGAGGATAGGCGGCGGTGTCTGGGAATTTTGATGAATAAGTATTTTTTAAATTTATTTCAACAGAGAGGGAAAACATTGTTGAGAAGGGAATATGGAAGTCTAGGCATTTACAGGGCTTATGACCTGTCATTGGCTGGTTTAAGTGGCTACTTTAAACAATGTGTAACATTCACCATTCTACCCATGTTTAAACATCCACATTTTCTCAACTCTTTCATCTGTTGACTTTTGTGAAGTTAAGGAGTCTTCAGCCGGATGAATCTCACCCATATAATAAAGGTTTCAGCTCCTTTACTTCACAAAAGTCAACAGATGGGAGAGTCTAAGAAATTCGGATGTTTAAACATATGCAGAACGATGAATGTTACACAGTGTTGTAAAGTGGCCACTTAAACCAGCCAATGACAGTCATAAGCCCTGTAAATGCATAGACTTCCATATTTCCTTTTCACAAGAGTTTCCCTCTGTTGTAACAAATTTAGATCTGAATGACTCCCTAGGGAGAAAATCCAACCTTTCAGCAAACATTTGGACATACTCAAAACATCGGTGAATTAAAAATTCTATTAATTTCACATTATCTGGGCGCTGCTTAAAATATCACGCGTAGAAATTTTTCACTATACTTTACATATTCATCACTGTTTTTTTCAGGTTAGAATGCCGTGTTGATCACTAACTTATTACTGACGTTTAAGATCATGAAATTATTTTGTTTCATGCCAACATTACACTATGCTTGTTCAACGTGACAGCATGCCTTTTCAGAAACGTCAACATATTTTTGCAAAATACATAAGTATCGATCGCTCTGTGCTACCATGCATGAGGTCCCGTGTTAAATGTGTTGATTTTTCTTCGTCTCAATACAATGTTTTGCGTTAATCGAGAATGTGCGTAGAAACGAAACGAACACAATTAAAATAACAATCACAACAAGTTATAAACCTTTGTTCTACTAATTTTTACTCCGCTCCGACGAAAATAGGGAAATATCACACTACGAATACCGATAAAATATAAGAAATAGATTTAGAATAATGAATTGTAATTTCAAAATCAATATGGATATTGTGGAGAAATATTTTCAAATATAACTTTTTTTTTTAAATTACAAAAAAATATGTCACTAGAAAAACGCGACATGTAGTGACGTCAAAATACTTGACAGGGTTCTAAAAATATTTAAACGGTCAGAAACAATGTTGAAAATAAACACGAATCGTGACGTATTAGGGGCGTGGCCAATGCAATGACCGGTTTAGCGGGAATTCAAAATTACAAATTTAAAAATATTTTTTATGCTACTAACGAGTAGCAAAAAATTTTTTTTGGTCGATAGCATTTCATAGACCCTTTATTACTTTGAAAATGTAAAAAGTGGATATTTCCCTATTATTGAGAAACAAAAAAAAACTTTATAATCAGCGTTACACAAAGTAATAAGGTGCACCTGCTAATAGTACCTACAACTGATCATTTCGAAATACTCCAAATACAAGCAGGAAGTAAAAAATACATAAATGAATGTAAATACAATAGACCTTGAAACCATGGTCACCCTATAATCTAATAATCTAGGCTACCCACATTTCGCTTAAGATTTGTAACAAAATATATGAAATTAAAATCAATAGTATATTCTTCAACGGCATTATGACAAAGCCCTGTGAAAAAATACCTAGACATCTATATTCCTTCTCTAAAAAGTTCTTTATCTCTGTTCTAATATGTAACGTATATTCTTCTGTCAAAATATTAATAATCAACAACAAACAAAGTATATACATTTTTAACCTTCCCCTTCTGTGCCAAAAACATCCGCGCGTCACGGTGCTGCAGTACGACGCAAAAAATGATACATTTTAAAACGGAAAAATGGAATATTCATGAGCAATCGCTTTAATCATTTATGGTTAAAATCAAAAGCGATAATATTTTTAATCTTATTGCTAAAAAAAAAAAAAAAACATTGGCTGAAGTTCGCAGCAAGAGCAGAGGTAGCCCCAACAAAGGCCCGAAAGCAACTGCGCAAACGCTAAAAAATTGTAAACGAAGAACTAAAACTTTATGAAAGCGTTTTAATTTTGTCGATATTTCCTGTGGCAGATGTTGGTAGAGTGACTTGATCAATCTACAATCATCAAATTTGTAAAAAAAACTTTGAGATATGAGTGGAATTTTTTTTCAGTAAAAGATAACATCCAGCACTACAACTCTCAAAAAATCTCAAAATTGCAAAAAATTGACTTGGCCAGTTTTCCTTGAATACTCACGACATCTTTCTCGGATTAGGTACGACGATATACCGTTGTTTAGCGGGCTAGGGGTAAACACATCGACAGTTAAGAGGGACGGCAAGTCCTAGCTTCTCGAATCGGATTATACCGAACGGCTTCGGATTCGATTTAGCTACAAAATGAGTAGTGTATAGCTGGCGCAACATTGCGGTCCTGCCCGGTCGCGAATCGGTAACCCACGATTCGCGGCACCGTTACCTGTCGGAGTACTCGCGGGTACTGGGGAGGTATGTTGGCGAGATCGGAGCTACACGCGGCGAGATAAGACGAGGGGGTACATAACAGGTACAGAGTACCCACCGGCCTACCGAGCCTAATAGACACTCCCGCGCTAGAGCGCACAGTATTCTGATTCATGGAAGCTTTACTGTGATCATTATTACCCTTTCTTCTTCTATTTTTCCACATCCGCTTCTGAGTGGAGCATGTGGACATAATTCGTCGGGATCGTAGAACAACGACGCATGTGATTTTCTTCAACTTTACGTGAGAGCGGTTAAATTTATTTTTTACGTTTTATTTCACAACTTTATAAGTACAAAAGATACCGCGATTCAATCTACATTGGAAAAACTAAAAGAAACTTTAAGTAATATTAGAGTAAAAGAACACTTAAGATGCTTAAATAATAATATTTTTTCTGAATTCGCAAATCATCTGATAGAAAATAATCATAACTTCAATAAAGACACTGGATTAAAAGTACTTAATGTTGAAAATAAAATATTAAAATTAGACAACTTAGAAATTAAAAAAGCGATTCATAACAAGAAAACAATAATTAATAACCAAATAGACAATATTTCTTTTAGTCCTCTCCTGTCTAACTTCGAAAATAGTGATATCAAATTACCACCCGTGTATGGAAAAAACGACTTGATTTATTGGGTCCACGTGCAGTATTTAGTGATAATGATAAAAAAAAAAAAAGGAATCAATTCATTAGTTACGTAAACCTTGACGAAGAAGCTTGTTTGCTTTGAAACCGGTCGGTGAAAAATAAAAATTAGTGGTTAAAAACAAAGTTGTTTTATTTATTTTATTACAATGAATAACCACAAAGTTAGTCCTTCAAATTTAAACTTTACAAGAGATACCATTTGATACTTGGGTTAGTTATTTATTTATTTTTATTTTTATTATTTATTTTATTTAGTTCTATGATTAACATGGTCTAATATATATTTACAACACAATATTTACATCTTTACTTATTCTAACATTATTTATCACTATTATACACTTAATATCCTAATTTATAATATTCACGTTTTATTATTTGGGAAAAAAACAACAGTTTTTACACATATTGTATACAGAAAATACGAATATATAAAACGAAAATTGTGAAAACAGTCCATATAAATTTTCCACAGTGGTGAAGGCTTTTGATTAAGTACACTATCGGTAGCAAAATAAAAGTCATTTACAATTAAGAAATGTTAGGCACTTAGATATAGCAAATAAAATGAAAATACGTATATTTTTATACAGTAATAAAAATAAAATAAATAGAAACAAGATAAATTGAAATTTAAAGAATAAGAAAAAAAAAAACGTTATATAAAAATAATGTAAAAGGTACAAAATATAATAATGAACATACGAGTATATACATAATTACTGACATCGTATAATTATTTTTTTTTTCAGACCAGCAAAAAAAGACTTTATATCAATTTTTCAATATCAAATATACGAGTATAAGAAAGTCAATACCCCATAGTTCGCACATCCGTTGTTCTACAATCTCGACGAATTAGACGCCTCCGGGAGACCCATCGTTAGCCAGCACTCTCGCCTCCCTCACGTCAATCCGGCGTCCCCTAGTGTTTGGCCACAGTGGGGAGCGTAGAAATGCTTGTTTTTTTTTTTTTTTTTTTTTTTTTCTTGGTTGTGTTGCATTGTTTTTCCCTTGCTTATTATTTATCAAGGTGATATATTTGTGCTGTTTTTAGTGTTAGTGCTTTGTGTATGATTTTACGTGTAAGTGTTTGTGTACTGTCAATTAGTTTACAATCACATCAAAAGCACTAACACAAATACATGTGTCGGCGCCCCCGAATGCGACTATACTTGTTTGTGTTATGTATTTTGTTATTTGTGTTCGTTTTTATGTGAGTCATTTTGCGTGTTTGTGTTTTGTGTACCTATAACCTCTGTTTTCATGGGCTAGTTTCGCTTTCCGACATTCGTCCAAGTGTTAAGGGAACCATGAGAAACCTTAACAGGAAAGGGAGGTATCTGTGGAGAAATTTTGATTAGTTTACATTTTAATATTGTTATTATCACAGATTGTTATGACAAGTATAGAGTGCCAGCCTCTTTACTTGTTCATGGGTCTTATTCTATCTATAATTACTTTAGCAAAGTTCACGAACATCCCGGAGAGTAACCTGTTTTGAAGTACCTGCGTAAAATCTTCAAATGGAACATTTAATCTGTTGCACTCTTTTTCGAAAGAGAATCGATCTATGGCAAACATGGGGCAGTGAAACAACAGATGATCTACGTTTTGCTCCGTCTGTGCGTCGCAAGGACAAGCCGGATTATCTTTCAATTTAAATCTGTGAAGATAAGAGAGTGTGGCTCCATGGCCCGTTAGAATTTGGGTTGACTCGAATGTTGGCGTGTTTGATTTTCTGAAGTTTTTGCACTCTTCTAGTGTCTTTAAAAAGTATTTGGTTCCAGAACCAGTGGTGCTGCTTTGGTATCGTTCTTCCCATTCTGTCAAAGTCAGACTTCTTAATTCTCTTTTGGCGTAACTAAGTGGAAATTCAGTGTAAAGCTTTGCGGTTTTTACGTGTAGAGCTGCGCTTTTAGCTAGTTCATCAGCTCTTTCATTTCCCGCAAGGCCATTATGGCCTCGAATCCACATAAATTTGCAATCGATGCCTTTGGACTTTAAGATCCGAGATGAGTTTTGGATGTAGAAAACCATCGGATTGTCGGGAGCCCCGTCTTCAAGTGCTTGAACAGAGCTTCTAGAATCTGACAACAAGTTGACAGTCTTCCAGTTGCTCGTCTTGCTAGAGACCCAGTCTAAGGCTTTCATAATGGCGAAGAGTTCGGCTTGGAATACCGAGCAGTAGTCAGCCATGGGAAGCTTCTTTCTGTGTACTTCTCCGTCATTATTAAACACGGCGAAAGCTGCTCCCACTTTTCCTTCAGTTTTACTTCCATCCGTGTATATATCGATTTCTTCGACGGGGAATTTGACTCTTGCGTACGAGTCTGGGTAACTGGTGATTTCACCTATTTGCTCGCTTGGATGCGGCAGTTCCGTGTACGCTATCCTTCCCTGGTATCTTTGATCATCTGGTCTATTAGTGATGGTGAGATTCTTCTTCGTATTATAGATTTCTCCCAGCTCTTTAACTTTTAAGTCCAGTGGAATCAGTCCAGCTATTGCTTGTACAGATGTAAGGGAAGCCGTGCGGTATGCTTTGCATATTCTTATTCCCATAGATCTCTGTACTCTATTTAGTTTCGCCTGTATATTTTTCCTTTTTGCCGCTTCCGACCACACCGCCGCAGCATAGGTGATCATCGGTTCCACTACTCCAATGTAAATTGACCGCAATATTTCAGGATTAAGACCCCATGTTGGCTTGGCCATGAATATTAATTTGTTTGCGATTTTTGTCGCTTTTTTCGTTACTGAATCTACGTGTTTACTCCAATTAAGATTCTCATCTAGTACCACTCCAAGGATTTTGCAGTCTGTTACGAAGTTAATTCTTTTTCCCTTCATGAAAAGGCAAGGTGCCTGCGCCTTATTGCGCTTAGTTATGAAGAGGGCGTTAGTTTTTTCCTCTGAAAATATCAATTTGACTTTGTCTCCCCATTCAGTGACCGAGGAGAGCGTTTCATTAGTTATACTCTCCAGAACGTTAATGTCTTTGTGCTTTATGACCAGTAGTACATCATCTGCAAATGCTTGTAAATGAACATTGCAGTGATATTCTTTTTGTAAAAGTTCGTCTAGGACGATATTCCAAAGCACCGGGCCGCAAGCAGATCCCTGTATGCAACCCTTATTGGAGCCTTTCTTTGAGCTGGCTCCTGCGTATTTTATTTCTACCATCCTATCCGAAAGGTAGTCCTTGAACATGTTAAATATGTTCAAGGGGCAGTCAAGTCGCGCTAGTTGCCGGAGGATGTGAGGCCACCAGGCATTGTCAAACGCTCCCTTGATGTCAAGGGATATCACACACACGTGATAACCTTCCCTTGTTGCCGTCTTGATGCAAGTTACTGCGTCAAGCATGGCGTCCTCTGTACTCTTTTGTCGAGTAAAACCATATTGGCGAGGACTCAATTTATTATATTTGTTGAATTTCCATGATATTCTATTAATTAAAAGTTTTTCTAGGACTTTACCCAAGACTGGTAAGAGTCCAATGGGTCTATAAGAAGTGACATTGCCGTAGTCTTCTTTGCCCGGTTTGGGTATAACTTTTATTCTTGCTATTTTCCACAGTAGTGGAAAACAGCCAACTCTAAGGCAAGCGTTATATATGCTGACAAGAATTTCTGGATGGAGCTTGAACGCCATCTGGCAAATGTCTGCAGTGAAGTGATCACGACCCGGTGCTTTTCCGGAATCTAATTCTAAAAGTGTTTTTCTTATTTCTAGTTCGGTAAATAGTACATCATTATTTTTTAGAAGCGCTGCTTCTTTGTTTTGTCTAATCAAAAGTTGCTCGGCTGATTCTCGGCTGATTCTTGTAGAAATGCTTGTTATAGGGGGCTGCTGCGTCCGTTTTCGGATTTTAACGTTAGTTATGCAATTGAACCACCTTATTCTTATATTCCCCTCAGGCAGTTTCTCTAAAAACTCAAAAGTTTGGGGTTTTGAGCTTAAGTAAGGTACCATTATTAATTTAATTTCTAGGGTTTCTTTCGAAGATTGAAATAATGCTATGTGCTCCTATAAAAAAAAACAATAATTTTATGGTCATTAAAAAAATAAAAATAATTTGAAGAAAAAGAGTAAGATTCATTAACGTCAAAATATGTTATGAGAATTAATTTATTATTTATTTATTTTTAAATTTATTGCAAAAAAAAAAATGTAAATACTTAATAACAGGGAATCTATATAAATCCAATTAATGTAAAATGAAAACGGAGTGTTCTCTGTTTATGATAGTCTCCATCTAACATGGCACAGCCTGTTCTAAGATGGAGATTTTTTATCTTTAGAGCGTAAGTAGTCCTATACTAATAAAACAATAACATAAAAAAGAAAAACTAAAACTACTTTATTATAAATGCCTAGCTAATCAAATGTAAAAAATTAAAAATCATTATTATACAAATATAAAGTACATATATGTGCCAAGAATACATGTTACTTAAACATGAATGTTTTCGTACATTCAAAATAACTAATGCTTAATTTGAATCACTTTGAATTTTTTGTCACAACACATTGCAACATATTTTTATTTTTCAGACACTACTATAGTCCTTAAAATATAGCTTGATTAGAATGACATCAGTCAAACTAATTTCATTAGTGATGGGAAATTACTGATCACTGATCAAATCGATTTTATCAGTTTTTTCAGGCAATCATGAGACTCTGTTTCAGAAAATTTATATAAAAACGCAAAAAGAAGCCTATTATAGTGTGTTTAACACAATTATTCTCCAAAAAATAAGACATTTATACTTTTTTCATGAACATCAAATGAATTATTTTTTAATTCGATCAATTTCCATTGATCAATTTGTCACATCTCTAACGTTTTTGTAAAACGATGTAACCTTGTAAGAACGTCGTTAATAATTAGGTTTATTTTTGTTCTTAAGCTGATTTGATATATTTATGTAACATGCCAAATACGAATGATTTTTCTATATAATAAATAACTCTTTAGACGTTACTACAAAGTTATGTCGTCACTTTTTCTGACAAATGGCATTCTAATCAAGCTATATTTTAAGGACTACAAGTGTACGATTTCGGCAGGAGATTTTTTGAACACGAAAGAGTTTGTTGAAGCAAGATAAGTTTTTGAGAATGTATAATAGTGTTATGAATAAATTTAAACAAAAAATCTAATATGTCACTCTTAAAACACATAATTTTACGTAAGTTTTTAATTTTCTTAAGCATTTAATATATGCATTTTAGTCAACTATCAGATAGTTCTTCATTATTTATACTTTTTTTTCTGGATTGTTATTTTATTGCATCACTAGTTTTTATAATTTAATTTATTTTACGTGTTTTTAATTTTCGTTAATTATTATAGCTTAACACGGACACATCCTTAATAAGTTCATGAATAAATAAATGAATGGATAAAAAAAAAACATATTTTACACAATTTTGGAAGGATGAAATATATTGCGCGATCGTGTCTCGAGACCTTTTAGAATTTTAGCGTCTAGCTTGTATGAAACGAAACACTGTGCAGCGGTCAATAATACGCCTTCTCTCCTAAGCGGAATGTACCAGAAGGAATGCAAACGGTATCGGATACTATAGGAGTATGAGATTGCACTAAGGGAATTGTATGAATGTAAGCGGTGATTTTGATATCAAAATAGATTACAATAGCAGATATACGAGTATGCGCGGTATTTCAGGGCAAGATCGCGAAAGGGACATTACTAGCGAGATGGTCTTGGAGGTAAATCTTATTTATTTTTTAAATCTAAAATCACATTATGATCGTAGACGATATAATTTTTGCGATTGTTATGCTTTGATTACCGTATATATAAATGACATTGATGTTTGCTTTCGTTATTCAAAATGTCTTCTTTATGCCGATGATATGAAAATATACGCTAAAGTTGAATCTCGAGAAGATTGCCTCATGATTCAAGACGATCTTAATCGTCTAACTGACTATTGTATTGAAAATAAACTGTTTTTAATATTAATAAATGTGTCTGTGTTACATTCATAGGGAAAATAAAAATTCTTAATTTTGATTACAAACTAAACAATAATGTACTTATAAGAAAGCACGAAATTAAAGATCTTGGGATTGTTTTAGACTCAAAACTACTTTTTGAATAGCATATCAATAAAATTATCTCCAAAGCATTTAGCATGTTAGGTTTTATAATTCAAATGAGTAAACACTTTTATAATCCAAAGGCCCTAATTTCATTATATTATACGTTTGTCAGAAGCCATTTGGAATACGCATCTCAGATATGGAATCCCCAGTATGCCATTTATATAACAAGAATAGAAAATATAAAAAACAAATTTATAAAGTACCTAAAATACAAAACAGGTATTTCTTATGTATCAACTCTCACTGCCTCCACCTAACATGGAATAACTTCTCTACAATACCGCAGAGTGTTTGCGGACCAACTACTGCTCCACAAAATTATGACAGGAAGACTGTACAGAACTACTTAGTTTAATAACAATACATGTGCCAGTCAGGATTTGTAGACGGTACCACCTGTTTCATGTACCAATAAGTAAAACATCGTATGTTAAGAATGCTTTTTTTCGTAGGACTTTTTCAGTGCACAATACAAAATTTAAAGATATAGATTACACAAACGTCACTCTGTCAGATTTAAAATTTACACTAAAAATGCATTATGTAACTTTTTTTTTTTTTTTTTTTTTTTAAAAAGAAATATTTGCGTTCTTATGATTTCCCCAAATATTTAATTTTGAGGGCCATTTTCAACGAGTTGTAAATAACTCACTATTAGAAAATGGAATCAAGTTGGGGTAGAGTGGGATTCGAACCACGGACCTTCGGTCTGTGAGTCCGAGACACTAGCCACGGGACCACAACCCGATTTAGTAGACATTATAATAATAAATATGTACATCTCCCTTTCCCTCCTTATCCTCTCTTCAAGCATCCTTGTCCTAATCCCGCCCAATTTACAATAACTTACTCTTCTTTAAAAAAATCAAAAATTCTTTAATATTGGAAAATATTTACGAGTACATGAAAATAACATTTTTATATGTACAAACTTATATGTATTTATTTAATATGTAATATATTTTCTTTACTAACTTTGTATACTTTGTGGAAATCTGTTATTAGTTCTGAGTTTATACACTATATCTGTTTGTTGTAGAACTGTTGATTTCCCAAATAAAATAAAATTTAAAAAAATATATTTCGGACCATAAGACGCACTTTTTTACTTTGAAAATTAACCCGAAAATTGGGGCGCGTCTTATCGTCCGCAAAATACGGTACACAAGTTAAGCGTTTAAAAAAAAATGTGAGTCGTTCACTTCCAAACCCCTTAAATAATAGAGTTTCAACAAAATCCAGAAACCGAAAAAAAATTGTCTGATAAAAACTTGAAAAGACCCCATTGAGAAAGAGTGAAAACAGAGACTTGATTTTCTGAACGAGACCGCAACACGTGTAATATTTATTTCTTTCTGTACTTTTCATCCGACACATAGTTTAATGAACGCGTCCCTTCTCCCATAAACGAGAGCGGAATATAATAAATGAAGTTCATAATAATAATTATTACGGATTGGGTCTTTTCAAAGAGGCAATGGAGAGTAAATTTAAATCGTGACTGGGGGCATCGCTCTGCCCACGCGTTCAAATCGCCGGACCCGACATTGCTAGAAAGGCCTAACTTGGAGGGGGCGATTACTATCGGAAGAAACAAAAGGCCATACCTTGACTATGACGATATACTTAAAGATAAATTCTCCCGAGTGATTACGAGGATGCACTATCGACCCTGTATCTTCAAATTTTGGGGTAAATACATCGATAGATATCGAAGGCACCCATACTCCATGGGAAACATATCTACGCACTGGAAATGATAAAAAACATGTTTAAGCGAGCACGTTTTCGAAGAGGGTTCGAACAGTCAGTAGTGAGTTACATCTTGCTGGAAGATGTGATTCTATAAACGGCTGCGTAGGCCCAGTTGCATTCCACCGACGTCATTACCAACTAGTCTACCTCGTTAGCGTCGCAAACCCTGGGCGATGGAATCACACTCGTAACGGTGTGATCACGGCAGATAACGAGAGGATGAAAGGCGAGTTTCTGGCGCCTCAAAACCAAAGCCAACCGGCTAAGGGAAGGTAAACCCGACAGAAAACCCCAATAGAGAAGGCAACGGGAAACCACTCTGGTCATCTTTTCCCAGGAATCACTACGGGGAGTACATCAATAAGCAGTCGTCTTGGCTGCGGAATATAAAATAAGCGCAGGACAGAAATACTTTCGCTGCAGGGATCGCCAACGTCGGGGGACCCGAAAAGGCATCGGAAGAAGAAAAATAAATACCTTTTAGGCGGCTACTTTTTAATCATAGTAGCCTATTTAAAATGCGAAAGGGAAATAAGTCAATTTTAATAAAATTATGGGTACATTGAGCGCGGAGTTCAGCTTGACAGTAAAGAGAGCAGTGACGGTACCATCTAGGGGTTGACATTTTCAAATTCAAGGTAATTACAGCGCATGTGCCGTAGTGACTTTAATCGACGTAGAAGTAGCTGATTGGACTGGAGGAAATGGAGGCGTATCTACATCGAGTGCCTGATCTTAAAACGTTCAAGAAAAAAACTTATTTACCTACTTCTAGGTAGAGATGTCGCGGTGATTCGTGAATTAATGAAATAAAGTACAGTCACTGACATAGACGCGCCGCGCCCTAAAGAGTAAAATATTTTAAAAATAGTCCACGAAAACATGCCCATTGTTAATAAGTTTGTTTGTTTATACCAGGGCCGCATTTAACGATCATGCATATGCTACCGAAAATTGGAGGATACTCATTTTTGGTAAATAAAAAAGTTTGTATTTTAACGGTAACAATCAACATTCATTTTTGGTGGATCCCAATCAGAGTCTTTCCTTAAATTCCTTACAACTTCAACCCGATCTCTTTTCACTGGATTTTAAGAAATGCAAAAATAAAAAAGTTTGATGTTTAGAAAAAAATATATTTGTATTTGAATATTAATCGTTTTAAGCTTTGTTAATCACTCATGAACAAATATTTACAAATAGAAATTTACACAATCCTTTTTAGAATGTTTTTCCGAAAAGTTTTCACACGATTTCATGGCACAAGCGGGAATTTTAGTTTTGATTCTCGCCTGGCTGGCGGTCGAAGAACGTCTAATCACGTGTTGGGCGAGAATGAGCGTTCGGGAATGAGTTAAGTGTCATCATTTTTAAGGGCTAAGGGCATGTGTATTTATATGTCAATGATTACAGTCAAATACCATGGTTAACTAAAAGGCATTTTGCCACAACAAATCAGTTCCTTCTAACAGACATATGCCCATAAAGAAACCGATTGCATCTTTAGCCATAATAATCATTCTGGCTCGCCAAACCCTTTATATATTGGGCCTATTTATTTATTTACTTATGAACCTGGTACAAAGTTACGCTTAGGCATAGTGATAGAATAAATATGGTATTCCCATCCGTATTCTACAACTGCGCCTAGGCGTATACAAAGTTTATGAGTAAGATCCCCAGAGTATTTTCATGCCATATTGTCTATCAAAACGTATGTATGTATAAATAAATAAATTTATAGAAGGTCACTAGTAAATTCTGAAAGAGAAGTACCACTAAATAAACAGTAAAAATAAACTCACGAAGACACGTATTTTAGTAATTAAATATTGTTAAAACGCTATTCTTGCATGTCATTTGAGATTGTGAAATAGGCTATGTGAAATACATATGGAATAGTGTACAGAATAAACAGAATCTATCTTTAATATATATTCCATATAAATATTACCGAGCCATGTTCTAAAATACACGTTGAAGACATTAAACTGAAGGTAAATATGTGCGCAGGTGGGATATATGCATATACATACATTTATACCTTATATTGCTAGAATAGTCGCTGGAGTTATATTATGCCGGTAAGACTAGGGAAACCGGGGCAGGTTGTTATTTTGAATTTCAGGGGCGTAACGAAAATTAGAACTTTAAACTCTTTCACTGCTAAATAATATTTATTTATTTAACACTTTATATACATATACAATATATATACATATAAGGGCGGGCATATTGCCTTAAGGCAATTTCTTCCTACCTACCTAAACCGTTCAGTTTGAGAAAATTATAAATACATGGACATATTGGCGGCCTCCGTGGTGTAGTGGTCAAGACGCTTGACTCACAGACGGAAGGTTCCGGGTTCGATTCCCGGTGAGAAGACAAAAATTAAATGTGATTTTTCTCAAGCCTGGGTGTTCTGTGATGTAATTCACCGCTGTAATTGGGCCTCCTGGCCTGTTGTGGTGCAAAAATAAAATAAAATAAAAATAAATAAAATATTGAATCTTACAATTTTATACAAAAATTAAAAACAAAGATTAACAAAATATTTTTTAATTTTTTTTTAATTAACACTATACTATGAAGAGAGGAGAGGGGGTGGGAAGGAAAGAAGAACAATTTTAATATTTAGATAGTGACATTTCAATATTGACTTAAATGTGAATAAAGAAGGGGCGGGGCGTCTCTAACATTAGTGGGTAGGTTATTCCACAATCGAGCGGCTACTACTGTGAAAGAGGAGGCAAGAAAATTAGAGCTCTGACAGTGTATTGAAAGGGTTCTCTCGTTACTAGAACGAAGAGATAGTCCGTGTTATGAAAGAGGTTGGGTGAGCTCTCTCAGATAAACAGGCGAAGTGGGATTATTTAAAATATTGTGAAGAAGTGATAGAATGTGAATGTTTCTTCTATGCCTGATACTGAGCCAGTGTAGTTGCGTGCGATACTCGGTTATGTGGTCAAATTTGCGAAGATATAACGAATACAAATATTCTGCAATCGTTCTAACTTATCAAGTAATTCAGAGTTAGTATCTGGATAACATACATCCGCATAGTCAAGGAGTGGAAGAAGTAAGATCTGGACTAATGTTTGCTTAACATTAATTGGTAAGAAATTCTGTAATCTTTTAAGTGAGTGCAAACTGCTATAAAGTTATGCATATTTTATAATCCGCGTTTACTCTCCGTCATCGTTGGATTTATTTCGGAAATCGAATATTGCTTTAAAAGAATTAACTTTTTTTTTCTTCTTCTCCGTCGTTCCTCAGTTCTAAAGGGTCGCGATCGTTTGTTCTCTTCTTTCCGTTCCGGCTCTGCGCCTTCTTCACAGCTCCATTTGGGGTCGTCCGAGACATTGTTTTCACCTGGTCGATCCATCGAGCTGCAGCTTTGTCTCTTCTGCTTCTTCTTCCTGACACACCGCCCGTGATTATTATTTTCTCCAGATCGTCTTGGTCACGTCTGGCTATGTACCCGAAGAACTGCAGAATACGTTGGCACCATATGGCCGATAGGCGAACTTTCACGTTGAGTTCCTCCAGTTTGGAGACATTTGTTCTTCTAGCTGTCCATGGGATTTCCGGCATTCGACGCCGACACTAAATCTCGAAGGCATGTATTCTCTCCTGCTCACGTGCTTTAAGGGTCCACGTTTCTGCGCCATATAAGTTTTTTTTTTTAAAATCCTTTAGGGTTATTAAAAAAATATTATAAGGTCTAGTCATGTAAGGTTTCTTCTGGTTAGTGCGGTCATTATGTGCTTTTTCAGGTTGATTTGTATCCAGTGTTTTTTTAAAAGTGATAAGTCATTGTAGTCCATTGCATAGTATTTTTGACTGTCTTACGTTAGTTTAATTATAATCAAAAAATAATTATAAACTTATTAAAATACAAGTTTTTTACAACCTTTTTGTAAGAATGAGGAATAAGTGCTACTGGAAATCGGATATAAAAATGTATTCTTTCAGGCGGAAAAAATTAAAGCATTTAATTGTACTGTAAAGTTTCTCGAAAATGCATTAAATTATATTAATAAAAGTGAACTTCTTTGAAACGTTACAGGTTCGCGTGAACTCGTGTAAATGATAACCAATCAATTAAAGCGTTGTGATAGATTTCTGATTTCCGGATAAGCCATGTTTTTCGACGTTTAGCGAGCTTTGACGGGTGCGGGATTCTACTTTTAAAAGTCAGGAAAACTCGGCACACAAAAAAATTGTCTAAGTTTGATGGTCTATTTTCAATATTTCATTTTATTGAACCAATAAGTTCCTCATCTTTTTTACCCATATGAATTAATTTATGGCTGAAAGAGTTGAACGATAATCCTAAACGAGCATTTTAATTTCATAATACGTGCGATTAGCTACCGTGTTTTAAATATTCATGAAACTAATCAATTCGAATGGGTAATTAAAACGGAAAACAAAATGTATTTTTTTATACAGAACGCGATTATTTTTAAAATGATAATTATCACTAACGGATGAGAAGCGATATCGTTTTATGAATTATTTTGAAACAATTAGGAAATATACGGAACACATTCTAGCATGAATGCTAGTTGAATATGCGGTTCGCAGGAACCTATTTAGAAACCGTTTTTTTTTTAACTATTGGCAATTCATCTTATGAAGGATGATTTCAGGGTACGTATTCTGATGGGAAGTTAAAATTTATCTTCAATTTTATCTATAAAGTAAAATTAAGTTTTCGGTATGAAAAATAGAATATGTTTGCAATTTTTTTCTCTGACATGTTTAACTACCGGTTATCGACGAAGATATTTTGAATTTTTCATACAAATAAACACACTTTCGTACATAAATATCGATATTAGTTTATACCGTCTCAGTATATACCGATGAAAATAGCCGTTCATAATCGCGGCCCTGATATGCTTGAGACCGAAGTTTGATAAAAACTAATGAAATCATCCGAATTTGGGCCGAAATAAAATAAGTAAAAAAAGAAAAAAACCAATCTGTCAACCAGTTTCGGGTCTTGCATTAAAATCTCGGAGTAAAAATTCGTTGGAGAAGCCCTTTTAGCAATATTGCATAGAACAAAAGCGTTCCTAATTTTTGGTTTGGTTTTTAGTTTAACAACAAATGTGTAACGGACGGTTTCGGTTTGCGCTTGCGATTCTCGAGCTGAGTAGCTATGGCCCGTTGTATTGCTGTAAACCGTAGCTGATTTCGTGGTTGATTATCAAACAATGACTTTCGTCCGTATGGACGAATATTGGCCAGTATAAATACACACAATATATTAAAGACACAATTTTTTAAATAATAATTGTGCCGCTAATAAATCTTGTTTTTGTGGAAGTTTTCGAGTAATGAGTGTGTATAACAGGCCTAGGCGTAACTTAATACCAAGTTTACGAGTAAGGCCCTTAGACTGGCAGATTACGACTTTTGAAATTCGGACTAAACTTAGGTACTCATATAAGAATTTAAGGAAGATTTGTTCGTCTAATTCAAAGATAGTGAATCGAACGGTAAAGTTAGAAATATAAAAATTGGAAAATTGTTTTCAGGCGTTGCCTAGTAGGTAGATCGGTTTAGTCCGATGAATCTCACCCGCATGAAA
Source organism: Micrasema longulum (assembly GCF_059751315.1). Lineage (NCBI taxonomy): Eukaryota > Metazoa > Arthropoda > Insecta > Trichoptera > Brachycentridae > Micrasema > Micrasema longulum. The sequence continues at coordinate 348,769 of NW_028278627.1, forward strand.
AAAGTTTCATCTCCTTTACTTCACAAAAGTCAACAAATGGAAGAGTTGAGGAAATGTGGATGTTTAAACATATGCAGAATGGTGAATGTTACTCAGTGTGTGATGTGGCCACTTAAATAAAAAAAATGTTAAAACAAAACCTGCCTTAAAAAAATTAAATGTGTCCCACCGAAAAGTCTTTACACTTAGTGGGTAACAAATTTTTATATGTATTTAAACAATATCAAATAAACGCTGTTCTGCAGCACTGAAACTGGAAACCAGCCAACGACAGGTCATAAGTCCTGTAAATGCCTGTTCTTCCTTATTCCCCTCTCAAAAATGTTTTCCGTCAGTTGCAAAAAGTGTAAAAAAATATGGTTATCTTTATATATATATAATTCCTCTGTACGTGTGATGTCACCGTACTTCTCCTAAACGGCTCAACCGATTTACGTGCTGTTTTTAGAGAAATATAGATCTTTGCGCTGTGCGTGTTCGTAGATATTAAAATCTTTAATCGAATATGTAAAAAATAAGTTAGGAGCATAAATGTTTTATTCATCGATCTACCAGGGTTGCGTTCGAGGAGAATGCATTTATTAAAAAACCGGAAGATGTTGTTTTTTTGCGTATAAGTTTGTTTTTTAATGTTTACAATCAGTTTTTGATTTTTGTGGATCTCAATCAGATTCTTCCCTTAAATTCCTCATAAATTCTACTCATTTTTTCTTTTTACTGGATTTTTGGTACTACAAAAATAATATTAAATTCAATACATTTTTAAAAATCGCATTCCTAGATAAGTACACCCCGCTTTTGGTGAGAAGACCGGAGTTTGATGCTTGCAAAAAGAATGCCATATTTGAAAAAATATTCATTTCATGTTTTGGAATTCAACTATAAACAAGTACCTAGGTACCTACTTATCAATGAAAAGTCTTTTTCCAATATAGGATAATATATTATAATAATAAGCAGGCGAACCAACGTTCGGCCAGGATAACGTCTGTCGGGTCCGCTAGTTTAAATTTAAATAGAAATACAAGCATTTTTAATCACACAAATTTTGTGGGATTTTTCTTGAATCCTAGGTTAAATTCATAAACAGTCAACAAAAGTTGTAATTCGCGGTCTAAACAGTTAACAGTTCAATCCCCTTTTCACGGAATTATGTTTTCCCTCTTTTTTTAGGAATAATGTTTTGGTTGTAAATAATGCTGTCGAATGGCCGACATAAACATGGCAATTTGTATAAAAACATAGGCACTGCAGAAATATAATATTTAAATAACAAATTAATAAGCGGTTATTTATTAATTTATCGAGTAGATACGGCGGACTGGAGTGAAGCCGATTCGCAAACACCCACACTTCGGTTTAAAACAACTTTTACTTATTTTGTGTTACAAAAATGTAAATTTCGCGAATAATCTGCGGGAGAAAACGTGGAACGCGCCCAATATCTTACTCAAATGGTTAATGTGACATATTTATGTCCGTTTGGCGATCCTAAATAATGTTGGGATTACTAATTTATTGTTTTTGGTATAATAATATCGGACACGGGGACCACAGTCTTCGGCCTCAGTCTTCGGCTTCAGTCTTCGGCTACAAAAACATTTACATACCGTCTCTATGTTCTTAACTTACATTATTTAAATGGTACAATAATCATTTGTACAAGATTCGAATACAAAAATATTGTGCCTTTCAGAGACTTATAGATTGAAATGTCACTATCTAAATATTTAAATTGTTCCTTTATACTTCTTCTTTCCTTCCCATGCCCTCTCCTCTCTTCATAGTATATTGTTAATTTTTTATATATATATATATATATATTTTTTTTGTTAATCTTTACTTTTAATTTTTGTATAAAATTGGAAGATTCAATATGTCCATGTATTTATAATTTTCTCAAACTGAACGATTTGGGTAGGTAGGAATAAATCGCCTTAAGGCAATATTGATTTATTTGACATTTTATATACATATACCATATATATATACATATAAGTGTCAAATAAATAAATATATTTGAACGTGGTTATGCAAAAAGCAGCCACTTAAAGAAAATTGAAACTGAGATAATAGCACGTTTATGAAAAGAGTGAGTAATCAAATCTAGTCAACAGTTGGAATGTTTTTGACTTTGACAAATGATAAACAATAAATACATTAGTTTTTTTAGATTACACACAAGAATCTAATTACGTATTTACCAGTTTTAATTTCTAAAGAACCTTAAGATTTTCATAGTTTTGTGGGTGTTTTATGCAAATTGAGAAATGCCGTTTTTGTGATCGACACTATTTTCAGAAGGTGATTTTTACTGTTTTTTTGTATGAAAGCGACCTGGTTGTTTTTATCAAAACATGGAATTGATCTTACTGCACCCGATAACACCACTATCTATTTTTTTTCAAAATTCTGGATTGGCTGCTTTCTGCATAACTACGATCAATTAAATGTACACGTTCTGAGTATGTCCAAATATTTGCAGACAGGCTGGATTTCCTCCCCGGGGAGTTATTTAGATTTAAATTTGTTGCAACAAAAAGATATGACATTTTGAGAAGGGCAAATGAAAGTCTAGGCATTTACACGGGATACGATCCGCCATTGGCTGGTTTACGTGGCCACTTTACGCACTGTGTAACAATAACCATTCTGCCTATGTTTAAACATCCACATTTCCTTAACTCTTCCGTCCTTCCGTCTGTTGACTTTTGTGTAGTAAAAGAGGTGAAACCTTTATTTTGCGAGTGAGATTTAACCGAAAAACAATTTTCCAATTTTTATACTTCTTCTTATACCAGTTATCAGATATGAAATCCAGCCTGTCTGCGAACATTTGGACATACTCAAAACATTTAAGACATTAGTATTAGAAGAAAAAATATTTTACTCTGTAGGACGCGTCTATGAATTAATATGTCAATGACTGCAGCTGTGAATAAGAAAACATAATATATTATTTAATACATAGTTTCATTCGTAAATACAATCAAATGAGAAAGTTTGGTGTTTTTTAAAAAAAAATAAATTGTTAATAGATTATCAAAATAAGCTAACATTTATTTTTAAAAAACATTTAAAATATGTAGCGTTTTATCAGGGCTATGATTTTATAAAGTTACGTAATTTTTAAATTACTTCGCCAGTGACGTCACAAGTTCTAGTGGGCGAGTTCTGCTGACTGGAGAGTTGGCTTCCCGGAAACCGAAAATCTTGCACAACACTCATTGGTTGACTCGGAAGAAGTTGTGAAGTAATTCAAAGAAGTTCATTTTTATTAGAATCAATAAAAAAAATTATACGTTTTCGAGTTACTTCGCCGTACATTGAGAAAGTTCAGAGTTTTTTTTGTTTGTTTTTTATTTGTTAATAGACTATTAAACTAAGCCAAAAAATATATTTTTTAATTTTTATATATCGTATTATCAGCTCTACGATTGTTTAACGTTTTGTATTTCAGAAATAACTCCGGGTGTGACGTCAGAGGTTCTTTTCCGCTGACTCTCATTCAGTTCTTCCCATTGGTCCATTCATGGCAAACAAACGGGAAATGTTCCATAGTTCTAATATCATAGGTTGATTGATTTGAACCAGTGACGTCATTCAAATTCAAAGTAGTCCGTTTTTATGAAAATGTTTTTTATTATTTTTTCCGTACACATTTTTAGGAAACTTTGCGGTACAATTTAATGCTCTAAATTTACCGCGCGCAAGAAAACATTTATTGTATCCAATTTCCCGTAGGACTGAAGTTCCTCATTAACTCTTAAAAGACTGTGGTAAATAATCCCTTTGCGTGCGGTGATTTAACATCGTGTTACCACTATAGAAGACGTAATATTCTGAAGTTCAGACATTAAAAAAAAAAGGAGACACACTATATAATAATTCCTTTTCCATAATTTATAAAATTAAACATACGGTTTAGCCCTGTTACAGCAAAAATAAATTGAAAATCATGAATACGCCTCTCATATTACACGCGTGCGTTCGCCATCACTGTCATTAACCGACTGGAGACTGAATCTCTTTTACCCAACACCTGCCACAGAACAGCGTCTCTGTCAACCTTACTATGAGTTCTATCTTCGTGCTCTCTCTAATACAGATGTGTTGTTGAATTGGCGGACATTCATTCTTCGCGTGGCGAGGATAAATATTTTTTGTATTAACATCCAGCATAGTTATACAAATTTTACTTTCCAAATCCGGTGTGAAAATGTCCATTTGAAGATTACAAAAAATACGAGTTCATCATTTGAAAAAATAAGAGAAATATTAAATCTTGTGTCCGTGTCGACTAGTGTGACATCACAGCCACACAAGAGTTAAATGCTCTAATTAATACCGCGTGTAAGAAAACATTTTTTATGTACAATTTCCCGTAGGACTCAACTTCTTCATTTACACACTAGGTAGCGCAGAGCGTGGGGGATCGAACATAGAATTAATCAAAGAATTTAACTTGGCGGATTTTCCAGATCTAGCAGCGGCCGGCCTCGAGCGGTGCCCTGATGAAGCGATTGCCATTAAACCGAAACGTCCGCCATAACTCGCCGACGGTCACGACTAGTTGTTCCTGGGTAGTGGCGGAGACCGTCTCCGAAGCTCTTCCGCGAGGGAGAACCGTTGCTGGACTATCGCGGAGACGCTGCACTGTAATGTCGGCCCACGGTCATGATGAAATTCTGGATTTATATTTCAGCGAGTTTACGGTAATACTGGTTTAAGCCCGAGTTACACGGATAAGGCGACTTAACGAGAAATTGCTCAGAAATCTGAAACTAATTCTAAGCGAGAAATATTGTTTAATTCAAATTGAAATAATTCATTAATAATTTTATTTATTTTTATCATTTATACAAATTGCTTTTAACGCCTAACTAGGGTTATTTACCCCGTTCTAAGACAGTCAAAAAATATATAAAAACAGTAATTAATATATAGAAACAGTTATAAAGATAGTAGGCAAATGAAAGACAAAGTAAAAACAGTGTAAAAAATGTAGTAAAAACATAGTAATAATAATATATTTTTTAACATTTTTTTGAGTATGTCCAAATGTTTGCAGACTGGCTGGATTTCCTCCCTAGGGAGTAATTTAGATCTAAATTTGTTGCCTGGACTTTCAAATTCCCTTCTGAAAAATAACTCCCTTGGGAGGAAATCCAGCCAGTCTGCATACATATGAACATACTCAAAGCATTGTTGAATTAACTACCCAACTGATAAAAGGAGAAGTTTAAAAATTTCAAAATTGTGTTCAGGCGTTGCCTAGTAGGTGAATCGGTTCATCCGGATAAGGTTTAAGCTATTTTACTTCACAAAAGTCAACAGGTGGAAGAGCTGAGGAAATGTGGATGGTTTAACATAGGCAGAATGACGAATGTAGGAATATATTAAACCAGCCAATGACAGGTCAAAGATACCTGAGCTATTCACTTAACAATCCGTATAGAATAAACAGTTCAATCATCAGTAATATTGTGTATGTTAAAATATCTGAAATAATTTATTTTTCTTTTCCACATCCGCTCCCAAGTGGAGCATGTGGACATCACTAGTTGCCTCTGGGAGACGCCAGCCAGCACTCTCGCCTCCTCCCCGTCAATCCAGCGTCCCTAAGTTCCGCCGAGTAAAGTCGAAAGATCGTCATCGACGGCCTTCCAGGACGGCGTGAGCCCGCAGGTTTAAAGAACAGGCAACTAGGATTTAGGTTCTCCCGAGGCTTGCGTAGCACGTGTCCAAGCTAGGTCCACCGCCGCATCTTTAAGACGCTCCTCACATATATATGTATATAATTAATTAGGCGCCGAACCGGAGTCGCGGATAACATGGATCGTGCAGCGAAATTGAAATGGCAGTGGGCAGGGCACTCGGCGAGACAAAATGATGGCAGGTGGACACCCAGAATGATAAAGTGGAGAACATGGGCAAACAAAAGAAGTGTTGGAAGGCCACAGAAAAGATGATGGAAGGCTCTCCCAGTAGAGGTGCGAGGCTGTGAGAGTGAACTGATGTTTCGGAAAAAGCTTAAAACTCACTTGTTCTCTAAATCATTTGTGTAAATCCGTAGCATGTGATAACAAAATAAATTGTTTTATTTAAATTACCAATTTAAAAGCTTCAATTAAATTTATTTATCTATAGAATCACTGTGTCAATCACCTTTCAGGTATTATATTAAGAAAATGACGCTTTATAACTAACTAACTAACTAACCATCACGCCATTTCCCCAGAGGGGTAGGCAGAGAGGATAGAACGCCACACCACTCTGTCCTGGCACACTTCCTTTGCTTCCTTCAAATTCATTCATCTTCTCATGCACGCACGTCGAATATTCCGACTTTTCACATGACCACTTTCAAGAATTTGTTGTACTTGATCATGCCATGTCTTTCTCGGCCCTCCTTCCTCGACTTCTACAACCAGACACATTCGCATCATAAATCTTTTTAGCCGTTCTTTCATCATTCATTCGCTCCACATGACCGAACCATCGCAAAAGACCTTTCTTAATTTTGTCGATAATGCTTAACTCAGCCTTGCATTCTGCTCTAATTTCGACATTAGGGCACCTATCATACATTGTTTTTCCGCACATTCGCCCGAGGGATCGCATTTCAACAGCATTCAGTCTACTTTCGTCCCTTTTTTTCCAACTCCATGCTTCGCTTCCATACGCTTTATAAGTTATCCATAATAATTATCTTCAGTACTTGAGAAATAAACTGCTAAATAAAACTTTTAAAAAGAATTGTCACTCGTAAACTTGGAGACTAGTTAGGCTTTTTTGAGAAAAGGTTTTTATTAGAACAGAAAATTTATTGCTACAACTTTACGGGACAGAAATAAATGATGTTATAAATACGTTGTATGACAGATTAGATAATTTCCGAGCAAACGTCGTCTCCGCGAAACATGTGACGACTTGTATGAATAGAAATCGATAAAAACGTCGATCCGCCAACAATTCCAATTAGATTTCCCAGAACGATACCGATCTCGAGCGACATTCGCCGGAATATTATTATTATACTGTTTATGTTGAAGCAGATTATTATAAGTATTATGTTTTTCAGTTGGGTGGCGGCCAAGAATAGCGACGCGAGCAGTAGAATAATGAGCGCGTCACCCCAGCTGATCATGTCTTATATTTTCAACAATGCACTCACGAAATGACGAAATCGATAGGCCATTTAAGTGGACTAATTTTACGAAAAGCGGATTAAGACCTCCGGTAAATATGACTAGATAATGTTATTCATCTCTGTTGTAATATGATAATATAAACAGCTTCCCAGGGAGTCGAATCCAGTCCCTGTCTACAAAAATTTGGACAAACTCAAAATATTGTTGATAAATCCACCTGGTCCATGAAGAAGTATAGAAATTGAAAAAATAACATTTTCAGGCGTTGCCTAGTATGTAAATGAAATAATTATGTTGTAATATGTTAGTATATTGATCAAGTTAGTCTAGCAATATCTGCCACAGGAAATATTGACAAAATCAAAACGCTTTCATAAAGTTTTAGTTCTTCGCTTACAATTTTTCAACGTTTGCGCAGTTGCTTTCGGGCCTTTGTAAGACCTGTCTCTGCTCTTGCTGCGAACTTCAGACTGTTTTTTTTTTTTTAATAATAAGATAAAAAATATTATCGCTTTTGATTTTAACTATAAATGACTAAAGCAATTGCTCATGAATATTCTATTTTTCCGATTAAGACCTCCGGTAAATATGACTAGATAATGTTATTCATCTCTGTTGTAATATGTTAATATAAACAGCTCCCCGGGGAGTCGAATCCAGTCGTTGTCTACAAAAATTTGGACAAACTCAAAATATTGTTGATAAATCTACCTGGTCCATGAAGAAGTATAGAAATTGAAAAAATAACATTTTCAGGCGTTGACTAGTATGTAGATTAAATAATTCAGTTAGATGAATCTCACCCGCATAAATAAAGGTTTCAGCTCTTTAACTTTACAAACATCAACAGATGAAAGAATTGAAGGAACATACATGTTCAAATATGGGCAGAATGGTGAATGTTACACAGTGTGTAAAGTGGCCACTTAAACCAGCCATTGACAGGTCATAAGCCATGTAGATGCCTGGACTTCTTTATTACCTTCTCTTAAATGCTCTTCATCTCTGTTGTAATATGTTAACTTCGATTGAATTCTTTTTTTTTTACTATTATTCACGTAGAACAAGTCGAAAATAGGACTTAAATATTGAATCAAACACTGCTTTGTATAGTTAACCCTTTAACGGTATTTGGCAATACGTTTTACCACTTTCTATACGGATCATCTTCCATAAAAAAGTATGGAAAAAATAATATTTATTGGCTATGCTTTATTTTACAGACGCTCTCTGATATATGGAATTGCCACTTTTTGTATTTCACGGCAGTCGGTTCATTTAAACTTCACGAATAAAATAAAGGTGATGAGGAAGATCGGCGGTTTTTTTATTCTTTTTTAAAGTTTTGTAATTCTGAAGTCAGTTTGCGTGTGTCGTCTCAAGATCTCTTCCGCTTTTTTCGGTTAGTTCTGCCGATTGGTCCGTTGACGGCAAGTAAACCGGAAATCTTCAACAACTCTCATATCATTGGTTGATTTATATGAACTAGTGACGTTGTCCAAAGAAACTTTGCCATATGATTTAATGCTTAAATTTTTACCGCGCCTAAGAAAAAAAAACATGTATCCAATTTCCCGTAGGGCTGAAGTTCCTCATTGCGTTATACCAGTGTGTATCTATTCGATCGTCGCGACACATTTTTGCCAGCTTGTGCTACAGACTGTTTTTGTGTGTTTTATTTGTAAGATGGAGACAAAAAATGAATATTTTTATATCTTTGTTACATTATTATTTATTTCTATTATATAAAATACTTATTTAAATAGTATTGTAATACTTTTTTGATTGATAAAAAAATGTCTCCTCGGCGTCTAGTTTATATGTTAATCTATAGTACAGAACCTTTATCAATAAAACAGGCCATTACTCGGTAAATAATCCCGAATATAACTGTTTCCGTAAAGATATCCCATCTGTTATAATTTTACATTCAAACGTTTTATTTGACTTTAGTCGCGGAGATGTTATTTACGAAAGAATTCCGTCGGAGAAAGATTGAAATGATTCCATAATAAAAGAAAGGATGGAAGTCTGGCTCCGTATAGATCCGCCGGCGAAAGGATTTTTAAGTCCGAGTAAACAAAAAACTTTTTCTTTTATTTTTTTTATGATTTATTTTACAGAAACAAACAGTCGGCAATGATATAATAACATAAAAAAGATACGCTTTAAGGACAGACCAGCGAAGTTTCTAAATAAAAATCAAACATATTATTTCATTATTATAGTAATATTTTTTTTACGTGTGGAATGATGCGGAGTGGCTTTTTAAAGGTACGCTTTTTTTTCTTCTTTTTTTGACATCGTATTTAGTAATGTATAGAAAACTTTAATTGGCCTATAATTTTGGTTTATTTGTAAATTTTATTTTTGTTGCAATGGCTGTTGTTTTCTTTAAATAAATAAATAAAAATGCTCAAGTAAATTCGATATTATTTTTTTAATCGGAAAATAAAAATGTCTCAGTTTTTATAAATTTTATTTATTTAACTTTTCTTATTTGAGAGATTGTCAATAATAATTATAATTTTCAGTTTAAAAAAACCAATAAAGTAGAAATACGTTTTCAGTTATACATATTAAGCTTCTTCAGACGTTCTGTAGTAAACGTTTTACTACCATAAATTTCCGTTACAAAAAAAAATATATTTCATTAAATTTTCATTGCTCCAGTACTTCTTCCAACGACCAAAACAATTCATTGATACCGAGACTGCATAGGTTAGGTAACACTTATGGAACGGCTGCAGACATTCTGTCCAATTCTTTACCATTTTATTAGTCCACAATATCAAGTTTATTTGTAGCTGCTCGTCAAACTATTATTGACAATTCAATTTCATAAATTAAAAAAAATACTTACTAGTTTATTTTTATTACCTTATACTTGTTTTTTATTTTTTACTATTATATCAAATTGCATTGTAGTATTGGCAAATACGCATTTCATAGATACGTATTTTTATTTCTTATTTTTTCGTGATAATATATGCTTGCTTGTTTATTAATTTAACTTAAAAATGTCTTTCTTGCTTACCGTAACACTTTATTTATTGTTTGCTTTACAGAATTTATTTCATAAGCTTATATTTTTGCATTTTTTGTTTATATGCTTACTGTTTTTTCTTGCATACCTACCTTTGTTATTATTGTTTTTTTATTTACTTTGTAAAACTTTTTATCATATCCTTTTTAACTAATTTCACAATTTTTTTCTGTATATTCTGTTTATTATTTAGTATGTTAGCATGTATTTCATTTTTATTTTTTGTAAATGCCTTTTGGGCGTTAATGAACAAAATAAATAAATAAATATGAACGCATATAAGTATTTTAAAAAGAATTTCAAAGTACTCTAGTCTTGCCCTATGAAGGGTTACGTCCTTCTTACGTTTTGCAAGACTCGTCAAAATTTGATGGGAAATAATGAACTTAATATTGTAATTCTTTCCACGGAATGATTTCCAGTGATCAGAAAGCCCACACAGTCTGGTATTAAATACGCTACATGCGTCAATGCCGATTTAAGTAAAAGCTGGCGGAATGCAATGTAAATACCCACGTTTGAGTAAATAGTAAATTAGAAAAAGGTCGGCTTTAGAAAGCGGACAGATTAAAATAGTTAGGATCATTAGTTTTCTTTATAATTAAGTTTCATGGTAACGTTTTCTTCTGAAATAAATGCACAGCGGTGAACACCCGATACAAATCGATGGACGAGTCTCGTATTAATCCGATTTGAATGTGGTTTGAATGATTATTATTATTATGGATAACTTATATAGCGCCATATTCGTAATAAAATACCTCAAGGGCGCTTTACATAGTGATTCTATAGTTAAATTAATTTAATTGAAGGTTTTAAGTTTGTAATTTAATTAAAACAATTTATTTTGTTATCACATGCTACGGATTTATTCAAATGATTTAGTGGGTTTTAAGTTTTTTCCGAAACATCACTTCACTTTCACAGCCTCGCACTTCTGCTGGGCCAGCATTCCATGCCATAGGGCCTGCGACCGCAAATGCGCGTTCACTAAATTTAGTGCGCTGTTTGCGTAGATGTATAATAACTTTTCCTCTCGCCGTAGACGTAGCTGATCTAAGCGTGAGACGCCTGTCAGCTAGTTCATCTGGAATGCATAGTTCCCTTAGATATTCCGGAGCAGAGTTGTGCAGTGACTTATACATAAGCCAACAGGGTTTGTATTCGACCATCTGTGGAAAACGTAGCCAGTGTGGTTCCCGAAGTAGTGGAGTGATATGACTGAACTAAGAGATTCCGAAAATAAGTTTCGCTGCGGCATTCAATACATATTGTAGGCGAGTCATTTTGTTCATTAGTAGACCTGCTGAAATATGAAATATTTAATGTTTTCACACTAGAATATTTGAAGTAAGTTATGCAGAAATCAGCCAGCCATAGAACAGTGAATCTGAGATTATAGCACTTTTGTGAAAAGGGTGAATAATCGAATCTACACCACAGTTAGAATGTTTTCGACTTTTGAAAAATGATAAACAATACATACATATTTTTTTTACATATTACAAACAAGAACCTAAGTACCTATTTGACCCGTTCAATGATTTTTAAAGTACCGTTAGATTTTTCTAGTGCCGTGGGTGTTTTTTGCAAATTGAGAAAGGCCATTTTTTTGAAGGATACTTTTTTCAGGAGGAGATTATTACAGTTTTTTGGATGAAAGCGGCTTGCCTATTTTTAGCAGAACAAAGAATTGACCTTAATGCATCTGATAACATCAAAATTTCATTTTTTCATAATTGTGGACTGGCAGCTTTCTACATAACTGTGTTCATTTCATAGTTCCCGGACTGGTACTTAAGAGTAAGACTGATCATCTCACCTTCATGTAACAAAAATGATGCAGTGCCCTATGCACCATAAGGAGCGAAAAGGGAATGATGAAGATGAAAATTATGTTTTCTGTGTTAAAAATAGTATACCCATACAATTTCTTTTTCTAAATACGTTTAATTACAGAACGACGAAAAACCTTAAATTTTCATACAAATATACTCATTTTCGTACATAAATTTCCATTTTACTTCATGGACAGTCGAAGATAACTCTGTTAACATCCCATTGTAAAGCATTCGAAAGACAATGTAATATTGCGGTGTGCCACATTAAAAACGAATATTTAATGTCGATCCTTCTAGAAATCGAATCCAATCAAATTACACGCGCATTATCGATAGTCTATATCGCAATTATAAATAATGATATAATGTCTTTTTCCGTTTGAAGATTTGTGAGGCCGTAAGAAACAATATAAATCGAAAAACCTTTCACCGATGTTGTCTAGAGCGAAATCGAAAAGATTTTGTATCCGGGTACTAAAGCATTATTACAATTGCATTTTATCAGGATCCGAAGGATATATTATATCGAGCCATAATCGGCAGTACAATGTAAGCGACAAATAGCGAATTGTGCAGGAGAAGGATTTTTTTTAAATATTTTTGTTGCATGTATGTTTTCTTTAAATACTTTTGTTCCATGTATATATTTTTTAATAATTCGGTAAATGGGATTTGAAATGGTTGGTTACTGCCAGTTCTGAAATGACAGCCAAAGTATTTGTCAATTTATAGCCCGTCTGAATAAAATTAGGCAGCGCTGGCTTATTTCTTTTGTATTTGGAATCAATTTATTTTCTTCAGGTGGAGACTTGTAAACTATGCACGAATTTGATATTGTTCCAAAAATAAATAAATAAATATATTAGACAATCTGAAGTGGTTTTACATGCTTTACAGTCAGTCCACTGCATGTCATAGTATGAAAATTGTTTAAATATTACACCAATATCCATACTTATATAATATATGCGAAAGTGTGTTTCTTTGTTTATATATACATTTTGTAAAAGTAGTTGAATGTGTTTTTGTGGATATTTATTTTATTTTTATTTTTTGCACAACAACAGACCAGGATTATTTCATTTCATTTCATTTTACATTTTTATTTCATTTTTTTGCACCACAACAGGCCAGGAGGCCCAATTACAGTGGTGAATTACATTACAGAACAACCAGGCTTGAGAAAAATCACATTTATAATTTTTGTGTTCTCACCGGGAATCGAACCCGGAACCTTCCGTGCGTGAGTCAAGCGTCTTGACCACTACACCACGGAGGCCGCCTTATGTTATATGTTTCCTTCACGTCTCAACGGAGCGACACATTATTTGAACGTAGTTATGCAGAAAGCAGCCAGCCATATAAAAATGAAACTGAGATAATAGCACTTTTGTGAAATGAGTGAATTATCAAATACAAAGAACAGTTGGAATGTTTTTGACTTTAAAAAATGATAAACAATGAATACATAAGTTTTTTTTTTTATATTACTAACAATAATCTAATTATGTATTTGATCAGTTTTAATGATTTTTAAAAAAACATAAGATTTTTATAGAGATGTGGGTGTTTTCTGCAAATTGAAAAATGCTTTTTTTGTGATCGACACCATTTTCAGAAGGTGATTAATACAGTTTTTTGTACGAAAGCGGTCTGGCTGTTTTTAGCAGAACATAGAATTGACCTTCCTGCATCCGATAACATAAATATCTCATTTTTTCAAAATTGTGGACTGGCTGCTTTCTGCATAACTACGTTCATTTTAAACGAGTACCTATGCGGTAAGGTGGAATGTCAAAAATAATGAATTTGAAATGAATTCTTTAAATTTCTATAGTTTACTCGCTTTATCTATGATTAGTTCGGCTTGCTTTTCGTTTTGGTTCTTTAGAAGGATTTTGGATTTGCGAACAGAATAACGATGTTACGTCGCCATAGACTAACGGATCGTCCTATTTATTGCATAGCAATAGTACGATAGTAAGACCAAGGTACTTTCAATGATAAACGGTAAATATTATTGATAAAAGACACAACTAATTAACTACGTTCTTTGCCCGTCTTCAGTAAGAATTATCATTGTTTACAGCCATTGTCAAACTAGTATAGCACACAACAAGATGAAGAATATTGAGAGGTGAAAGTGCTTATTTCACACGAGGAGAAAATCCCAGTTTTCTCTAGGCCCTTCGAGTTAGTGAACTCGACACTCGACATCCAGCGGATATTGCTTGCATAGCGAGAAAAATACGTAAAATTTTAATGGATAAATATTCTTCGTACAACTTTGTACGAGGTATTTTCGTTGTTGCAAAACCATAAATGGATTTTATTTATTTATTTATACTTTTACATTGTTTGTATTCTTTTTTTATACAGAATAATGTTCCCTCACTGGGGTGGGGTGTCCCGTGCCGAGGAAAACATTTTACAAAATGTGAAACATGCCTAAGATTAGCTATTTAACAAAGTTAATGAAATTGACAAAATAATAACAATAAAAAAAAAACGTAATTAAACCAGTTAACCTAATTATAATTAACATAATAAACAATCAAAAACAAAAATATTCATAAAAAACATAACCAATTTATATGGACTAATTAATAAAATTCATAAACAGTGCATACATTTTACATATTTGGCTTGATACACTCATCGATCCGTGCGCAACCCACCTCCACTATCCATTTCTTAAAAGCAATTTTATATTTTGAGAACTTACTAATTGTCCTTATGGATAATGGAAGTAGATTGTACACTTTAACCGAGTAGTAGGTCAATCCTCTTTGACCGAAGGTTGTATTTATTTTGTTATTTTTTTGCAGCATCAGGGTGGAGTATCTAGTAACTCTTGTATTTGTAACGGAAGGTAGAGAATATTATAGGAAGAGATTGAAAGCAGACTGTTCTACCGTAAGTCATTTTTAATATATTATGTATTTAGTATCCAACATTTCTTAAAGAAGAAACTTAATTCGCACCTGGGCTTCGATTACAGTGTAATAAATTAAAAAATATATTATAATAGTAAAGTTTTAAAAATATTATCTGTACAGGGTGTTGTTTAAACCCTGTCACATCCGAAACCACGATGATCAGTATAGGCAAGAAGACATATTGGCATATTTAAAAAATATTTAGAACAAAGAAAATTTTTAAATATAAAATATTTAAAAAAACAAATGGTTGCTTAATTCTGCAGGGGAGAAGTGAGGGGAGTGCGGAGCAGTATCAGACTCCCCGCTCCTCGTTTCTCCCCTGCTGAAGTAAGCAACCATTTGCTTTTTAAAATATTTTTTTTTTAAAAATTTTATTTGTTTTAAAAAACATTTTAATGTGCTAATATGTCTTCTTACTCATACTGATCATCGTGGTTTCAATGAACACCCTGTATATGCCCAGAAGGCTTTCACATGACAGGTACAAAATTAAAACGAAGAGTTTTATGGTATAATAATATACAAGTATAAATTAAATATGAACAACTCCTTTAAATATGAACAACTCCCTAGGGAGGAAATCCAGCCAGTCTGCCAGCATTTGGACATAATCAAACATTGTTGAATTACTACCTGGTAAAAGAAGAAGTATAAAAATTGGAAAATTGTTTTCAGGCGTTGCCTAGTAGGTGATTTGGTTCAGCCGGATGAATCTCACCCACGTGATAGAGGTTTCAGCTCTTTTACTTCACATAAGTCAACAGATGGAAGAGTTGAGGAAATGTGGATGTTTAAACATGGGCAGAATGGTGAACGTTCCACAGTGTGTAAAGTGACAACCAGCCAATGACAGGTCATAAGCCCTGTAAATGCCTAGACTTCCATATTCTCTTCTCAAAAATGTTTTCCCTCTCTGTTGAAATAAATTTTCATATTTAGGTACTTATCTAATAAACAACAATAAAAATAATGTATTAAATGACATTATGCTTCATAGATATAAAGATAAAATATTGCGTACAAGTAGGTAGGTACATAATTAAACAGTTTTATGGAAAAGATTTCAGACAGTAGGTATTATTTGAGAGTAGGCAAGCAAAATTGAAAAAGTCAGTGATTTTTAATATCAGCAGAGCTACTTCATTCGTCCGAGTAGTTTTGCTAAACAAACATTAAATAACGAAAACGCGGGAAGATTAAAACATCGCCGCGGTTGATATTGGTAGCACCGCCATGTTACTCTGAAAACAACCGGTTGATTTGAAAACAATAGGTACGGGATTTCACAATAATAGCAACATCCTCCGGGCAATATTAACATAAAGTATGCTTTATTAACAATAGCTAAATAATTAATCCACGGACAAGATCTATGGATAATAATTTTTAAGCTTCCGCCATTGAAGACGACGCGTCGTGCGCCGACGGAATTCTAATTTCGGCGATAAAATAAAATTTAGGAAGGCTTACTTCTTCTTCTTCTTCTTCAGCCTTATTCTCTCCACTGCTGGATGGCGGCCTCTTCCAAACGTCTCCATTCCTTCCTATCACCCCGCTTTCATCATCCACGTTTTACCGGCAATAGAGGCGACGTCGTCGACCCATCTTTTCTGTGGCCTTCCAACACTTCTTTTGTTTGCCCACGGTCTCCACTTTATTATTCTGGGTGTCCACCTGCCATCATTTTGTCTCGCCGAGTGTCCTGCCTACTGCCATTTCAATTTCGCTGCACGATCCATGTTATCCACGACTCCGGTTCGGTGCCTTATTTCTTCATTTCTTACTCTGTCTCTTAGACATACACCGAGCATCTGTCTTTCCATGGATCGTTGCGTGCATTTTAATTTCTGGCTATTTTTTTGTGTTATAGACATGGCTTCTAGTCCGTATGATGTCACCGGCAATATGCAGGATTCATATACTTGTCTTTTCAGGCATATAGGGACTTCTTTATTTTCAAAAATATATTTAAGTTCGCCGAAAGCAGCCCAGCCCAACTTAGCCCTATTATTCTTGGTAACTCCGCTATCTGGTTATCTTTACCAAGTTTGACTTTGTGTCCTAGATATATATATTCATCAACCACTTCGATTTTATTATTGTTAATGAAAATGTCTCGTCCTGTTGGACTCATAATCTTTGTTTTATGAATATTCATTTCCAAACCAATCCTTAATAGGTACAGGGTGACCATTACAATGGAACATCGTATAATGAGCTATATTGAAAGGTTGTTTGATTATTGATCTAAGGGTCCAACATGTTTATCCTAATCAGTGCATGTGCTTATTAAAATGCATGTCGCGTTGGTTTTGAATTTTTCTGCAATAACTATGGTGAAGGTATATTGTGGGTTTTGTATGTTGGTTTAATTGGAGTCCCGACGAAGAGACAGGTACGTCTCGAAACCGGTAGACATAGAATAGTCCGTAAGTGGTTATTTACAAATATTTAATAACATTTAGCGAAGAAAGTCACTTTTATTTTTATCAGAGATCAACGGATCCCCAAGATTTTTGTAGCTCCTACTGAGTTTACTCCGAAGAACAAGCTCTTTATCTTTAAGATTTACATTGTTATTCTGATATGAACATTTCTATGTAATTATTGTTCTGGTTAAAGATTGTCATGCCTCTCACTAACTATTCTTATTTAACTTTCGAGTCATCAAGATCAAGAGGTCCGTCGTTTCCCATGGGGTTAAGATCATCATTATTTGGTTAAACCACTCTCATTTTCCTATCAGAAATAAATATACGAGTAAAGTACTATTGCTTCAGCATGGCGTAGTTGAATGGGGAGGGGCGATAAAGAAATCACCCTTTGAACTTAAGCTAAATTACAATTTTAACAGAATAAGCGCAACTGACTTTTTGTTTTAAATTTCATCGAAAAATTTTACCCTGGTGGCGACTTTTTGAAATAAGTTATAATGGCTAGTATGTATACAATATAATAAACCAGTCGCCGAGTTATAAATATGTTTGAAATCACTTTTATACACCGATTATCGGTATGTAGGAGATCGTCTACATTGGGCATTGTAGAGTTAACTAAAATATATTTTTTACATTTACCACAAATTAAATGCTTTAAATCGTAATTCTAGTCCGTCAATGTTATTATTTTATTTTATTTGGGAAATCAACAGTTCTACATACACAATTATAGTAAACAAACAGATATAGTGTATAAACTTAGAACTAATAACAGATTTCCACAAAGTATACAAAGTTAGTAAAGAAAATATATTACATATTAAATAAATACATATAAGTTTTACTTATAAAAATATTATTTTCATGTACTCGTAAATACTTTTCAATAATCAAAGAATGTTTTTATATTCTTTTAAGAACATATTGTAAATTGGACGGGATTAGGACAAGAATGCTTGAAGAGAGGATAGGGAGGGGAAGGGAGATGTACATATTATGATTATCAAAGTCTATATTAATACTTACGTTTATGACAAAAAACGTCTTTCCCCTTTTTTATTAAAGAATTATTTTTAAATAAGCAAACTAACAAGATGGTAACGGTATTGTACTTTTTTCCGTGCGACGTTGGAAAAATTATCTAAAGCGGTTTATCGTAAAATGGCGCGTATTTATAATAACCTGGAAAAGAGACGTTTCGCGCCCTATGGGACAAACGGCACGTATTACATTAAAACACCATACTTGTATGTGATGTTTGTTGAAAGCGCACTCGGCGGGCATGACGTGTGACGTCACAGCGACGTTACGCCACCCGCAAGCTGTTTTGTGTGCGCTCGTTTTTAAATGCAAAAATCATCAATTAAAACTAGTTTTTTATACATCGATAGTTATTTTATATAATTTATCGAAAGAAAACAACAGCCATTGTAACCACAACAAAAAATAGAATATTGATAGAAAAACAAAATTACAGGCCAATTATAGTTTTCTATACATAAGTACATACAATGCAAAAAAAGAAGAAAAAAGCGTACTCGTGAAAGGCCACTCCGTATAATTCCACTTGTAAAAAAATAAAATATAACAATAATAATGAGAACATTTGAAAAGTGGTGTAATGGTCAGCGCATTTGACTACCATACAAGAGGTCTCGGGTTCGATTCCTGACATGGTTGATACGAAATATTATTTAAAACGGTGTTTTTACACTAGAATATTTCACACTCCCTAGACTGCTACCTGAAGCGTAAGACTAATCGCCTTACCTTCGTGTAACAAAAAAATATCAAGATACGCTGCGATTGGTGTACCAATGCAGTACCCTATGCACCGTCAGGTGCGAAAAGGAAATGATGATGACATGTGTTTTTTTTTTTTTATCATTAGAATCATAAAAATCCACTCTAATTATTCAATATATTTTACGTTATTTTCGATCTGTGAAAATACCCCATTGGGATTAAATGCACCTATGAATTACCTTACACTCGCTGGGTTCGATATTTTTACAAGTGAAATAGCAAAAAAATTGCGTACAACGTACTGACATTTTGAGCTTATTCTTTAATTATAAATAATATATATGCATTACGGAATTTTTTATTAATTATTTATTTATACATTTTATCATACATACAATTTTATGTTAACTTTGCCCAGCTAACAAGGGTACATACTCCGTTACAAGCTAGGCAATCAAATTTTAATACATTATAAGAATTCACTATTGAAAACACCGGCTAATAAAATATAAACTTACTCGTATACACATTTTGATACATACAGGGTGTTCTTTAAACCCTGTCACATCGGAAACCACGATGATCAGTATGAAGAAGAAGACATATTGGCACATAAAAATATTCTTTTAGAACGAATAAAATTTACAAAAATAAAATATTTAAAAAAAACAAATGGTTGCTTACATCTGCAAGGGTGAAGCGAGGAGAGGGTAGGGGGGAGTCTGATACACCGTCAACCACATGGCCACGCCCCCCTCGCTTCTCCCCTGCAGAAGTAAGCAACCATTTGTTTTTTTTAAAAATATTTTATTTTTAAAAAAAATCTGCGTTCTAAATATTGTTTTAAATATGCTAATATGTCTTCTTGCCCATACTGATCATCGTGGTATCGGATGTGACAGGGTTTAAAGAACATCCTGTATGCATACACCCATACATATACACATATTACACGTATATACATACTACGCGTATATATACATATACATACACACATAAAGGTCGTACGGTCGGAATTTCTTCCAGCGCCGTAAAATACGTCACGGGTAGGTGGAACATGCTTTATTGATACATCAAAAGGCACATTTCACGACTTAATATTTTTTTTAAATATATTTAAATACGGATGTCTTGTTGCCGTAGCTTCCTACTCAAATAATAAAAACATCGTATATGGACACGGGCAATTAAACGCGTGTTAATTATTATAAAATCTTTGAATTTAAATATTAATTAGAATTTTATAGACTTGCGCCAAAAACAATAAAATTTACGCTCTTTCCACCAATCGTCGCAACGCGTTGTGGCAATACTTTTCATATTATTTTTCACTGCACACAAACAGAAGTTCGTCAGTTGAATATTTCGAATAATTTATTTTTTATAGTATAGTTTTATGCCTCGAGAATGGAAGGGGTCGTGATTTGAAACCGGTCGGTTATTTTTTATTTCATAGTTGCCATAGAATCGAAAACTAAATTAACAGTGGATTTTTGTAATAAGATCTTCTATTGTAAACATATATTTCCAATTATTGTTGTGTAATAGCTATAAAAATCACCAATTTAAAAATTCATCGAAAAATAAACATATAAACAATTCTACAGGACTCATATTGACCATATCGAGTCTGTCCAACACCGTTTTTTAAGAAAAGTGGCATGGTCGCTCGGATTACAAAGGGTAATTATTCTTATTTTTGAAATAGAGCAATATCTTAATCTGTCTTCATTGGAGAGACGTATAACTGAGATGGACCTTATATGCATTTTCAAAATACTTAACGCTTTAAGTGATGTCCCATCTCTGTTGCAATCAATTTCTTTTCAAGTTCCCAACCGTGTCACCAGAAGTCAAAATCTGCTATTTATAAAATCTTCTAAGAGCAACTTTGGTTTTTATGCCCCAATGTCCAGAATGTGTAGATTAGTCAATTCATCACATGACTTGGAATTTTTTGGGATAGATCTTCCGACTTTTCGTAGATCTCTCCGCGACTAAACAGTGTGGGATGAAGTTGGATTGGCATGGTTTAGCTCAAAGTTTTTGATCTTTCGTTTTTTTTTTAAATATTGTATACTATTATTGTTTTGCCCTTGTTTGTCTTTGCTAAATAGTTTTATGTTCTTTTTGTTCAGTTTCTTGCATTTATGTTTCTTCATGTTGCTGTTGTAATTGGCTTAGGCCGTATATATATAATAAATAAATAAATTAGCTATGATTGCATAATGTAGATAAGGATGTAATACATTCAGTATTTCAAAGAAACATTTTATTTTTCTTATAAAAACTCGTTTTCGAGTAAAGACTTTTGATGATTTATTTGTTACTGTATACATATATTGTATATCATTTGTTTATTTGCGTATTTAAACTTTTTTTATAAAAAAAAAAACTTTAGTTCTTAATATTTTTTGCATATTTCAATTTTTAAACCATTTCATCATAAATAACTTGTTCCGGAAAAACGGAAATAGAGTTGCAGTAGAGTAGGATTTAAATCATTGGTCCGCGAGTCCACCATACTACCGCGGAACCACAACCCGGTTCATTTAAAATAATTTTTCATGCGTTATTAATCTTCTGATTCTGCCACTGCGTCTGCGTAGCATGTGATGTTAACGACCTTATCTCCCTTAGTCCTGGATTTACAACTTTTATTAAATGAATTTTTACATATTTTATTTTATTTTATTGAAATAAACGGCACTTAGTGCCTTTTACATATTACTTACAAATACAATTAAATATACATACATGTAAGCATAATTATAAGTAATACAGAGCATTTAAAACAATATTATTAATAAGAAAGTCTAAGAAATATAAACTATATAAAATAATAAAATATTACCAGTTATAGAATTATCGATAAAAAAAGATAATTTGGTATTTGAAATACTTTGAACCAGTTAAAAAAAAAAACTAAGAAAACAATTTTGAATAACATTTAAATATATATATATATATGTATTATGATTGAAAACTAATATTTAGGTAAATAGTATATGTTTTATGTATAAAATTATAATGTAAAAAAAATGATAAAGAGAAATATTTTTTACTTATAAATTAAATCAAGAAAAGAAACGAAAAAATAAAAAAATAATAAAAACACTAATAAAGAAGTTTAAAACAAATTTTGAACAATAGTAACAAATAGTTACCTAGAACTATTACCAATGAAATAAAGAAGAAGAGCCGTTCTATATGTACTAAATTTCATGTGAAATGAGTCACCAATGTCCTGGTACTTATGACCTAGAGAGTGAAGTCTATTGATGACTGCATTTTTACCATATGATGTCGAAGTATTGTTGCCACAGTATTGGTAGGTTTGCCGAGTTGTCCTTTTCGGTACATCAAAACTTATATGTATTTTGTTTGTGTAAGAAAAGTTTCTTGATTTATATACTGTCGTGAGATATTTAGTTATAAAGATATTAAACTTACTTTGTTTCTTTGTTGTTCTGAATATGTGCTTTAAAAAAAGATAATATTATTTATGTCCCGAACTGAGCTCCTCGGAATGTAATTTATTCGTTTTTTTGTCGCTTAAAACACGTATAATTTATACAATGGTTTCAATAATGTCGGTAGAAATATATATTATATAAATGTGTCTCAATTACATTATGAGGATAACTTTTTATTGTTGTTACAATGTTACAATGTTATTATTGTTACAATGTTATTATGTTTAATAACATAAATGAGGAAACCTATCAACCACCTTCTTATTATACTACATAATAAATATAAATAAATAAATAAATAAATAATTGTTTACGCAAAAATAGACTGCGCCTAAACAGCCTTAACTAGTACAAAAAATCACAATTTAAGTTGAAAAAACATGCCTAATGCAAAATAAGAGAAATACCATTTCACTGTCGTTTAGATTAAAACACAAGTAAGGATAGTAATATAAAATAAATTACCATGCTGAAAATTTATTTCAGGAGTCAAAATACACTTTTCTCGATAGCACTGAAACTTGCACTTCACTATCAGATAATCCAGTCGTTACGTCACAAGAAAACAAAGAGTAACGAAATAAAAAGAGCGTCACTGATTAAGCTCTTCTCTTTTTTTTTCGCTAGTCATACAACTAATTAAAGTTGTCTAGTTAGGACAGTTTTCACACATTTTTATCGTAAATTACCGTCGTTTTCTACATAAAGCCTTTACGCTCCCAAAGCAAGCCACGGAACCGTAAAATACAGAGCTATTTAACACAAGGTGATATTAAATCCGATTCGATCAAATGGGGAATTGAATCATCGAGTTAAAAAGCGTCAAAACAGCAGTAAAAAAATCATCGAGCGATATATTTTTATTAAAATATCGGCCGCCCACGGCCAGGGAAAAGAAATATTCTTTCTCAAACGAAAAAACACTGAAAATTTAAGTTCATCGTCCGCACACGCTACAAACAAATAATAAAACCAGAGATTTTACTCGAACTTTTCGAAGGGAAAATTAAACAAAACACTATCGCTCCGACCGTTTCATTTTTTAATATTTTTGTCAGGAAAAATCGCAGTATTTGAAGAATAAAAAAACACCAAAATTCCGTGGTCATTGTCCGCACGCCATACTGTTGTTAACAAGAGTATAGTCGCAATTTAGAACCAGATTTGCATGCACTTCAAAAATTGGAAACGTCAAATTTTAGGGGGAAAAATAAACAAAACACGATCACTGAGCCGA